>NC_081349.1:61540516-61633013 GCF_029784015.1 Lycium ferocissimum | reverse complement strand
TTTAGGAGGTTTTTATTGGTCATCAACCAATTGAATCTGAGTTCTGGTCACTAACCCTAACCCTGCAAACAACTCTTCTAAATTCTAGTGTCTAAGGTTCTTCTTATTAAAGTAATGTGTTAACGGCATACGGTGGAAGCAAAATGAATATAAGAGTCTAGAAACTACCTAATTTTTTAACAGAAATATGTTAAAACTTTAAACTAAACTACCCGAATCTTCCTATTAATAAATAAAGTTTTTACAACAACATCCAAGAAATTGTATTGAAAACACATGTTTAATATCTTATTAACTTAAATTACTCCCTACTATTATAAACAATAATATTACTACGTGAACTAAAAGATTTTATGTCTTTTAAGAACACTACACTAAAACAACGAGTATATGAAACCATTAAAACTTATTTTGTATGTGTATATACCTAAAGCCTTGAATTAAAATTTGGTAAAAGATTTTATGGCTTTTGAGAATACTACACTAAAAAAACAAGTATGAAATCATTAAAACTTATTTTGTATGTGTATATACTTAAGGCCTTGAATTAAAATTTGGTTTTAGGCCACACGCCCTTATTGTGAAAAATACTTAATTATTTTCTTCCTCACAAACATTACTTTCTTTTGGGTCAAATGCACGTGATGTCTTCACCTATGGGGTCATACTATTCTAACTCCTCATGGACAAAGTTGAGAAAATGGAGACTGACAACCAATTCGGCAGATGAATAGATGAATATTTTGACCAAGGTAAGATCTCCAAATATTAGTCAAGCAACACATGAAAGATGTTGGATGCGAAGGAGAAATAGTAAAAAACTACTTACTATAGGGACAAAATATAAAAAATATTTTAAGAACACGGACATTATTTAAAGGTGGCCTGAATCTGTGGATACTTACTATAGGAGCACTATATGTGGTTTTGTAATTTTACAGATGCACTAATAAATGGTTCACATCGTCTCTGAACGTTTTCAGATGAAGCACCAATTGACGTATGTTAAATTTATTTTCTTATATTTTTAGCAGTTACTATCACCGCATTTACTGCTACCGTGTATTGTGAACAAGCAAACCTCTCTCGATTCTCTAGATATCCGAACAGAGAAATATGTGCAGCTCTATCCTCTCTTTTCAGTAACTTGTCTGTAAATTTATTTATTAAATTTGAAGTTCTTCTATTATTTGATCTTGTATGTTTATTTTGAATCATTATTCATAAGTTCTATAATAAACCGAGGGTCTACCGGAAACAGCCTCTCTATCCCACAAAGGTAGGAGTTAGATCTGCGTACATCCTACCCTCCCCCGACCCCACTTGTGGGATTACACTGGGTATGATGTTGTTGTTGAGGGATTGTACTACGATTGTTCATAAGACGTGATGTCACGCGCTACAAACAACAAAGGATTGTTATGCAATTGGTGAACTGTTTCCTTTTCGCATAGCTTATAAAGTCGCAATTTTGGGTATATCGTTGAATCTTTTTACATATATTCCATTTCCCGAAAATTTTGGAAGTAGGGAAGTATCAATGATACAACTATCACTGACATGCTATTCAAAGTTAAAGCACTCTAACAACAATCTGTTTGCCATTCTTAAATATACTTCATCTGATCCATCAGCCAATCACTTGTCCAACAGCATAAGTAAGAAGCAATGACTAACAAGGTATTAGTTATGGTTGCTTACTTTTTATTCTTACTTTTTCATCCAAAAAAGAAAGTAAACAGCTTGACTAATACCACGTTATTGTTCGACCCAATTTTTCAAAACTGATAAGAGAAAGGACCTCAAAAGAAAACAAGGACCTCAAAAGAAAACAATCTAACCATATACGTTAGCCTCAACTTTATGGAACCTGCAAGTAGTTCTATTAACAAACAATGTAGCTAAAATCCAAGCATGTCATACAACATTTATCGTCACAAAAGCGACAATGGAATTCTTATACTCAAGCAATTCTTGAATATTGTAAAACCCTCAGTGTTTTAAGTAAAAGTTGGAATTTCTTCCAAATGTGACGCTTTGATAAAACTTGCCTCATTAGGAGATAGAAGAAACGAAGTAACTAGCCTTACTATAGCAGGATGTTTCAAATCACTCCCTCCGTCCCAATTTATGTGGCACCATTTGACTAGGCACGGAATTTAAAAAAGAAAGGAAGACTTTTGAAATTTGTGGTCCAAAATAAGCCTTAGATAAATGTGTGGTTGCCGATCATCTCATAAAGTTAGAATTGTTTCTAAACGTAGAAAGGTGACATTCTTTTTGGGACAGACTGAAAAGGCAAGTGTTTCACACAAATTGGGATAGAGGGAGTACTAAATTAGGAAAGATTATCTTACGGAAAACCAAAATTTGCGGAATTGGGCATGTTACACATGACCCAGAGCAAGTCCAGAAGTGAGTTTTTTTTTCTTTTTCTTTTGATAGATGTTGATCATCTATATACTACTTTATTCTTAACATATCCCTGTGGCTGCAGATAGGGGATTTAACGTCTAGATCTCGCTAAACACCTGACAAATGTAAGTGGAGTAGTGGACAAGACATCCCCAAGTAAAAGTGCCTTCCCTAGTTGAAGAATTACCCAGAGTTGCTATACTAGTTTGATTATAGCGGCTTTACAGGACATAGGTTCAACAACCACACAGCACAAGGTTTCAATGTGCCAGCTGAGCTATTTCAGGTTCCAATTTCTGTTTATAATTTTTGCTTAAGAGTACTAATCTACAGCTCCTCCTTTCAACAAAACAGTAAGAAAAGTAACTGTTATAGAAGTAAAGCCCGGATAAGACAAAAAAACAAGTTATATGCAGGCCGAGGGAATAGGTCAACAATAAATCAGACTGACCTAAGCCTCTCAGCAAGCTAAGGTCATATGAACTAGGTGAATATGTTGTTGGTTCAACAACTAGTTCAGATGGCTACCAATGGAATAACAGGGTTTTCCATAGATTCGGAGCAGAATAACTACATACCACTGTATCTGCCAGTCTGTTTTTATCAGTACTAGTGAATGCCATCACACTGCTGCATGCACAATAGTCGAGCACCTTAAAAACAAAGCAGAACAACAACAACTACGCCTTAGTCACAAACTAGTTGTGCTCGGTTACATAAATTCACAACACAAAAAACAAACCAATTAAGCTACGTTGTTCGGACTCCCCAAAAAAAATTGTCGCATTCGTGTTGGATCCTCCAAAAATGCAATATTTTTTGGAGTATCCGACACGCACCCGCGGCATTTTCGAAGAGTCTAAGCAACATAGCAATTTAGCGATTGCAAACTCAAGATTCCACTAATAACCACCTACTTTTAAACAAACCAATTAAGCCGTTATTTGGACTCTCCAAAAATAGTCGCATCTGTGTCGGATCCTCCAAAAAAATGCACTATTTTCGGAGTATCCTACACGCACCCCGCGTCATTTTTGAAGAGTCTAAACAACATCGCAATTAAGTGACTGCAAACTCAAGATTCCTTTAATAACCACATACTTTTACTGAACGCTAAATTAAAACAAACCCTTTTTTCACACGCGATGTGCCGCATCCGTGTCGGATCCTCCAAAAATGCACGTATCCGACACGCACCCGGCGACATTTTCGAAGAGTCTGAGCAACATAACAATTAAGTAACTGCAAACCCAAGATTCCATTAATAACCACATACTTTTACTGAACACTAAATTGAAAACAAAACCCTAATTTCACACGCGATGTGCCGCATCCGTGTCGGATCCTCCAAAACTGCACGTATCCGACACGCACCAGGCAACATTCTCGAAGAGTCTGAGCAACATAACAATTAAGTGACTGCAAACTCAAGATTCAATTAATAACCGCCTACTTTCATTGAACCCTAAATTGAAAACAAAACCCTAGTTTTCTACGCCCGATGTGCATTCAAAGTACAACCACTTCTCCAAATAAAAAGAAAATTGGCTGAATCACAGGGAAAATCAAAAGAAAAAGAGAGAAGCAAAATTCACGTTGAAAAGAACAAAACATAAAAGTATGATAAAACAATAACAAGCAAACTAAAAACTTGCCTCAACAACAACAACATACTCAGTGTAGTCCCACAAGTGGGGTCTATGGAGGTTAGGATGTACGCAGACCTTACCCTACCTTTGTGGGGTAGAGAAGTTGTTTCCGATAGACCCTCTGCTCGAAAGAAAAGAAAACTAAAACTAAAAAAATTGCCTCAAATCAGTAAATTCAATTCTTTTCAAAACCCCATTCCTCTTAATAAAAAAAATCTAGCACAGATGACACAGATTGAAACCCATTTTACATAATTAAATCTACCACAAAACCTATCCAGAAAATTAAGCAGATCCACATGCATTCTGTATATTTGCACACACATACAGAAAAATAAAAAAAGTAAAAAAAGTAACATGTATATTTGCATAAACCTAAAAGCAGAGAGAAAAAAAGAAATACCCAAATCAAGAAACAAAAGAGACCTAAGCCAGCATCATCCAAGAATCAATGGTTTGGCTAAATTCCCTTAGAGTTGTATGTAAGAAAATATATACCTAGCCAAATATGTATGTGTATGCACGCATCTACATACAGATTAGAAGACTAGTGTGCAATATCTTTGTTTTTCTTGGGAAGTGAGAGACAAGGCAAAGATGAAGAACTCAGCTGAATTTAATATTGGATTTGTTGCTCTGCTGTCACAGAGTAAGAACAATTTTTAATTTTTTATTGCTAAACTAAATGAGAAAGAATTAATAAATGTCTTTTTACAATTTTACCACTGGGATTCACAATACCGGGGGGTCGTTGTCATTTGGTTCAAAATTAGGATATCCCGAATTATATACGAGATAAATTTAATTTCAAAATTTACACAGGGGTAATGTTTACCTCTAAATCATTGACTTAGAATAACGATTGAATTTATATTTGAAGATCTAGGGTACACAGATTATACTGACCAAATAATATGCTCTTGATGTTGTTATATATTGACCATTCATGTGGCTGAGAGCCCTCCAACCCGGCACAATAACTCAATTATAAGGGGTCCGTTGTACCACTGAGCTAATAGCCCGTTCGGACAAGCCTCCCATTGGGGGACCGCTATGCCAAAAGCGAGAGAACTCTCATCCCTCTCTTTTCTTTTTCCGCCCTCATATCGCCATCGCCATACTAGGGGAAAGGGTCTGATCAACTTGTGCCAGCCTTAGACAATAAGCTCATGAACTTGGTCTTATTTCACCGTTGAGAAATAAAAGAATACTTCAAGCTCCAAGTTTAACTCAAACGTAGCTTGATAAGTGGTGATTTTATCACTTATTCAGCGTCGTTTACTTACGCTTTTGTAGTTCTTTTAGTATGTATTTGTGCTCTTAGGAAATTCATCGTGTTTCGGGTGTGTGGATTAATAAACGCATAAGAAGCGAAAAAAGAAATAAAATGACAAAATCAGGCTCAAATTTGAAAATTATGAAGTTTGAGACGTCTCAGCTAAACCTCTGCATCCAACAGAGGTTTATCTCGGCGAGCTCAAAGAGATGTCTGAGAGCCCACAGAGAATGTTTGTAATCCCACAGAGATGTCTGCGACCCTATAGAGGCTATACAACTTTGTACGTGACACCACAGAGGACGTGTGCGACCTCGCACTTCTGGGCTGCCAAGGGCAGTTTTGTCTGAAACTCCAAATTTTGTAATTTTATATAACAAGCAATACTTCGCGCATTTTTATTATCTTTTATTCGAAAATCCGCTATAGTAACTTTGAGAGAATATTTTGGAGAAAAGCAACACTAGTCTAGAAAAATTCAATATTGTTCGCCTTCTAAACTCTTTTTTTGTTCTTGTGATTAATATGATGAGCTCTGCTTGTTTATTCGTTTGAATTGATCTTAGCATGAGCGGTTTAACACATCTCTAGCGTTTAAGACAAATCTATGTACTTTATTTAGTTTCTTGTTTCATATGTGGTTAAGGATTAGCGTTTTTCCTTATTCTAATTGAATTTGCACTTATTTTATAATTGAGATAGTGCACGCTCTTGGTTGTGCCCTTGCGCTCTATCTTGGGAAAGAAGAACGTATCTCAGATTTGATTCGGTTCGCGGGTTGGCGTAGATTGCCTAAGGAGTTAGATTGTCGAACCAATAGAGATCGCTAGGAATAGTTTATATCATCTCGGGGATTTGCCAGAATAAGAACTAAAGCATGTTTAATGATTAGGGATATGGGTTAAGTAGAAATCAGTCGTCGTGTGGGGAAACTGTGACATATGATTAAAGGTAGATCACTAAATAAACGCTAACAAATCAATGAATTCGAATGAATGCATAGAGGCGTTGAAACCCTAGGTTTCTCCTAATCGATTACAACATATCTTTACTGCGCGTTCTTAATTCTCAGGGTTGAATACTAATTAAAATCTCTTCAAAAGGATATTTGGCACTATGTTATGTATAGGTAAACGAACTTAGACTTAACAACCTCATATAATTGCTCTTTGTGGAATTCGACTCGAAAATACTTTCTATGATTACTATTACGATCGCTTTATTCTTTTACGAGGCTACGGTTGAGTGTTATTGTAGCTCGATTCTTTTTTTGGGGGGTGTTAGGCGATGCATGACGTGTTAATGATACAATCGAAATAATAAGCAAAGAACACCAGGTTATGAAATAACAAATAAAAGAGAATAATTGAATCTTAGCAAGCTTCCTCCGGGGTAATTGTCTGGCAACGTCATTTGAAAAGCGATTACTTGAGAGCTAGAGTTACAATTGAGAGCGTGTAGTTATTGTAATGGAAATCAGATGGGATACAAGTCAAGGGAAGGTAAACTTTTATAATATAACCTCAAGTAACGTCTTCTACATATTCAGCTATCCATAATTATCACTAGGGGTGTCAATTACGCCCCAAAAGATGATGAACCGCCCAAAGTTTTATGGGTTGAGCTGAAGGTAATTTCATATTGGGCTGATTTTAGCACAACACAACATAAATCTCTTTAAAATGATCTCTAACTTAGCCAATACTAGCCTAATTCTAGCTCATTTTCAAGATTTACTTCAAATTGGGTTTTTTGCTTGAGATTTACTTCCTCCGGATCAAAAAGAGTGTCCACTTAGTCATTTGCACACCCCTTAAGAAAATACTAACTCATAGACAAAAATAGGTAATTTGACTAAACTGTCCCTAATTAAATAGGTATTGAGATTTTATCACATAACACTTAATAGGAACAAATCTGAAAAAATAAGATTAATTCCTTCTTGATTTGATAAGTGGACACTCTTTTTGATCCGGAAGAAGTACTTTATTTTTTTCTATGTATTCACTTTTCTTGTATCATTTATTATTATAAGTTTGGGTTGTGTTTGATATGAAGGAAAATACTTTTCACGAAAAATGTTTTTCTCGAAATATTTTCCACGGAAATGTTTTCCTCAAAATATTTTTCACGAAAAATATTTACCAAGAAAAATGTTCTATGTGAAAAATGTTTTTCTAGAAAATAGACCATTCAAAGAAATTGGGTCAAGTTGAGCGGGTCATGACCCGCCCATTTTTAACTCATTTCAGTCCAAATAGCTTTTAGGCCAATCTTAGCCCAACCCATTTATTAACTCAACCCGTTTTGACTTGCATAATCTCAGTCTAACCTGCCCATTTGACACCCCTAATTATCACTATTTGCACGCTGCATCTGATACGTATGTGGGTATGTAACAGTCACAGAAAGTTTCTAATTCTTCGGACACGATTACGAGTCGAGTTTATCTTGACTGATTGCTAATGCGCTCCCGCTCTCGTCACTCTGGAGCTAAGCAGGCCTGTGTTGTTATTTCAGATTTCCGCTGGATCGGGACAGACTCATCGAGTATGTTCTAGCATTGTGTCTGGTGCTGCCTTTGCTGAGTTGGACCTGATCGGGCTTCAACTATCGCGCCCAACTATGAAACATAGATTTTACCCATACAACCCACATAATCCCTTAGACCAAACGACACCCTTTGGCTGGGATTAGACTATGAAGATTAAATAATGACCGAATTAATTAACGAATATACCTTTACTAGTAGATGTTTTGTCGTGCAACCAAAAATGATATATATATATATATATATATATATATATAAAATGTGCTTGATTTAAACTGAATAAATTGGGGTAAGCTTTTATTTTCGGTTTTAACTCGATCTTTCTTTAAAACATTGGAAGAAATTTTTTGTAGAAGGAAAAATATGTTATTTTATTTTTGTATCCCCAAATTAGTAATTTTAGTACTGTTATTCCACATAAAGTATGGTATAAACGATCTCGGGATAGTTAACAACAATAAAAAATTGTATCAACCATGACAACTTATCCCGAAATTATAATTACTTACTCCATCAGGCAAACGATCCCTAACTTCCATCATAAACTAATAAAAATCTGAAGATATTTGACGTGGAAATAGCAATGCCTTTTTTTGGTAACATGGGCGCAAATCTCGAGGACTACATTTTAAATTCCTGTAGAGACAAATAAACTCTAGATATATTTTTTTCCATTTATTTAAATTTTAATGAACAGTATCAATTGATATGAGATAAAATTGACTGACAAGTTGTTTAGACGTCATTATTAAATAAAATAAAACACAACTAGTATGTGTATGTGTGTTTGTGTGTGTATGGGTAGATTTTACTATTCGGTATGAGTAAGATGGATTAAATTGAGAAATTGAATTGAAGTAGAATGCAAAAGGAGTCATGAACGGTATGGGTGTATGTACGTTTTTTTCATTTATTTAAATTTTAATGAACAATATCAATCGGTATCAGACAAAATTAACCGACAAATTGTTCAGACGTCGTCATTATAAAAAAAAAAAAAAAAAAAAAAACATGTGTATGTGTGTTTGTGTGTGTATAGGTGAATTTTATTGTACTAGTTACATGGTTTCATTATGAGTAAGATGGATTAAATCGAGAAATTGGATTGAAGTAGAATGCAAAAGGGAGTCATGAACAACATGTGTTTTTTTTTTTTCCTTCATTTATTTAAATTTTAAGAAACAGTATCAACCGATATCAGATAAAATTGACCAACAAGTTGTTCAGAGGCCATTCACAAATAGTATGTGTATGAGTGGCTTTTACTGTACCAATTACATGTTTCATTATGAGTAAGATGGGTTAAATTGAGAAATTGGATTGAAGTAAGATGCAATGGGAGTCATGAATAGTGTGTGTGTGTGTTTTTCATTTTTCTTAATTTTAACGAACAATATCGACATTAGACAAAATTAACCGACAAGCTGTTCAGACGTCATCATTATAAAAAACAATTAGTATGTGTATGTGTGCTTGTGTGTGTATGGGTGAATTTCACCGTACTACTTACGTTGTTTCATTATGCATAAGATGGATTGAAGTAGGATGCAAAAGGGAGTCATGAACAATATGGGTGTATGCGTTTTTTTTTTCTTCATTTATTTAAATTTTAATGAACAGTATCAATCGATATCAGACAAATTTAACTGGCAAGTTATTTAGATGTCATTATTATAAAAATAAAAAACAACAACTAGTACGTGTATGTGTGTTTGTGTGTGTATGAGAGGATTGTAGTGTACTAGTTAATGTCATTATGAATAAAGATGGATTAAATTGAGAAATTGGATTGAATTAGGATGCAAAAGAGAGTCATGAGTGAATGGGTGATGAATCAGAATCAATTAAAATCAAGACATATTAAAGCGATTTGTATGGGGTAATAAATGAGATGAAGTTGCCAAATAAAAATTATGTGTTGCTTCTTTTGCTTGATTTACGTAAATTTTTAGTACAGGTCACTAGAAGAAAGTCCATCTCTTTTCAAAATTTTATTTACTAGCCCTTTCTTAATAAAGGAATGCATAGAAATTATTAAAAGAAAAGATAATCATCCCCTCAGACATAATGCTAATATTAAATGCCAAAGTTAATTTTGGATTGGTTTTCAGAGTACCTTGAGGTATAGGCTCATTATAACCCCAAATCATCTCCACCAACACTACAAAACATCTCTATCATCACTAACAGACATAAATGTTTTTTTTAAAATCAAATAATAATTGATATATATATATATATATATATATATATATATATATATATATATATATATGGATTGTGTATTTATTGTGTTTAAAAATGAACAAATTATGAACATTTAGATGTCAAAAACAAACGGTCTTAATCCTTCAATGTTTTGATTTAGAGACAACATTTTAATTATATAGATGCGCATTCAGATTCAGATGTCTCAATCTTAATAAATAGGGCCTAAGGGCCCGTTTGAACATGATTTCAAATCATGATTTGAAAGCAGTAATTTAAAATCAAATTTATTTGAAGTTTAAATTTGTTGTATATGCGATTTAGATTTCTTAAGTTGAGCTTTTTCTCATAAACATGAAAATCCAGCAATTTGTGAAAAATATCAAAACTTTCTAAACTCTTATACAATCTTACCAAATGAGCAAATCATAGTTCATAAACGCGGTATCAGAATATCCTAAGGCGCTACGTTAATAAATTACACATCTAATATGCCTTTTATAAATAAATGCTCCCGATTACATGCTATTACAAATTTTCAAAAAACACATACAAAGATCCACTTTCAAAAAATCAATAATAGTAAAAACTAGCTATTCTTTAATATAATCCTTCCACATGGTATGGACAATCTGTTTGCTTCAAGCATAAGTCTTTTTTACAAAATATAAAATGATAGGTCTTTTTTTATAAAATAAAAATTTATGAGCCAAGTTTTACATTTTCAAGAAGTTGGAATCATGATTTGAAGTTGAAGTTGAAAATTTGTGCTTGTAAACAAACGCTGATCTGAAATCAAAATATGATATCAAGCTGCCAAATCTTGTGGCCAAACGCATACTAAGTAGGCGTTTGGCCATAGAAACCAAAAAAATTTCACTTTTTTTGAAATTTTGAAGTAAGAGTTGGAGTTGTGTTTGGCCATAGTTTTTGCCAATAGTTTTTATTTTTATTTTTAAATGTACTTGTTTTGGTTGTGAAAAAAGTGAAATACTTAAAAAATTTAAGTTTTTCTTGTTTTTCAAATTTCAAATACAACTTCAAATTTTCATGGCGAAACACTAATTTTTGAAAAAAGTGAATAATTCTTATGGCCAAACGAATCCTAAGGGCCCGTTTGGCCATAAATACCAAAAACTTTCACTTTTTTTGGAATTTTTGAAGTTGGAGTTGGAGTTGTGTTTGGCCATAATTTTTGAAATTGTAGTTTTTGGTGAAATGTACTGTAAAAAAGTGAAAAAAGTTGAAAATTTTTGAAAAATAAGTTTTTTTTTGTTTTTAGTATTCCGAAATATAACTCCGAAAAAAAGTGAATAATTTTTATGGCCAAACGCTAAAAGTAAAAAAGTGAAAAAAAATTTCGGAAAAAAATGAATAATTTTTATGGCCAAACGCTCTAAGGCTAGGTTATATTTATAGTAGCTATCAACTATTATAAATATATAGCCCAAACGCCCATAGAAGACTGCAAATCTGGCCAGGACGCTTTCCTCACAATCGCGCCTAGTGTCACGCGATCGTCCTCTTGAGCATAGGAGTCTTTTGCAACCGCGCACATATATCCGCAATAGCGCTCTTGCCTGCAGTTGCTCCCTTGCGACCGCGCCATTTGGTCCACGATCGTTCTGACCAACTTGTCAATCCAGAAATTAGCATCTTCAAATGGATTCTTCATTTAATTCTTGACCTCTTGAAACATTCTCTTGTCTTGATATTACCCCTCCGGATCAAAAAAAGAGTCTACTCTCCAGATGAGGGAGCGATGATTCATGTCGATGAAAGAAGCAATAAAGGAAAGGTCTAATTCTTTTTATCAAATCCAAAATCGGTTTATTGAATGAAGTTAGTGGTTTCAATGAGTGGGGAAGAAAGGCTATTACAGTAAGGATCGTTTGGTTGGTGAACAAGTTATAGCGAGGTTATAATATTCGGAATAGTAGTAACAGGAAGCATATCAATCAAAGATCTTGCTGAAGGAGAGAAAGTATGATAAGCTAAGAAAGTCTAGTTGAAAGCAGTAACTCAGGCCGTAACAGCTATTTTCACCAGTTCTAAAGGCTTGATTGACCCTTGGGATTGAATCTGGCTAGGGGGTGCCCACTAAGACCTCGTTACGCCGAAAATAGTTGAGGGACGACAACTTCTTATTGATAAATGTTTGATTTATTAGATTAGAAATGAGAGCATCTTTGTCATTTTGGTGTTTTATTCCAATGTCAGTAATTCTGGGATTGTTATTCCATGTTGCAAGCTTGTGTGGCCAAATTGTCAAATCAACTTATTTGGAAATTTGGTTAGGCAGAGCAAACAATTTGTGTTTTACTAATCATTTAAAAAGTAATTTGTTTATATTTTGTTTTTCACCAAGATTTTTAAAAAGTTTATTTCAAATATCAAATTACAAAAAATGATATGCATATAAGTTACACCTATTTATCAACTGGCAAGGTGACTCACAAAAATGATACAAAGATCTTACCCTATTTTTGTGCAGAGCTGTTTCGACGAGACCCTACCAAAAAGAAAAGTATGGATCGTAAGAAAAGGGACACCAAATAGCAAGACATAAAACAAATCCAGCAACAAATAGTAATATGCATCGAAGAAATAGGAAACTATGCGATAACTGAATACTACTACTAAAAGGAAAAGAGGAGAGGAGGAGGTTAGCCCTAGGTCCCCTCCCTTCCCCCCCACACCCCCCTCTCCCACACAGAGTGAGACAACACTCCACTACTTACTAGCCTTTTATGCTAATCCTCAACCTTCATATCTTCCTATCTAAGGTCATGTCCTCAGTCAGTTGTAGCCGTGCCATGCCCTGTCTACTCACCTCCCCTCAATTCTTCTTCGGCCTACCTCTACCTCCCCTAACTCCTGCTACCGCTAACCTCTCGCACCTCCTCTTCACGTGACTGAACCATCTCAGTCTCCCTTCACGCATCTTGTCTGCCACTGATTGCACTCCCACCCTATCCCGTATAACTTTGTTCCTAATCATATCTCTGAGTGTATGCCCACACATCCATCTGAGCATCCTCATTTTCGCTACCTTCATCTTCTAAACATGAGCGTTCTTGACTAGACAAGACTATTCCTCATACAACAATGTTGGTCTAACCATTACTCTGTAAAATTTACCTTTAAGCCTAGGCGACACATTCTTATTGCATGGTACCCTGGAGGCGAGCTGCCGTTTCACCCATGCTACTCCAATACGATGTACTACATCATCGTCAATTTCTCCGTTTCCTTGAACAATGGACCAAATATACTTGAAGCTCTCTCTCTTAGGTATGACTAGTTCCCCGATCTTCACTTCCACCTCCGCCTGATGCGTTACATCACTGAACTTGCACTTCAGGTACTCTGTTTTAGTCCTGCTTAACTTGAAACCTTTGGACTTTACGGTCTTCTCCATACTTCCAGCTATCATTCACTCCACCGCGTGTGTCCATCAATAATCATGCATCTTATGATTAATAATTTCTAATTTAACGTAACAACTCTTAAATTTATTTTTTAATGAGATATGCCTATCAAATAAGTAGAGAAGCAAATCTAAACAAAAAAGAACTAAAATATTACAAAAATATATTTTTGGCACTCACATAATAATGAAGTAAAAGAAAAAGAGAGCAAAAAGTGTTGTTGAATATTGTAATTGGCTGCAAAGCAACTTTTTTTTAAGAAATAGTATTCGTACTTGCGCGATACGCTATTGCTAAAAGAAATTAGTTATGTAAAATTATTATCTTGTTTGTTTGGGCACATCAAATTTGACTTTTTAAAATTAAATTATAACTGTGATTTTGCTTCCCATGCTATGTATCCTTAAAATAAAAAATTTATGAATTATAAGCTAGTAAGATGTTTACACCAAACTACTAAATACGTTACATATGTCTTCATATACATTCTTATCACTAAACATTAATTAAGTACACACATTTTTCATTAGTTTATAACTTAATCATAGTAAATTAGTATGATTTAGTGTAAAACATCGAATGCGGATGAATATTTACCTGTAAGACTACCTTAACATTTGCAGTAAACGATACATAATGCTAGAATTCCATCAATCACTATAAAAAATTACTTGACAATTGATATCTTTTGTTGAAATAAGCCTCTATTTCTGATACTTTGTACGTGAATTCCATGTACGAAAGAGGACTTATTTTGACTTTTTATTAGCTTTTCATTGGACTTATATTATTGCTCATTATTTCCCATTTATTATAACATAGATCAATATTGCCTCCGTTTTAATTTATCTGAACCCATTTAATTGGGCACGACATTTAAAAAACAGTGAAGACTTTTAAAACTTGTGGTTCAAAATAAGTCTTGAATATTTGTGTACCGTAAATCATTTCATAAAGCCGAATTTGTTTCAAATTATAAAAGAGATCATTCATTTTGACATGACTAAAAAGAAAATAGGTTCACATAAATTGAAACAGAGGGAGTATAATTTTTCTTACTCTTAATTTTTATTTTTATTTTTAGACCCGTTATTCTATTTCTCGAATTTCTATTATTTAAATTTGTTAATAATAATTTTAACTTTTAAATGAAGTCAATTTTTTTTTCTTTAATTCTCCTTTGCAAACATTCTCTAAATATGTTAGTTAGGTTTTCCCGGTATGTGTTTTACCTATGATCCAAAACTGTTATGTATTATTGTGATTCCAAATTTGTTCAAAGTATAGATAGAGAAGTGTTTTAAATTATTTTGTCATAAAACCTATGAATATTTTTAATAATTGTTAGTTTAGTAATATATGCAATAAGCAATTATTTAAATTTCCTATTTGAAAATTTTAATTTTTTGCAATTGGTTATTTTGTTGCTTGCCATTTTTTTTTTTAATTATCAATCTTTCATTTATTTTCAACTTTATCTGTTAAAATTTCAGTTACCTGAGTTTATTTGTAATATAACTTTTCTTGTGCCAGTTCAAAATCCTTTCTCAATTCAAATTCAAATGAGTATTATCCAAATATATGTATACTTTAATAATAAAGTTCCCAAGTGTATTATTAACTTCAACGGGACAAAAAAGGGAGAAAGAAACTACTACGGTCCAATAGAAGAGGAAATTAAGTGATTAGAGGTGCTACAAAATGCTTACTCGCCGATGAGAAGACTGTCTTTTTTCCTAAAACTGCAGCTTCCTCCTTAATTTAGTCACATACTGCTCGTGAACCTTCAAAATTTAAGAGCTTAACTTGATTTAATCCACATTAAATACTGAAATTTGAACAAAAAAAAAGCATAAGACCATCTAAACTTACTTTTCTTTGCAAAATAATTCATCCTTAATTCAGGATCTCTACACTGCCCTGCTCATGAAAAACATTTGATATCAATTTCAAGATAATGTTTCTATGTATATACTTGCAGTTAATTATATTTTTAAAGTGATTGTGTCTTGATAACAATAAACTTTAAATGTCGAACTATCCATATATTAATCACATTATCTAAACACATAAACTTTAACTGTGAAGAACAGCTATATGTAATGTCAAATCCAAAAACTTCACCTGCTTAGGATATTGATTTGGATAAATATAATTTTAATAGAGTTAAAAAAAAAAAAAGGGAGACAAAATTTGTGTTTTATTTGCTACAAAAAAGGGGACCAGAAAACGTGTTTTTAGTTGAAAAAGAAGAATTTGCTACAACGAGGAGCCAAAAAACGTGTTTTACTGATTTTAAAAAATATAAACCGTGCATGTGGTGGGGAAGTTGGGGTAAGGGACGTTAAATCAATTGACCTTTCACAGAATGTTGATTCCATTCAGCAAAATAACTAACACCATTCAATATTTTAAAAAAAAATTAATCTTCCAATTCAAATGGAAAAAAGTCGAATTGATAAAGATTGTAATTCAAATCATTTAAAATTCAAAAGAAAATCTTCATCCTTTAAAAATACACTGAATACAAAATGTAAGAATAATAAATATAAATATAGATATGGATTTCGATATGTGTATATTGAAACACCAAAACTGCAATTGTAGATAACTTTTCATACCGATCAGAATTTAGAGTAAAATCTTTTATTCCATTCAGAATATTCAACATCCCACGTAATATTAAAAGTTTTGACACTGCATTATCATCAAGCAAAGTATAACCAATTTGCATTTCCTCTCTGTCTGAAAAGATTTTTTCATGTTCAGGACTGCATCGAAAATTTCGATTGGCGAGGAATTCATCTCACCACAATTCTTATTCTCGTAAGAAGATTATACATAGTTAGTACAACAATACAACAATCAAAATTAATAGTAAATAAAATAGGCAACAAAATGCAAAAAAAACTTATTTTAGAAAAAATGAATCTTCTTTTCTTTATAACCAAAGGCATTAACTCGGTAAAGGAAAAATCGAAAGCAATATAAGAAAATATATGTATTTTTAAATACCACTTTCAAAAGCTAATTAACATGAAAACAAAGTTATAACACGATAAATTAGAGTAACAAACCTGGCACCGATAGTTGCAGTTGCTTAACAACACTGAAGACCTGATTTTACATAATTTTTTACTCGTTTATTAATTAAGGAATAATGAAGAACGGAGTAGAAGAAAAAATGGGCATGGAAACTTAAACTTTTACAATGAGGCTAAAATAGTGAGAAGTTGTAACCACTTTGGCAGTGCTTTTTTTTTTTTTTTTTTTTTATATATATATTTAAAATTTTCTGATTTTCTGATATTGGGAGTTTTAATTTTCAATTTTAAAATAATTTTTCTAGGGTGATGACACTTGTCATACTAATATCAGGTTGCTTCTTCTCTATATATAGATAGAAGATGTTTATATAAGATTAGATATTGTTTTATCCGATGTTTGGTTTGTCTTTTGGATCATGTATAATTACTCTTGGTACAATTTAATACACAAATTGATGTATTATTTTGTACCAGGATCAATGTGGTATAACAATATCATGATTATTAAAACATTTAAAAGGCCAAAACTATCCTTGTTGGTGTTCCAACATTTTTTTGCGCGGAGTGCCCTTCTTTTGGGGTGGTCTTTAAATTTTACCCCTCATATTTGTGGTCTTTAAATTACGCCTCATATCGTCGGGTCTTTAATTTTTGCCCTTCGCATTGCAACTTTGAGCTTTCGCTTAAATAACGAGGTTCGAAGTTCGAACCCCCCGCTCAAGATAAATTAAAAAAAAATCGCAAGACAAGGTTTGGGTCGCATGTATGCCGGACCCGCAAGATACTTTTGTTAAGGAATTACACATTTTATACCGGACTTCATGATACTCATGCCTTGGGCGATTTTGGCATAAGTATCTTGCCGGTCCGTGATAACTTTGATAATTCCTTCACAAAGTTACGCGGTGGGGGTATACTTTAACGGGCAAACTTTTATGCCGGACTCAGCGATAACTTTGTGAAGGAATTATCAAAGTTATGCCGGACCCCGCATACTTATGCCAAGTCCGTTTATAAGGCATAAGTATACGGTCGGTCCTGCATAACTTTGTAATTCCTTCACAAAGTTATATCTTGGGTGCATACTTTAACGGGCAAACTTTTATGCCGGATCCAAGATAAACTTTTGAATGAATTATCAAAGTTACGCCGACCCGCATACTTATGCCTAAATCGCCTTTAAGGCATAAGTATGCGGGGTCCCAGATAACTTTGGTGAATTCCTTCACGTTGTACGCCGTCAGGCATAGCGAAATTTAAACTTGCCTTGTGAATTTTTTTTTTAAAATTTTGACCGCGTGGGTTCGAAATTCGGAACCTACGGGTTTTTTAGCCAAAAAATTTAAAGATTTCAAATGAAGGGCAAAATTTAAAGACCACCCCAAACGAAGGGCAATTCTGCGAATTGCCCGTGTTCCAAACTCTTTTCCAAACCCTTATATGGTTTTAAACCAAACACAAGTTTAAATTAACCACTATATATCATATGCCCGATAAAAGTCATTATTAATCGGATATAATAATCTTAGCATAATTTGTTTTTTTAAATCAAATGACCCTTACTCGTTTGGTTGCATTACTAAGATGTTAGAAAACTTGTATAAACTCCATATTAATTAGTTATATAATGTTTGGTTATTTTTGAAACTTTTATAAAATTTAACATTATACATTACATTGTTTCATTGGCATTTTATTGCCCGCACAACTAATATATGCACAAGTTATGCAAGAACTAATATATTATTGTATGCCGGGTAGAAAGTGAAATAAAAGTGCGAGAATTAGTAATACATGAATTAAAACAACTATAATGGTCATAATAACCTCATGTATTAAACATTTTTTTTTGTAGAAGTAAACAAAAACACATAGTTTAATCCCAATTTTATAACATACATTATCAATCCCTGCATTGCAATCTTGTGTTTCAATCCCTGCATTATCAATCCTTACGTTACAATTCCTGCATTATTAACATCTGCATACCTTCTCTCTAAACCAGACGAGACTACTTAATATAGTGTTGCAACTGATGCGTTATATCATTGTTGGGTATAGTGCATTTCTACGGAGCAAATCAGTTCACGTCTTATAAGTTTGATGAAGAAATAAACCGAAAAAGAATCAACTACCCAACTCAAATCTCTGAATTTTATCTAGGGATCTTTACACAAATAGTCGATCGGATTTAATATTAGGACGCTTTAGGACCAGCCTACCTAATAATAGGACATGACGTACTATGTTGACTGGGTAACATGACATAGCACAACTTTTTGAAATTTACTTGATAATTTGGAACAAAATACTGAAGGAGAAAGTATATTTACAGAACTATACACTCTGAAATATCAAGCCTTGTGGAATTACATTAAGGAAACAAGAGGATTTTGACTTAATTTTCTTGCAGCAAGCACTATACTTCTATAACCTTAATACCTCCTACTAGAGCAGATTACATAATAATACCCTTTATATTTGCAATTGCTAAGAAAATGACTTCATCTGGTGTCAAACGTCCCACATTGTTGGAGGAAATGAGCTATTATTTCCTTATATGATCTTCAGCACTTTTCACCATGTGAGCTAGTTTTAGGGGTTTAGTTAGTCTATTTTATCTATTTTATCACGGTGTCGAGCTAAAAGCTCATTCATATTTTAGATTTACTCCGTATATGTTCTCCACGTCGAAATGTCCAGTTCTAGGTGTGCGGGGGAGTGTTAATTGTCCCACATTGGCGGAGGAATTGTGTTAGGCCTAAGGTTATTTTTTGTATCTGTTGAAGTGTCAGCTTATTTTTGTTATGCAATCAAAACACTTAAGTACCGACAATTATGTTCGTTAACGTTCTTTACTTGCAACAAAAATAATTTTGTGACAGAGTAATCAATTACTTTAACGTGTCAAACAAGTAATTTTCTCACTTTATTATTATGTAGATAATCATCTCCATCCCCAACATTTTTCCTGGTAAAATTTCTCAATGAGGCAACTAGTAACCCATTATCTGACATATGTATTCTATTTTCTTTAATGTGTACTTTTTTTTAATTAGGATTTGTGTCACTGAGTCTTGAGTTTTTCCTCCTAGGATAGCGAGACAGTTATTTATTAATGGACACTCAAAGGGAAAAATATGCATACATTGAATTGTGGATGTTCATTCAGTAATCCAAGCGTCCTATTCTATCGAGCTCAGGGGAAAGCTTACTGAAAAAACTTCTCATATAAAAAGGGGCTTAAAATATCGTCCTATTCATGTTGTACAACAATCAAAAGCAATAAAATATCTCTCTTACTCTTAAACCATTTTCTCTTACAGAAAAGAGTATATTTACACAACTATACACTCTGATATATCAAACCTTGTGGAACTATCAAAGGAACAAGAGAAATTCTGATTAGTTTCGCGGCAATCACCATACTTCTATTGCCTTAATAACTATGCTAGAGCAGATTAACCTTCGCAATATCAGCTCCCAACCTAGACTGGACCATGCAATATCAGCTCTGTTTACATCAAGGGATCATTAAATATACCAAGATCCCACGAAGAGCTGGCTCGCATACTGTACTGTGGTGTATACAAGAAGGAAAAACTTTGGTGGCACAACTTTCCACCATGCTTGAGCAACAAATTTCCTAGAAGCTATATTTGTGTAAGTTTCCAGCTCCAAAAGAATTGTTAACAACTTTAGCCAGCTATAATTACACATCTCCAGCGTCTGAACTGCTACAATCTTGGTTTTGAAGGACGCTACCTCCAAAATCTCCATCCAAGCTCATTTGTTGAACTTCCTGTGGAGAAAGAATCTTGATGCAGCGGACACAGCTCACAAATTCCCTGCAAGACATCATATGACAGTATAGCAGATGTAAGTCAGAGTACAGATACTTCTTGTATAGAGAATGCAAATACAGAAATTTTGACAGAAGCATATATAGTTTATGGACTTACTCCCAAGGGTCATCCCCAACCAGGAGAACATCTTTCTCGTGATCAACATACACAAGCTTCCATCCTATTCTTTGTCTGTCCTCCAGTTGTCCCTCTATACCAAACCTACGAGCCAAATCCAGTTTAAGTTCCTCATAGCCTGAGTAGCGTGCGATATCAATTGATCTTCCCACCGCACCACGCTTGTACACCTTTGAGAGAAAAGATGCAAAAAAGTTGTAACTCTATAAGAAACAACGAGAGACAATTAAACCACTTTATGAGGCTACCAACCTTGGTATATGTTCGCAAACGAGGCAGTTGAGGCGGTGGCTCCCAGCCACCTCTATCCATGAAGTTACCATCATTGATAGTAGAATCAATTGAATTAAAGGTCATATACTCATTAGCCATTGAGGCCAAGAGTTCAGGCTGTGCTTCCTTAGGGTTCTCATAGCTGGAGAGCAAGCCTCCTCCTGATGAGAGATTTTCTGAGAAATCCTTCCTTGATCCCACTGAGCTCTTTGTGATCAAAGGATTATCAGGCATCATAGGAAGTCCTAACTGATTTTCCATATTTGCTCCAAAAGCTACATTGTTTCTCGGGTCACCCTGAACTTCTCCATCTGGACTATCTCTGAATATCAATGGCTGAGAACTACAAGATAATGGGTCTGTATTCTGCTGCAACTGAACATCATTTTGGGAAAGGCAAGCCGAAGTTGCTGAAGATGAACTATCCAAATAATCAAATTGGAGTCCTGAAGTGTTAAGAGTTTGAGGTGCCAAAAATCCATGGTTCTGGTTCTTGGAGATATTTACTGAAGGTTTAACATCAGATTTTTGCTGCAACTCTTTAACCAGGTTGTTATTAGCAGACATAACTTCTAACCCGCTTGAATTTAAAAGGGGCCCAGAACAGTGGGTTGTTTCATCTCGTGCACCTGTGCTTCCATGGATTCGACCATTCATATTTGGCTGAACTACATTTTGACAGTTGTTAGTGGATACCGAGGTGCACCATGATGGGACATCATCAATTACCACAGACTGCCCTCCGCCTGCAGTTCCTGTTAAACTACTTCCATTTGTGGAAAGCTGATAAGTTGCCCGGGGTTGAGAGTAGCTAACTGATCCAGATAGGTCTGATAGGTTTCCAGATTGCTGCTGCTGCTGCTGCTGTTGCTGAAGTTTCGGTTGCTGAGTTGGCTGGGCAAACCGAAGATTAGACTGGCTATTTATTCTTGTCATTTGCTGCGGAACAACTTGCGAGTGAGGAAGTGAAGTGGACATGGTTTGAGACGCATCCAACATTTGGCTTGTCGCAACTGACCTGGAAAAGTTCTGTGATACATCCAAGAGCTGCTTCTGCTGATCCTGGATTGGCCCAAGTTGCGAAGGTTGTTGTAATGAAGCTTGTTGTGCTAGAAGTGATTTTTGTTGATGCAGTTTCTGTAGAAGCTGAAACTGTGCTTGGTTATTATCAGAGAAATGTTGCTGTTGGTTAACTTGATCTGAGGGCTGGGATGGCACGAAACTTTGCTGCTGAGTTTGACTCGGAATCTGTTGTTGTTGGTTTCTCTGCAGCTGGTTTTGAATTGATTGCTGCGGAGGAAGAACATTCTGAGATTGCACAAGATTCTGAGCTTGCAGATGTTGTGCATGAACTTGAGTGGTAGGCAGTGATTGATTAGTTGGATTTTGTCTCGGTTGCTGACTGACATCAGATAACTGTTGTTGCGATTGCATAATGGAGTCTAATGGGTTCAGTGTTGCTGCTTGTAACTTCTGGAGCTGGTCGAGCTGTTGGCCCTGTTGGTTTGGCCTATGGGTATTAAACTGCAAGTTGTGCTGCTGCTGCTGAAACTGTGGTGCTGCCAAACCTAGCTGGCGTGATAGGTCTGCTCCAGCAAGGTTTTGTAGAGCAGAACCGGATAGGGAGTTCAAATAGTTGGGGAGCATCGGGTTAGCCAGAGAAGGGTTTTTTTGCATGTTCATCCACTGGACTAAACTAAGACCGGGCAGACCTTGAGGATCCGTCATGCCAAAATCATCACCAAGCCATGGCATCGTCCTCTTGAACATGCCATCAAGGTCAGAATAATCACTATCTGCAAGAAGTAGTAATTTTCTACTGAGTGAGATTTTAGAAGTTAGCACTTTACAGATGCCAATGATTTTTGAGTTGAAAGCATCCAAAGCATATGTATCTTTCATATTACAAGTCATTACGTCAACATTGGCTTATCAGAAACTTCACTATTCAAATACCACAACAAAGGTAACTTGGAGTTCAAAGACAGGCTATGAAAGGATAATCTCGTTTACGTTTACCTATAGTCTTCTTTTCAGTATAGATTATTCTTTTTTCCTTTTATTACTTAAAAAGGTTCTCCATTCCTTTAAATTTTAAATCTTATTCTCTACCAATATCATCTACTCACTCTTTGGTAGGTCCACCTTCTTGTAAGTGGTAACAACACTCTGATGAAACTTTCTAAGGGGAAACCTTCATAAAAAGAAGTCCGCATATGCCAGGAAACAAGAGGCAAAGTCTAACTGCTCCACATCGACTTTATTTAAAATGGAATTCTGACAAAAAAGAATAAATTGTGCAACTACCTGGCATTCCAGGTTGCCTTGGACGCTTGGAGTTGAAGAATGGACTGGAACAGATCAAAAAGGGTGCTGTTATCGGTTCAATCTCCCAAATAGAGACTCGGTTGATCCTCTCCCCAGCAGTTGATTCATCCCAACCAACCTAATCAAGATTGTGAACGCGTCAGTTGAATAAATTCCAGAAGCAAAGAGAAAATTAGAGAGCGGCCACTCCACTTTTTCAACCTGCAAATTCCGCCACTGAGAGTTCTTCCACCTCACTGGATCTAGATCACTAATGCCAGTAATTGTGCCCATATACCTTCTAGTTCCCGATTCTTCTGTCTCAAACATCATTCGAAACCGCATGCCAAGAGATACTTGACTGCTATAATTTGCTTTGTAGTACTTTGCTAAAGGAATTACGAATTCAGAAGGACCAGCCCTGTTCATAATAGGCAGAAATTATCAATATCATTAAGGAAGGAAAGATTCGTAGCTCTTTAGGTCATTGATGCATAGACCTAAACAAAAAAAAGTCCACTGACCTTGGGTTATAAAACACGGTGAAAGGACTGTTGTTTGCAGCTGCATGTGCTGCTGCTGCTAGGATACCGATATGCATGCTATCACTTGACAACACTGATGACGATAAGTTGGTAGGCTGCCTGTTTGCCTTTCTAATTCCTAGTTGAAACTGGTGCTTCTCATCCCTATTGACAAAGATTAAAGAGTACCAAGTAAGATTGAAAAGAAAAGACCGACCAAAGAAGAGAATCGAACAAAAGAGTAAGTTTTTCTGAAGCCTAAACACTCTTTATGTTTCTCCATGGAATGTACTTAGCTTTCCGTTAGTCTATGGATTATAATTTGGACTACCATTGCAATTGTCATACCTAATAAACAAGACCGAGTCACCTGCAAAAAGCCTTTTTCCACTCACGACTAGGCTCCACCCTGTTGTTAGCAAGTGTCGTTTGGGTTGCCCTGAATGGTGAGAGATAGGTCAGGAACCGGAAAGATTCATGATTCTCATTCAGTTGTGCTCGAGCTCATGAACCTACATATAACTGTCAAATAAACCTACCTCGATAAACATGTCGAAAGGTCCATATGTTATCATGCAAGTCTCTAGCCACAAGTTCTTGAGCAGGTGGTTGCAGCGTGTAATCCTGATTAAAAACAAGCAGTGTGTCACACATAAGTTATAGAAACAACAACTAGAAACACTAAATGGAAAATTTTACAAGACACTTACCAGAGGAGGGAATATTTTCTCAGCTGCACGCCGAGGCACAGAGAAACCTCCATGAGTGCTTGTATCACTTGCCGTCAAGGTTTTGCAAAAAAATTCTGGCTGTGGTTTATTTGCTTTCATAGACAAATCTGACCTCAATAATGCCTCCTTGTCAAACTGCATGCAAAAAGGTTCACGCTGAATGAGTTATAAATTCAATTAGAACGGGTTATACCTGACAGAGAGTCACGCTCATCCCCCGAAAAAGGAGAGAAGAAACACCAAAATGAAACCAAGAAGAGAAAAGGACTATTGAAGATATAAAGAGCCAAACCGAAGGAACTGGTTGTAGTGTCATTTGGGCATATACTTCATCTGTTTCGGGATCAGCCTAAATAACAAAAAAGACAATCATTTTCGTAAAACAGCATGTACATAAACATGGAGCAGATTTTATTAAGGCAAGTCAGTTCTGAACTTCACATACATGGAGGGTGACATTGTGCAGAAGACAAATTAACTTTGACGGAAGGTTTGGATAGTTTGGAATTTGGGCTTCCACATCTTTCTTGATAGACGCTGCAACCTGAAAAAATAAATGCATTAGTAAACAATGAATAATCAGGAGAGTTGGCTTTTATGGGTTGAGAACGAATCTTTATAGTGATAAGCGTATAACCAATGTTGCACTAGCTAACTACGTGGACAAAACAGATTAAGCTATATCCTGCAGCAAGCCAGCAATATAACATAATAAGGTGAATTATTAAGCAGGTGCATCATACTGGTTCATGTTAGCAAACAGCCACAAAAAGTTGTATATACAACAACTACACACAACCTGTAAACAAGAAGGTAAAAAAAGCTAAATGAAAGACCTGTTCACTGTGGCCTTGAGGGAAGTAGACAACGTGGGTCCCAGCAACCGGCAAGTTCACCAGAGGCCCAGCGCAAGCTTGCCATAGCTCTGGATTTATGCTCTTCTTCTCTGCTAACAGAAACCCCCCACCAGTCAATTCACAGCAGTTCATTAGTTATAATATAGCCTTTGTTTTCAAGAAAATCAAGGATTTATATTACATACACCGACAATATAAATTTACTTCAACTCAATATAGTTTAACATGTTGTAGCTGGTATTGGTAATTTACCAATTCACACTTACTATCAACATAAAGTGTAATTAATTTTTACTTAATCTGATAGTGTAAAAGATCTTGTCAGTATATACAACATGAACAGGAGAAAAAGGGTTGAAGAAAGAGATCCTTTTTCTCATTCTTGCTAGATTGAAAAGCAGTGAAAAGGCCAATTTTTTCCTCTCCTCTTTTAGTATCATATTTTCCTGGAAAATCCACTTACGACAAATCTCCAATTACTAGTACCTCAACATCACGTGTAAACATTTTCACATGGAGGGACAATTAGTAAGGTGTATAACTTAATTGTCATTGGTGGAAAAAAGATAGGAGAAATGACAATAAAACAGAAAAGCAAATCATATTTTCCTGGAAAAAAATCTATTAGAATGTAGAACAACAAAAAAATCCTTAAAAAGAATAAAAATCAAGAACCAAAAAATAAGGCTTGTCTTGCTGGCAAATACAACTTGAACCTTAAAAATTACACCAAATCCCCCACCTCACCATCACAAAACAACGAAAAAAGAGAGCTTTCCTACTCTTGCTAGATTGAAAAGCTGTAAAAAGGCCAATTTTTTTCTCTCCTTTTTTAGTATAACATTTTCCTGGAAAATCCAATGAAAAAAAAAAATCTCTAATTGGACTAGTACCTCAACCCCACGTGTAAAACATTTTCTCATAGCTTTCTTGTCATTGGAGTAAAAAAAGATAGGAGAAGTAAGAATAAAACAGAAAGGCAAATCATATTTTCCCGGAAAAAATCTATTAGAATGAAAGAATTGAAAATCCTTAAATGAATACTAAAACTCAAGTGTTAGAAAAATAGGTAAATATAATCGAAGAAGAAAGGCTTTCATGTGACACCATTCTTAAAGAAATACTCGTAGACCTTCAGGGTTTAACAAAGTCCTAGTATACTACAGATTTTCTTATGCTACTTGTCATTATATTTTTTCACAAACAGTTGTGTCTGTTCCATTTAAGACCTCCTAATATTATGAACTAATTCAAACACCAAGAACCAAAAAAAAAAAGAAGCTCATCTTAGTGATTCTGCTTTTTCCTATGCATATAAGAAAAAGAAAACTGACCTTCAGTGGGATTAGCATTGCCACCACCAACCTGAGCACCATTTCCAGGCATCTTCATTTTCTCTTATTCAAGCTAGGACAAATTTAAACTCAATAATGGATCAAATAGAAACTTTACATCCTTGAACTCAGAAATGAAGTAAACAGGTTTCTTGATATTCCGGTAACCGGAAGACTAATATTCCGGCGAAAAAAAGTCACCGGAAAATGTGGAAGAAACGAAGAAAAAAAAAAAGTTGTGTGGGGGGACAAAGAAGCTTTGGAAAAAGGAAAGTATGTTGAGTATTACAGAGACACAAAATGCTGCAATTTTACTTTTATATATTGCCTCCTTTTTTACACTACATCTACTAGACACAATGTCTTCTTTCTTGAAAAACTCTATATTATTATGCTGCTACTTTCTTTTCTTTTCTTTTCCTCTTTCACCTAACAAACCTTTTTAGAATTCTCTCTCTATGTCTGTATATTATGTATATTTTTTTTTTTTTTTTTTTTTACTCTTTTTGTCATACAAAGCAAGCCTGTTTTCTACTTTCTTTCATGTCTTTGTTTATATACTCCTTCTACTACTGTACTCATCAATTATATTTCCAGTTGTGTCTTACTTTCTTTTTAGTACGTTCCAGAAAAGAATGTTTTTTTTTTATGATTAGTAAATTGATAATTTAAACATTTTATTTGTCAATTTTATTACTATAAGGTTCAAAAAATATTTTAATATATTATATACATCTTTAATTTAGAATCATAAGATTAAATAATATCACTTTATTTTTAAATTTCGTACCTAGTAAAACTAACAGCCTATTTGGATTTGCTTATTTTAGGTGTTTTCAAGTCAAAATAGCTTTTAAATACTTTTGTAGTATTTGAATGAAATAAAAAAATATTTTTAAATATTTATTTTTAAGACAAATAATAACAGTAAGCTAAAGTCATTCTGGCTTATAAATTTTATGATGGAAAGCTGAGCTTTTCTTTAACTTGCTTTCTTTCCATGTCTTTTGTTTATGTATTTCTTGTATTACTGTACTCATCAATTATATGTGGATGTGTTTTTTATTGTCTCTTTCTCTCTGACCGCTTTATCTCTATCTCATGTTTATTAAAGGTGGCTCCACACAGAGTTTGACCATTGAGGTGAAAGAATGGCCAACTTGTACTTTATTTCTCTTTCTTTTTTTACTTTGTTTTTTCCCTTTTTTAATCTTTTTACATGAGATGGATTAAGGATTAAAATTTAATAGACTTCAACTTTTAATATAGAACTTATTATATTATTAAAATTATGAGTTCAGATCTAATATTTTTTTAATATTTTACTCCTTTTTACGATAATATAGTTAGTGTAGTCCCGCAAATGAGGTCTGAAAGGATAGAATATACGCAGATCTTATCTGCTTTTGCGCGATAGAGAGGTTGTTTCCGACTCTCGACTCAAAAAAAAAGAAAAAGATTCAAGGCATGGTATCAAAAAAGTACGTGACCACTAACTAATACTACTATTATTAATATTTTACTCCTTTCGTTTCAAAATACTTGTCACATTTCACTTCTCGAGAGTCAAACTGTATAAATTTTGACCAAGATTTTAAGATATATTTCTTTCACTATAGTAATATGAGAAAAATTACAATTTATAATATTTTTTTACATATTTAAATTATTAATTAATTTAATTTAATTTAACTCTAAATATTCGTCAAATTGATTTTTGAAAAGCAAAAAATGAGTACGTGACAGCTATTATGAGACGGAGAAACTAGTAAGCTTTTCAATTTTATATCTATGCTTTGTGTTAAAAATTACGTGTTTAGATGAATCCATAGTTAGGAAACTACATCCGTCCCTACAACTTGGGATAAGAAAATTATGTGTTTTTAACGTTATCTACAAAATCTCCATGAATTTCTCAGAATACCCTTCTTATCTTTGTTAGTTTTTGGAAGCATATGTCTTTATTTGATCTACCTTATATACTTATTGAAGAAAATTGGACGTTGATTGATGTGGAAGTCAGACGATTAAGGAAGTAAGCTTTTGTCCTTTTCAAAACTTCCGAGGAAGAGAAAAAAGGATTTATTATTGCATCATGAAATTATATACGTAAACACTTTTGCATCTTTTTAACGTGTGATTTTAAGAAAAATTAACGAAAAGTTTTAAAAATACAACTTTGACGTTCAAATTATATACGCAAAAACTTTTGCGTCTTTTTAACGTATGATTTTAGAATATCAACGAAAAGTTTAAAAATACAACTTTGACGCTGTCTAAACATTCTGCTTTGTCTTTTTCTTTCGTGCAAAAGATATTTAGTACTTTATTTACTACTAAACGGAAGTCATTACTTAGCTTGACTTTTCTCGAGAAATACAAATTGGAAAATGAATTGAGTTTTTAATAATAAGTGTAAAATAAGTATTAAATGTTAAATTATCTCTTGATTTTTTAAGCTTGACAAGCAAAATTGGACATTAAAGCGGACAAGTAAAAATGGACAGAGATCTTGATAGAGCATTAAGTTAAGTTAGTCCTACGCGGCGCAAATCCGAATATAATCGGAATCTAATGTGGGTATCAGACACTAGGTGAGAAACGGAAAAAAAAAAGGTTAAGTTCGTCCTTGCCGCATTCTTGGCTAATATCATTTGCCGGGCCATTTGCTAATCTAGAAACAAGGGACGGGTTAGTTAGATAGAATTTAGGAATTTGGTGTAAAATTTATATTATATTTAAAAATTCAGTTGATATGTATAAACATCTATTCCATACCCAATAAACAGTTATGTGCTAATCAGTAAACTTAAAAGCTTGAATTTGCTTCTATTCGAAAATATTTTTTAGTAGAGATTGCCCTATTTTATGGATCGAGCATGTGCAGTTATTAGTGAATGGAGTAGCTTCTTGAAGTCCTGAAAAGTTTCTCGTTGGTACAATAATAATGAAAAAATGACAAAGATGGTCCCTTATTCTTTTAGGTAAATTCAAAATGGTTCTTTAAATATACTTTTAACGCGAGAATCTATCCCAGAGAATATTATTTTGAATTATTCAAATATACTATAACGGATTACTTTTTACTGTTTTCTCGTACAATAATTATGCATAGTAATATGGTCATCAATTGTGGCGGAGTTGGGAATTTAAATAAGGGGATTCAAGAAAATCTTATGGTAAAGGGATCTATATAACAACTTTTAATATGCAAAAAAAAAAATATTTTACTCTATTTGTATAGTATAATTTTTCAACATAGGACATTTAATTGTACTTTACTCGCCAAAAACATTATGAAAGATAGGAGAATTTTATAACTAATTAAGAATAATGCTCCTTGAGCTTGAACTTCTGTAGGCTGCAGACCATCACTATCACAGTTTTTCTTACCTTATTGCCCTCAATAATGATGACAGTGACTAGTGAGTTTAAGAAAATAAAAACTGAGTAAAAGTATTCATTACAGAATAAATTGTCACAAGAGAATTTGGGTTTATCTAATACTCTAGTTATTATGTAGAAAACGAAAACCCATAAAAGTAACAAATAATAAATGAGGACGTATGTCATTTCTCAACAAAAAAGTAGATGTCCTCTTCTATTTTATTTCAATTCTCTTCTAAAAATTGAAATTCAATATTTTATTTTCCAATCTTTGAGTTCAAAGCTAAACCGTGTAAATTTCTAAAGATTCTCTGAAGAGAATAAAAGAGATCTCTCCTGTGCACTCGATTGAATTAAATAAACATTCCTTCAATATATGTCATAAAGAATTTTGAAGACACGCCGAATTACGAAACTCAAGATCTTTTGAAAATACCGATTCTTATTTCGAAATATATTTCTTCTCTTTGATTTTTCTCCGTTCTTATAGGAGACCATTTTCTTCTCAATTAAGTACTATGAACGTACTCCCCCGGATAAAAAAAAAAAAAAAGTATCACTTATCGAATCGAAAAAATTAAGCTATGTTTTGATTGCCCCTCTATTAAGTGTTATGTGATCAAATCTCAATACCTATTTAATTAGAGGCAGTTTAGTTAAATTATATTATTTTTGTCTAGAAATTAGTATTTTTTAAAGGAATATGCGAATAGCTAAGTCGACACTTTTTTTTATTATGAGGAGTATCATTTTGGCTTGAGTGAATACTATATCCCAAGACAAATTTTTGGAGAAAAAAATTGACTTTGATGGATTAGTTTTATTGGGATCCACTTGCAAGACAGTGCAGTAATATTTTTGGAATAAATTGGTATTTAAAGCAACACTGGTTTCCTCGAACTAGCCAATTATATTGCAACTTCTTGCCATTTAGGATTTCCTCATGTTACAACTCATATAACCAGATATACATTCTATATTTAAGTTGTGCTATTTATGACTACCCATGGACCTTGATAAATTATCATAAAGTACCAACCCTCATAAATATTTTTGTGCCCTAAATTAAGATCAATAATGGTAGTAACTTAAGGTATAGTAGTTATAAAATATTCGTTATAAAATATTCTGACTCCTCATTGAATATAATCACTATAATAAGCTGGATTACATTGTAAAAAAACACACAATAATTGTAAAGTTATTCTATGTCAATTCTCAAATGCAGAGCAGACAATAATTGTGACATCCCCTTTCCCAGCAATAATTTTTTTTAAAATTACAAGTAGACTAAGTGAGTATATAAAAAAGGATTCTAACATTAGTTAATATATAAAAATGCTCTTTGGATTCTGTATGAGGAAAAAAAACAGTAATAGAAGTGTAAATATGATTTCATGGACCTAGAAAAACGTATATATGATTTTCTATTGCATATCGTCATATTGGATTTGTCACTTTTAAATATATCTGTAGCGAGGTAATTTGTTGGATGAAGTTGGTTTGATGAGAAAGCCAACATAACCAAATGTGTTAGTAAAAATCACTTAGATACTCGAATTATAATCTGCTCTGATTGAACATTCGAATACATGATAAGTATTTTTATTAGACACTTTCGACTTAAAATCTTGGAAAAGTTTCTGAGCATGTTATTAATAGTAGTATTTAGTAATCGCGTAGTTTTTTATTCTTCGATGTGTATTAGTACTAGCTATTGCAGATTTGCTTTGTATCTTGCTATTTTGTTGTCATTATTTTTGTATTTACATTAAATTCCTTTTCTTTTACTTTCCCATCCTTTCTATTTAGCCGAGGGTCTTTCGGAGACAACTTCTCTGTCCCACAAAGGTAGGGGTAAGGTATGCGTACATCCTACCCTCCTCAGACCCCACTTGCGGGGTTACACTGGCTATGTTGTTGTTGTTGTTGTTCTGGGCATGTTCTCAAGTGACATTTCATAAATAAGTTGGCCACTTAAGATATGTCACTTCTTTAATTATAAGCATTAGCCTCAATAACCCAAAAACCTTATGTTTGTTCTAATTGATGTTGATGTATATATTACAGGGGAGACCTATTTTATGTAATTACCTTATTTATGGAATGAGCGCTTGAGAACACACGCAAAATTTTTTTCAAGATATGAGCCAAAAGTGTCAAATGGAAATACTTTATCAAATGTTTACGTACTCAATTAAAACATGTCATAGCTGAATTATTTAAATAAAATTTTCTCATATATTTAAGGTTGTCGATGTATTCACCCAAAAAAGAGACAAAATTTTATTTCAAATTTATAATAATAATTTGAGGTTTTAACATAAGAAATGCACTATTTTTTATTTTTTATTTTTTATAACTGAATATAAGATACACTACCTCAAATTTAAAATCGTACATACACTAATATTAAATGAATATGGCAATAAAGTTCAAATCATGACAAACACTTGGCATGTGAGACATGTTCAGTGGTTGCCATGCGCACTGGGGGAAAAGTCCTCTTTACCACACTTAAATTTTCATTAACCATCTTAATTCTTTATTATTATCTTCTCTAACTTTGATTCATTAAGTACACCATAGGTTGGACCCACATACAGATGCTATTTTTAAGCTCTGTTTTTCTTAGGTGCCTTTTGACTGATTTGTAATTTCGTTTTTTTAGTTTGCTCCCGATTTTCGGTATCCATATTGAAGTCCGATTAAATTTGGATTCATGCCGCGTAGGGCTTATACGGGGAAGCGCTCCCTATCAAAAAGAAAATTCATATTCGGGACTCGAATTCAAGACCTCTAATTGAGGAAGGAGCAGGTGGTAACTAATTTGTTGCTTCCTATTTGTTTCTCAAGCATATTTTCTGCATCAAAACAAAGAAAAAATTAGGTTTACCTTTTTATTTTGGCAAGAAGCCAAAATACTAATCTACCTACTAGTTATGTGAGGCCCGTGCTAAGTCCGGGCCCAAACTCAAGATATAAAAGTAGATATTTTAATTAAAAAATATAATTTGTGTTAGTACAAGTGTACAACAACAACCATATACCCATTGTAGTCCCACAAGTGGTAATTACGTTAGTAGTAATTAAATTTCATATAAGTATATTTTCAATATATGAAAGCAAAGCTTTCATTCCACTCCTTTAATATTTTAACTTCCATTTTGATGAAATTATTTACTTCAAATCAAATGCGGAGCCAGAATTTGACATTTATACGTTATGTATCCTAATTTTCTGAAATTATTTAGTTCTAAATAAATAATCTATACATAGTTAATGAACTTTTAAGACAAATACATAATTTAACTTGTGCAGCGGATGGAGCTGTTCCTCCCTTAATTAGGGATTAGGGGTTCGAACATGGATATGGAAAAAATCTTTGGAGGGAGCGCTTCCCTCGAATGGGCGCGATATCTGATGCGAATTATCCGGATTAATGGCTCAAATGCGGATATCGAGCACCAAACGTAAACCAAAGAACATGAAAAATGAGGTAGGAGGTTCGATAGCTTTTGAAAAGTAGACCTTAAAAACAAACAAAAAAAAAAATTCGACTTAAATAAATAAGATTAGGACCTAAAAGTAATTAATTAAAAAGTTTTAAAAAAATTTGAAAATTCTTGTGAGGACTACAAAAGTCACTAAGTTTGCCCTTATATATAGTAGTAATGTAAGCATTTAAATTGGATGTATAAATTTTTTACAAACCTTCTGTACTTTTTACTCCAAATGGAACTGTCACGTTGGCTGTATGGATTACAGTGGCTAAATTAAAATTTTCACTAGTGAATTTGAAATATAAGACGTAAATACTCAAAAAGCCAAAAAGATTCAACACTTACTATATAAGTATAAAAAATAATTTGTGACCTTATATATATATAATGTAAATACTTTGATGAGCTGCTTGTTTAAGTTTTACAGTAGAATTTAAAGAATATTGTAGTTTATTTTTAGAAGTAAGAATTGAGATTTGAAAGTGGCAGAAAAATCGTACGAGATGGAATTTCGCATTTAAACGCTTTACTGAAAGATTATTAAATACTCCTATAACTAGTTGCAGTCAGCAAATTCTTATTACTACTTGTTATCATCCATAAGATAAGATAATTTCAATTTAATGAGAGAATAATGATACAGAAATCGTGTATTTTTGAAGGAAAATTTGGACGGCGGATGTTGTTTCCCATAAAGTTGATTTGTCAGTATGAATAGACTAGGAAACAGGGAAAACTTTAATTGGAAAAAATTGGTCACATTTCACTTCCACATTACTCGTTGAATAATGTGATTTTCACATTTTATGCGACTAGTGATTTTTCTATTTTTATTAACAAGTTTGGAGTACCGTCCGAAATTGTTTCTCCAAAGAACTTTATTTTAAAGAGAAAACTTGAATTGATCTAAAGAGTAATATTTACTTTACGCTCTAAATTTTGGGTTTAAAAAATAATACTACTCTATTCATCTTTTTGAATAGGATAATAAGAATCTTTAAAATGTTAAATTTATGCTGGAAATGAGCTGGATATTTTCATACGTCTCCTTTTAGGCCCTTTAGAGCCTGTTTGGAAAGCCACCCAGGTAATTGGAATTGGGTGTAATTAGCATCATGCCGCTTCTATTTGGCATTTGTTTGGCCAAGTAATTACTGTGATTAGGTGGGAATGGGTATAATTGGGGTGTAATTACACTCTCCAATTCTCAAGGAGGGGCTGAGAATTGGGTGTAATTACACACTGTAATTACAGGGTTACTTTTTAGTTTGTTTATTTTTATTTTTAATTTATTTTTTATTTCTATTATTTTAAATTTTTTTATTTTTTTTATTTCTATTATTTTAATTTCTTTTTTATTTTTACTTTTTAATTATTTTTAGTTTTTAAAATGTATTTTTCTTTTTATATTATTTATTTTTCATTTTCTTTCTTCTTATTCTCAACCTTTACTTCTTGTGGTTTCATGTAATTGCTAGTATTTTTTTTTTTTTATTCATTTAGCATAACCGTGTTATTATTCTAATATTTGAGACTACACCTCTTAATATTGGAAAGAATGAGTCATTAACAAACTTGACATATAACGAGTGACGTTATTAAAGTAGAATTTCATTGTGAATGAGGTTATAGACTTATATTTTTACTTTCTTTTGAATTATTTACTTAAGTTACGTTGGAACTTACTTATGTAATGTTGAAATTTGACATAAGAGTATTATATTGAACTTTTTCTTTTGGATTTTGAATTTAGGTTATATTTCCAATTTTAAGTTATTTGCTTTCACATTGCATGTTGTTTATTTTTTACTTATCTTTGATGGTTTTTTTATGTCAAACATTTGAGTAATGTTATGGCATTATATTTATTAATATTATTTTTTTATCAAACATCTAATCCATGACGTTCTTACAAAAAAAGTCTTCTTTTAAGTTTTATAATTAATTAAAATTAAATATTAATTTGAAAAATATATATCAATTATTTTTTACAATATTAGTTACAAATATATGATTTCTTACAAAAAAAAGGTCTTCTTTTAAGTTTTATAATTAATTAAAATTAAATATTAATTTGAAAAATATATATCAATTATTTTTTACAATATTAGTTACAAATATATGATTATTAATTAATATATTTTCAAGAAACAATGTGTTATTAAATAACTAATTTAATATCATTTATAAAGGAAATATTTTTTAAATATTAATTTTAAATTTTTTATAATTAAATTTTATTTTTAAATTAAACTATTTGTGTAATTACCCTTGTGCAACCAACAAACACTTGTAATTTGCAATTTGTAATTACGTTATGACAAACAAGCAGATCGTTATAATTACACTAAACTTTGTGTAATTACTAAACGGTAATTACTACCCTAGTAATTACACCAATTCCAATTACCAGGTGGCTTTCCAAACAGGCCCTTAGTATTTTCTTTTGATTTTCCAAACATCTTTTTGCTTCATTGAATATTTAATTGTGGAGCTTCAAATTTCCTTGATCCCTGTTACTTGTATTGATACAAGTATAGAAATTTTACTTCACCTATTTACTTTTGTTTAAAGCATCCGTTTTATTTTCATGTCATTCTTACATATTCAACTGTCTAATAGTTTTATTTTTAAAATGTCAGATTACGACCTTCAATTATGATTACTGCATTTTTTCCCAATATAAGAAGTTTGAGAATTGGCAGAATTCTTTAGGTTCGAGGGTAATTTTAAAAACTTTATTAATGGTAGACGTAAACTTGGCCACATAATATAGCGGAGATGGATGTGACTAATATTTAAAGTAGATAAGTTAATTTGACCATTTTTCCTAACTAGAATGATGATTTCATGCATCCGAATTGTGCTTTGTTTGGCGTAGGGTCGAGCTTTTTTAAGACATAAAGAAGACAAATAAAATATAACTAAAATGATCATATTCCTCTTTTTTTTTGGTAAATAAATGATCATATTCCTCAATCGTCAAGGAGTTTATTAATCCATACCGTTGAGACCCCAATAAAATTGGTTTCTTTTTGCTACCCAATTTCCGCTGTCTCATAATTTGCAAGATCTAAATTATCCTTAGTTATTCTTGTTTGCCAACTATGTGACCAGCTTCAACAATTATTCATAGTTTTAAAAATATATATTTATAAGTTCAAAGATTCTAAGACATTATTGTCACCATTTACATGGTAGTTTGGACAATGTTTGGGAAAAAACTTTTTGAAATATTCATTTTAAAGTTTGTAGAAGTTGAAAATGTATTTGAATTGTTTAGTTTTTTTTTTAAAACAACTTGTGAGTATTTTATGCATGAAAATAGACTTTTATGCGTGGAAATATGAAACTCGGACTTGAAACTTCTTGAAATCCTTTCTTTTCTGTCTGTTTGGTACTCATAAGCCCCCATCCTCACAAGACGTAGAAGAATGAATTCCTTTTATTTTGTTCAGTTATTGTGCTTTCCATTATCTTCTGACATTCTTCTTTTACTTTACGTTATATAAAAAAATTTAAACTTTAGAAGCCAAAAACATATTTTTCAAAAATAATTTAAATTTTCCCCAACATTGTGCACGAAATGCCACTATCTATTTGTCACCTAAAAAGTAGCGTACTACTGTTTCAATCGGTGAAAAATTACTTGAAATGGGAATTTACTAATAATTTACATATCATCATTGTTGTATGTGAAAAAATTCGTTACAAAAAGAAAATAATACTTGGCCAAAATAAGCCAATTATTTAATGGATCTTTTGTGTTATCAGATGTATTTACAAGGAAATCAATTTGTGTTCTAAAAGTTGATAACTTGATATTCTCACGACATTCTTTATCTTATAATTGTCATTTGAGTAAACTTATTTTAATAAGAAAATTGTCACCAAAATTAAAATTCTATAAGGATGGCAAATATAAAACATTTATGCCAACGTTACAACACAAAAGTCAGAACTTCATCATCTATATGATTCTGATGAATACTGGTATTTATTCCAAGAAAATTTGTTGAAGCAATCATGGACCATTTTAGATTTGGAATACTTATATCATTCAACGTAAATTGGTAATGATAGATTATGTAAATATTTTGTAATATTTTGTAATCTCTTATTTAGGTTAGAATATTTTGTAATATTTTGTACTCTCCTATTTTGAGTAGGATATTTTTGTATATTAACCAATTCAAGGAATGAAAGGAAACTACGGAAAATATTCTTTCATGGTATCAGAAGTCTAGGGTTTTTCTTCCTTTTCCTCTCCTCTCTCCTCTCCGCTGCCCTAGCTCCGTCGGCTGCCACCTCTCTCCTTTTTTTTCCGCCACCATGTCCACCTCTAAATCATCCTTCCACCCCGCTTTCGCCGTCTCCAACATCCGTAATTACATTCCTGTGGTTCTTGAAATGGAGAATGCACAATACGGCACATGGGCGGAATTGTTTAGGATCCATGCCATATCCCATAGGGTCCTACACCATATCATCACACCAGAGAAAGGGAAGCAGGCGGCCCCTCCCTTCGATGACGATAAAGAACCTTGGTCGACCCTTGATGCGACTGTGCTCCAGTGGATTTATTCCACGATTTTGAATGACCTCCTCACAACTATTCTTGAACCTGGAGCAACGGCCATGGAAGCCTGGGATCGCTTGCGTGATATCTTCCAGGACCATCAAAACTCCCGTGCCGTTATGCTCGAACAAGAGTTCTCTACAACTAGGATGGAAGACTTCCCGAACGCGTCTGCGTATTGTCGAGGCTCAAGAGCATCTCCGTCCGGTTAAAAAATGTGGGGGCTCCGGTTCCACCCCGCCTTGTTTTTGGCTTGTCTCTCGGGTCTCACCGACGCATTCAAGGGTGTGGGAACGCAGATTCGTCACAGCAAACCATTGCCTCCTTTCACTGAGGCGCGCTCCTCACTCATTCTGGAGGAGTGAGGGTTCGACTAATTTTTTTGATAATACTCATTTGTCTGGTAATGCTGTGAATACCAGGGGCAAAAATAACAACAACAAAGGCCGCAATTCTGGCCGTCGGAACGGCGCTGGCCGTGGCAACGCTAGCGGCAGCCGTGGACACACCGACGGAATCACCGCCCACCGCCAGTGGTGGCCGCGTCGGCCTTTTTCTCGACCGTGGCCTTCCCACCGTGCTTGGGGATGGATGCCACAATGGGCCGTGCCACCGCCTCCGTATCCGTCCACTTGGCCGACTTCGCAGCGTCCCTCGGCAAAACGGTACCGGGCATTCTCGCCTCGCTCCCCGGCCCCCTCCGCAAAGAAAGGAGCGGCCGCCGCCCCGGTTCGACGAGAGCCGATGCCCCGTCTATGCTCTCACGGACGTTGAATCGGCCGTACGCATACGATGACTTTGAATCCTTCGGACCGTGTGGTACACATGGACACCGGCAAGCCACATCTCGCATGACATCCACGAATGGTAATCTCTCGTCTTATTCTAATTTGAGCCAATCATCATGGTATTGTCGTTGGTAATAGTCATTCAATTCCATTCGCGATTATGGTCATACTCATTGCCTTCCCCAAACCCTCCTTTCTCGTTGAAAAATGTCCTCCACGCCCCAAAACTCATTAAAACTTAATCTCTCGTTTGAAAGTTCACTACTAATAACTCGTGTCCGTTAATTTTGATCCATATGGGTTTTACGTGGAAGGATTTTCGTACGGGGATGCCACTAACGAGATGTGAGAGCGTGGGCGATCTATATCCCATCACCACCACCATCACAAACCAAGCCAATTCTCCATCAACTTTCTTGTGCTTTGTCTTCTTCTCTTTGGTACGATCGTTTCGGGTCACCCGGAGCGTCAGCTTTTGAATTCTCTTAGGATAAATAGAAGCATTGAATGTAATAATTCTAGTTGCTCTAATATTTGTCGTTCTTGCGTGCTTGGAAAACATATTAAGTTGCCTTTTGTTCCATCTAATTCGAACACTTGTATGCCTTTTGATATTATTCATAGTGATTTATGGACTTCTCGTATCTTAAGTTCCATGGTCATCGATATTATGTTCTTTCTTGGATGATTTCTAAATATTTGTGGACTTTTCCCTTAGCTAGGAAATTTGATGTCTTTGCTAAGTTTTTAGAATTTTGGGCCCATGTCCGAACGCATTTTGAACGAGAAATAAAAAATGTCCAATGTGATAATGGGAAAGAATATGAAAATAATGATTTTTGGCATCTTTGTGAGTCGAATGGGATGTCTTTTCGTCTTTCTTGTCCTCATACGTCCTCACAAAATGGGAAGGCCGAAAGGAAAATTCGGTCTATCAATAATGTCGTGCGCGCTCTTCTTTGCCCACGCTTCTCTCCCGCCTTCCTTTTGGCATCATGCATTGCAAATGGCAACTTACCTACTTAATATTTTACCAAGCAAGTTATTGAACCATAAATCTCCCTCCATGCTTTATATCATAAGGAACCGACGTACTCGCACCTTCGGTCTTTGGGTGTTTGTGCTACCCTCTTTTCCCGTCAACTACGATTCATTCATGTTGCGGGCCTACACCTTGTGTATTTTTGGGGTACCCATCGAACCGTAGAGGCTACAAATGCTATGACTTATCATCACATAAGATCATCCTTAGTCGTCATGTTGTTTTCGATGAGACTCGGTTTCCCTTTGCTACCTTGTCTACTCCTCCACCCCATACACACATTTTTTTTGGATGAAGGGATCTCTCGCTTATATTTTTCATCACCTCCAAAAACCGGCACCCCCCTCCCGCTCCCCGCTCCGCCGCCCGGCCAGCCCCCTCGCTCCTCCGCCGCCTCCCGTCGCACCGCCGGTCCCACGGTGAGGCGCCCCGACCGGACCGGAGCCACCCCCGCCCGGTCCTCCCCGTCCCCCATCGATCCCCACTCCCCGTCCCACCATGGTCACCGCCCCAACGAGGCATTGTCAAGCCTAAACGTCCGTTTTTAACTTACATACCACGGTTGTGAAATCTCCTCCACCTCGTAACCCATTGGCCGCTCTTCGTGACCCGAATTCGAAAAATGGCTATGAATGATGAATTTGATGCTCTTGTTAGGAATAAGACATGGGATTTGGTCCCCCGTCCACCTAATGTTAATGTTATTCGTTCTATGTGGATTTTTACTCATAAAGAAAAGTCTAATGGTGATTTTGAGAGGCATAAAGCCCAAGCTTGTAAGTGATGGCAAAACTCAAGCAGGGTTGGCATTGATCAGTGCGAGACGTTCGATCCGATGGTGAAACCGGCAACTATCCGCACTATTCTTAGTCTTTCGTTGTCAAAGCATCGCTTCCACATCAACCGGACGTGAAGAATGCTTTCTTCACGATGAGCTCAAGAAATCGTGTATATGCATTTATGGGTTTTCGGGATCGCACATCCCGATTATGTTTACTGTGCGTAAGTCTCTCTGTGGGCTTCGCCGGTGCTCCACGTGCTTGGTATCGACGTTTTGCGCATTTTGTGTTTTCGCTTGGCTTCTCAATAGCGTGTCGATAATTCGTTGTTCATCTACCGTACGGGACCGAAACGGCATACATATTGCTCTATGTTGATGATATTATACTCACCGCATCCTCGGACGCTCTCCGTCGTTCCATCATGGATAGCCTTGGTTCAATTTGCTATGAAGGATTTGGGTCCTTTGAATTATTTTCTTGGCATTGCGTGACCGTCTGGCGGGGGGATGTTCCTCTCACAACGTAAGTATGCCGAGGAAATCATTGATCGCGCGGGTATGTCATCTTGCAAGTTCTCTCTCACTTCGGTTGACACAAAATCGAAGGTCAGTGCTACTTCGGGTGCTCCTTATGAAGATCTCACTCATTATCGTAGTCTCGCAGGTGCTCTTCAGTATCTCACTTTCACGAGACCCGGATATTTCATATCTTGTCCAACGAGGTGTGTGCTTACATATGCATGACTCGCGGGATGATTATATGCTTGCTCTTAAGCGGATTGTGCGGTATGTTCAGGGCACTCTTGATCACGGGTTGCATCTCTACCCATCATCGATCACCGACCTTGTCTCCTACACCGATGAGATTGAGGGGGCTGTCCAGGACACTCGTCGTTCGACGTCGGGGTATTGTGTATTTTGGGTGACAACTTGATTTCTCGGTCGTCGAAAGTCGACAACCAACTCTTTCTCGGTCTAGCGCCGAGCAGAGTCGGGGTGTAGCTAATGTTGTCTCCGAATCTTGTCGGATTCGCAATCTTTTATTAGAACTACATTGTCCAAGTTCGCTCGCGAAGCTACGTTGGTATATTGTGACAATGTGAGTGCCATATATCTCTGTCTGTAATCAGGTGCAACATTAACGCACCAAACATGTCGAGATGGACATTCATTTTGTCTCGAGAAGGTTGCGCGGGGACAAGTTCGGAATTCACGTCCCCGTCCCGATATCAGGATTGCAGATATTTTCACTAAAGGTCTTCTATAGTCCTTTTTGAAGATTTTCGTGTGATCTCGGCGTTCGTAAACCTCCCCGTTTCGGCCGCGGGGGTGTGATAGATTATGTAAATATTTTGTAATCTTTATTTAGGTTAGAATATTTTGTAATATTTTGTACTCTCCTATTTTGAGTAGGATATTTTTGTATATTAACCAATTCAAGGAATGAAAGGAAACTACGGAAAATATTCTTTCAGGTAAATACATCCCTAAACATTCAAAATTAAGGTTACAAATTTTAATAATTATAAACCAACTCAAAAAAACATATTTCTTTGATGAGCATCAATTCATATGCTTGATTGTTTGAAAAAAAAAATTAATTTGTACACCAAAAATGGTTTTAGTACCCCACACCAGAGTCACATGCAACTGTAGGAAATTGACCCGGCAGAAACATTATTTCACAGGAAAAACTAATTGTTTTCTAAAAAAAAAATTATTTAAGGAACATGGTTTAGGTACATTTTTTGGAGAAATAAATTCAATATAAAGATGCATTATTTAATTATATTAAAGCATACCCCAACATCATAACTTAATTTTATTTATTTAATTATTTGTCGTGATCATGTAACTGAATTCTCACGGGTTAGCCATATTTGTTCAAGATCCTCAAATCATAACGAAATGATTTCTTTATTTTTTTATCATGTGCTTTTGAATCTGCCAAAATAAAAAAAAGAAGTTTTCCAGTTCACACTATTTTTAGCTATTTCATTTTGCTACCTGTTAATTCAATTCTTCCTAGAGGAATTGTCGTATTCCATTTAATAATCATGATTTTGATTAGGTGTTATTTAGTGGAATTATTTCTCGACGATTACAGCTTTTATTACAAATCAAGTACAAAAGGAGGGTAAATTTTCACTTTGTTGTTCGTTTTTTCCGTAATAACAGGGTAATTTTACGGACGGTCACTCAATTTCTTAACAACATCAATATCACGAAACTGTTTTTTTATAACTTTGCCCAGATATCATAAAATACCGCTAAAGAATTTCTTATAAGAAAAAATGTCACTCAATATGGCATAAATATCGTGGAAAATATCTCATTTGTTTCCTCCTATTGACTTTATGCGATATTTAAGTAAGGTTAAAAGACTTTTATCTTACAAAAAGTAGTTTAATGACTTTCTCATATATAGAGAAAGTTGAGTAACCTTTTTATTATAAAAAAATAGTTTAATGACTTTAATGCGGTAAAATAAAAGTTAAGTAATCATCTATAAAATTAACTCGTAAATTACTCATAATTTTTTGAAAATGTATGAGGACGAAAGTACACATATATATGTACGGTCTATAGATCAGAAATAATGAAAAAATAAGTCATAAGGGAAGCAGCAGAAAAGATTAAGAAAATTAACCTATATAAACTCAAGTCACAGACAAGTGATAAAACCAAATGCAATTACTTTAATACGTATCAAAGATTAGATAAAGAAGACTACGTCATTGTTGGACACGGACAATGTTCCCATATTTTTGAACTAAGCCATTAATTGAGAGACTTGAAATAGGTGATAGTTGTACATTTTATCCCTATCATTTTGTTACATTGTTAAGTAGCAAAGTGAACAAGCCTGTCCCTGAATTACAATACAAGATTAAATTCATAGCATACATTTATTCTAGCTGCTATTAACACTTAATTCATTACTTTTACTAGGTTCTTTGAAGATACAATGACCTAAGAAAAAATAATTCACTCATAATCTCAACACACCTCTTAATATTCTTCAAACCGAAAATAGCTAACTAACATCTATATTTATATAATAGTGCGAAACTACTTTGACTAGGCACTATTTAACTTATATTTCTATGTAAATTTGACTACAAAATATATTTAAATACCAATTAAAGAAACTAGAGGATACCAAATCCTCAACAATTTAGGGTTTTAACTCTAAGTTAGTCTTCAACATTCTTCCATGTCATCATGATTCATGAGCTGGGAAATTGAATCCATAATCTGCTTAATAAATTAAAATGTGAATAAGTAGTAGCTGGTTGTACTTTCAATATAGTTTGTAAGTCCAAATCTTACTTTCAAATGAAAAATTGATTATTTTCCAAATTCATTTTAATATTTCGTTAATATGGCACTCAACAACACAAAGGATAGCTCGTTGCACTAAGCTTTCGCTATGCGCGAAGATTGGGGAAGGGCCGAGCCACAAGAGTCTATGTACGCAGCCTTATTCTGCATTACTCTAAGAGGTTATTTCTATGGCTCGAACCGATGATCTCCTGATCACATGACAATAATTTTACCAATTATGCGAATAACATAATAGGGCCATATATATATATATTTGGAATGGTAATTACTACTGTATTCTTGACCGACCTAGCTCGACCAGCAAAAGCTAAGGCCTACAACCAAGAAGTTCAAATCTTATCAAATATGCAAGTGTCAATTGTTTAGTGTATATATTAATAAATTTTATGAACCCTCAAACAACTTGGTTTTCGATAGGATGTATTGACTTTCCGGTTCCAACAAACACAAGGCTTGGTTTTCAGTGTTATCAAGTGGACACGTGATTCAATCACCTCAATATCTAAATTTTATGGTACTAGCTCTCTCACTGTTTGACTGTTTATTTCCTGTTTCAAACAGAAGCATACGTAAGCAGACAAGTTCTAGGTTCATTCGAAAGAAATTTGACAGAGTTTTGGTCAAATACATGTACAAACGTCCATTTTTTATGTGCAGTATTTACAAATTGTTAGCATTATAAATTTGAAATGTCTTATGGTTTCAAATCCAAAATTTAGACATTGTAATGGATTTTGAAAGGCAAAGGCATAATACATAAACAAAGCTTAAACTACTAATGACAAATACGCCTCTAATTTTGATGTTGTATAAGAGCATCTCAATTTGTATAAAGTTGAACACGTAAACATAAATGCTGATGTGACACTGACGTGACACCTCCAAAATTTATGTGTCACATCAGCATTTGTGTTTACTTATTTAATTTTATACAAATTGAAGTGCCTATTTGTGCACAATTTAAAGTCGGAAAGATACTTCGCGCCCAAGCACTAAGTTTCTGAGGGCTTGTTCATGTATTATTCCAGAGGTGGATGTACAACTCATGCAACCCAGTAATTTATTAGATCATGTATTTTTATTGAGATTTCCACTAAATATGCACACATAATAGGAACGTGAAAGAATATAAATAGGTTATGGGTTCACGAGAAACGAGTGTTATGACGCAGATAAAGTCTCATATTAATAGCTGAAAAGAATAAGAAATTGCATATAAGGTGCAGCGATATTCTTAATGGCGTGATGCTTTTGGGGAAAACTGTGTTGCCTTGACTCGATAATATCACATCATGTTAAGAGTATTTTTAGATTGTTTTAGCCATCAACTGATATCAGAGCCTATAGTTCACTGTGACGAGTATGGAGATGACAAAGTGATGGCATGGAACCAACTTAATATCGTGTCCGTCTATTGGCCTGTTTACTACATTTATACGTAGCTTTGGAGACGCATGTACAAAAAAAAACAAGCCAATCGGCTTTGTTGGCCATAAATGCTTGACTAATTTGAGTGACATAGATTTAATCTCCATATAAGCTCATCAAGTGATGAGTCATGTAAAATTTAGTTCGAGGGGATGATTATTGGATGTGCGAATAACGTCACACATTGATAGCTAGAAAAAAATTACTTATAAATTAAGGTGCAGTGACACTTTTAATGATACGAGACCTTGTGGGAATTTGTTTACCAAGGTTAGAATACATGAAAAAAAATCACCTAGTGTTTTGTCTCTAAAAAATAAAACTCGTATCTCACAAGGCTTTCAATCCACTTACCGACCACCTGAGTAGTACTCTTGGGTGCATGGTTTGTCGTTTATTTGATTAATAAAAAAATATATTATTGATAGTGAGACTAAAGCCAAGAACACAGTACTCTAGCCAATGACAATACACAAAGCATAAATTGGGGAACCAAAATGACATGTCAATATTACTTTGATTAAAAAGATAGTCACTCTCCCTAACGGAACACTGTGCTTGAGTGTTTCCTCAAGAGGACTTGCTCTATCATCTACCGACTTAGAGGAGGTTTACATAATACGGTAGGGGAAAGTCGATTCCCAATAGCAATCATGTTAAATGACTAGCATTTGGGAATTTTGCAGGTTCATTTCATTTGACATTTCTGCCCCAGACTGGGTCGTTGTGTCTCCACAGAGGTGGACTAAAGCTACTGCTAAACTATATAGCCATTAAGAAGATCCCATGTCTACTGCAATAAGGGGTATGGTCACATTATGTGTTTTGTAATTCAAAAGGATGTGTTTAATTGATCTCAATCATTTAGATCTCAACCCATTAATGAGCCTGATTCATTTGAATCTTGTATCGATTAGTCTTGAAATTATTAAACGGCAGTCCCCTCAGGGATAATGTGAATATACCATTGTACCACTACTCTATCCACTACACTATACAATCACTACTAGCAAACACAGTGGCACCAACTATCTCCATAGCCACCCTTACAAAGTTACAATCAGCACGACCAACCACCTCCCCAAAAATGCCAACCACCTCCACATTCGGTCATCACCACCAAATATCTCCACCTCAAACCAGTGGTGCAGCTACATAGATCGAAGGGTGGTCAGTTGAACACCCTTCGTCACAAAATAAGTATAATGCATATAAAAAAAATTGCATATTTAAGTCAAAAAGATATTGCATTTATATAATCTTGAACACCCCTAGCAAAATTTATGGCGCCGTCACTGCCTCCAACTCTATCTTCCACTGCAAACCACCATTCTATATAGCTACCTCCGCACATCACCTCTGGCTACCTCTGCATAACCACTACTAACCATCAAAGCAAAATTACCGTTGCCAAAATCTCCACCTGTATCACTGCCACTAGCTTGTAGGGTGATTCATTAAACTAACACTCTTTACAGTATCATGTAATTTTTTATATTTTTTTTTATATTTGTGAATATAAAATTTAATTATTCTCGTATATTTGAAGATTATCTTTATTAGTTGTAAATAAAGACAAATTATACTCATCTACATGTTGAGAGTACACAAAGTCGATCTTAATCTTTTAGTATTTATATTTAGTCCTTAAAATATTAATTATATATATTCAGAATAGGATATCTCAATCTTAAAAAAAAAAAAAAAGTATATCTCGTTCACAAAATTAGAAACAAAATTGTTATTAAATTAGACAATATATGAATATTTACGGGACAAGAGCGGGTTCTTTGGTTTTGATCCAAATCATGTATTCGTCTTAAAAAATCTAATATATATGTATAAATTATTAATTTAGAATTCAATAAATTTAAAAGAATTAAAATTTGAAATTCATCAACTTCAAATCCTAATTGTGCCACGTAGTCCTCCGAGCCCCTAATGGGATGGGCCACGTAGTCCTCCAAGCCCCTTATGGGATGGGACGTCGCCAGCATTTGTTGTTATAAAATGATCAGCCAAAAAACTGCATTAAATGCTCCAACGCATAATTCCAACTCTAATAATGGCTTTTTTCCCTTTTTATGGATCCTACAAGCCAGCTAATAGATCGAAATCATTCATAATCAAATAATGTATGTGTCAATTGATCTACACAACTTCCCCCCACCTTCGTTTTTGTAGGGTACCCTATATACTATGAAGGTTTCCTGATAGGTTAAGTGTACCCTGGACCTTTTCTTTTTTTAGTTCCATTTGGTATTTGATATTTGTATTGGAATTTCTATTAATTCGCATTTACATCGATGAAATTTACTAAGTGGAAAAGTGCTTTTTACTAAGTTTTTTTCACATTCAGGACTCAAATCCTAGACCTCTAATTAAAGTTGGAGATCTTATTCATTCCACCACAACTATTCATGGTGTATCCTATCATAACATAAAATAGACATTTGACAGGGACAATGCTGTCTTTATAACCCCCCCCCCCCCCCCTTCGCCCCGCCAACAAAAAAAACCAACACACACACCAGGCCACCACTCTCTTTTAGAAATTAGGGGTTTCTTGAAACTTAATTAGTTCCCTAAACTTGGAGATGGATACTACTAAATCCTTCTTTATTTTTTTAACACAGCATTCTAAACCAATATTTAGTCAAAGATATATAATATGTGACAAAAGGATCTAAATGGTGCTTGTCTTGATGGATCGCAAGAAATTTAGAGTGAAATTATGTTTTATGATTAGTTATAATTTAAATAGAAGAGAAAAATCTAATAAGTATCTTTTATATTACGTTTTATCGATTTCTTACGAAAGAATGCCATACAACTAAAAAAAATATATGTAATGAGCTACAAAACCGATAACCATCAACTCTGCGATCGACTATTAGAATCAATAATTCTTCAAATTATCATTTTAAGTAATTAGCACCCTTTTTATTGGATGATCATGATACTTTCCAAAAAATCTTGATCACTGCAGGAGCAAGGATTGTGACAACATGGTCCACGTAGAATTAGTTTGAGATGGGTGTATAATGGTGATAATATTCCAATCTTATCGAATCAGAATGGTCCATAACAGACAATGACAAAATTAATGGGGTACCAAGTTTGAAAAGAGAAACATTTGTCCAAAAGTGTGTTTTGTGATAGCTTTTCTTGGAAAAGCATAGGTCTATGAGGTTCATAATTCAATAAAGCTCTACTATTTTTTTCCTAGTCCCTTAAAAGTGACTTCACAGTAAGAAAGAATCTAGGATTTGGAACCACTATTTGGGCCAAAGGAATCATGATAAACCAAAGTTTTCTGGTGATGTCCTTTCAATTTCCTCTGTTCTTTGATTTTTGATAGTGAGCTAAAGCTTGAAAGGATTGCCCACCACGGCACACAAAAGAAAAAATGATCCAAGTATATACCATTAATGTTTGCGATTTATTTAATACTTCCTCCGTTCATTTTACTTGTTCATGTTTGAATTTACACACCCTTAAAGAGCAATAAATAAAATGATAATTTTACTACTTCCTCCGTTTACTTTTACTTATTTAGTATTTTGAAAATACATTTTCACTTTTACTTGTCACTTTTAGCATATCAAGAGAAGACAATTTCTTTTTTCCTGTTTTACTCATAGTATTAATTACTCATTTCAAATCATTTTTCAAGTTCATTAAAAATATGCACCAATTAATATGAGTATCATGGTAAATTATGCACTTCATTTATTATTTCTTAAGGGGTGTGCAAGGTTCATAGTGGACAAGTAAAAGTGAACGGAGGGAGTTATAACCCTTAATTATTATAATTCATCTAAATAATTGAAATCAATTAAATATACTTTAAAAATTATGCAGCTACTAATAATTCTTAAAGTTTTCAAGTCAATAATTAATAATAAGGATAAATAGGCATATATGAAATGATAAATTATCTCTTGATTTTTCAAATTGAAGAAGTAAAAATGAATGGAGTAGTACGTGCCATTAGTTCCTTAAAAATCGTTATTTTTACTTAAATATGCTCTTCCACTAACGATTCCATCATAGAAAACTTGGTTTAATTTGACTGATTTGGTGAAAGCCCGTAGGGATAAATTTGAAGTGTTAGACCTTGATCAATTTTTTCGGCGTATATTTAGACATTTTCAATTGTTCATGACGTATTTTAAATATGCAACGGAATTAATAGTCCGGGACTTTCATTGTAGTTTATAATTGTTTCGGCGTATATTTATAGACATTTTCAATTGCAAATAAAAATAATTGATAGTTTAGGAGTAAATTTGAATCTCTTGTTTGTCTACGTGACTCCACCATGGTAAATGTCATAGCCAAGCAAGATAATCGTTAAAGAGGAACAAATATGCAACACAATTAATAGTGTGGGACTTTCATGGATTGAAAGGTAAACAGAGGAAAAATGTAAGAAAAACTAATACTTCACGAGTAAAGTAGACCTTTACCCCAAGAAGATAACAATTTACAACTGAAAAAATGGCCCCTGAGAGTTTAAATCTGATCCCTAATAATCAATAGCAATCAGGAATATTTGGCCGTCACTCATCTATATAGGCTCCATTGGTAAAAGTCAATATCATTGTCAAATAATTATTTGGTATCCACAAGTCTTACAAATGTCAAATTGATCTCTGTGAGTTTATTTTCTGTTAAGGGTCAACTTAACTAAAAATTCAGTCATTTATAGGAAGTAATATTTAGACATTGATAAATCACATTAGAAATTTAACTTGATGAAAATGTATGAATATAATTTACAATATTTATGAAAAATAATCTTAAAGATAAAACAATCATTTGACGTGGAGCAAATATATTTTTACAGATACATTTTACCTTAAATTTAAGAAAATATCGAAAATAAAATATACAAAAAATCACTGTTGAGAATTAAATTATGGGAGATATGAGATTAGAATCAGTGAGCAAATTCCTGGAAAATGTTATCAAATCAGTTAGGCAACATCTTAATTAAATGCTATTGACAGTCTACAGAATAGCGTAACGTTTCCATGACTTTATCAAATGCTACTTGTAACGAAACCAAAAGGTTTAAGTGTATATTCTCTGTCCCAATTTATATGACACACTTTTCTTTTTAGTCAGTTAAAAAAAGAATGACACATTTCCTTATTTGGCAATAATTTAACTTTCAACTTTACCTTTTACGCTTAACGAGATGATTTATAACCACACAAATATCTTTAGCTTGTTTTAGACTACAAAATTCAAAAGTCTTCATTTATTTCTTAAATTCTATACCAATCAAACTACATCATATAAATTGGGATGGAAGAAGTATTATTTAGAAAAACATCCTGTATAAACAACTTTTCTGGGTAACTATCTCAAAAGGTCATTGAGCTTTGAGAAATTATGTAGTAAAGTCATTGAACTTTGCTACATATCAATAAAATCATTCAACTTTGATCTATTATCTCATAAAATCACTCAACTACACATGTCATCAAAAAATCTGACATGGCAATATTAATTAATTATTTTATATCATGTAGACGTGGGCTCCATAATAAAATAAAATAAATCTATATCTTTATCGGAGTGTCATGGTAGATGAATTGGTCAATATATACATAAATATTCATTGAATACTTTTTGCATTACGTTAGAAGTTTCTTTGTGTTAATGAAATTCAACAATCGATAAATATACACAGCAAAATAATTCACCTATGCACACTATAATTTCTTAGAAAAAGAAATTCAACTGATCACCCTTAGGACTTGCGGTCCAGTGTGGCTTTGCCATTGTGCTCTGAATTAAAGCTATTGTATTATAGTCTCTCCATTTTAATTTATGTGGCATTACGTATTTTTTTTTTTTTTTTGAAGTTTTTTCTAAAGATAATGTTGTGCTTTGGATGAGGGTCAATCCGTATGCAAAGATATGGATTTATTTTATTTTATTTTATTGTGTGGCTCACGTCTACATGGCATAAAATAATTAATTTATAGTGCTATGTTAGATTGTTTTGATGATATATGTAGTTGAGTGATTTTATGAGATAATAGGCCAAAGTTGAGTGATTTTATTGATATGTAGCAAAGTTCAATGACTTTATTACATAATTTCTCAGAGTTCAATGACCTTTTGAGATATTTACCCCAACTTTTCTTGATAAAAATAAGAAAATCGTACGCCATGAATTGGAGCCTCATATTCTATTTCTCACTTTTACTTCATTTTTAAACTAACACGATTTTTGCCTATTATTTTGAAAACTGGACATACGAACGACATTTAAAAAGTTTTTCTAATGAGAAAAGGATCAAATTTGTTCTTGAACTTTGTAAAATGGTCCAAAATTGTCCTCCAGTGATAGTTGGGGTTAGATCTACCCTTATCATATCAATATGGGCTAGATTTATCCTTATTGACTAATGACATATGTGTTTAACATATGGGCTATTTTTTACCATAGAACAAGATCAAATTTGCCCTTGAACTATGCAAAATAGTCCAAGTTTGTCGATGAACTTTGAAGAACAGGACTATTGTTCTAGCGACATCACTGTCTTCTTCAACACTCGGAACTTCCAATGGTCAGTTATATATCGCCAAGCTCAACTTAACCACTCTCGAGCAGCACAAATCGATCTCAAACAATGACATTAATTGTACCGCCGAACTAAATTCACAACTCTGTTTGAAACTCCTCACAAATCCTTCTTACCACCAATATCAATATTAGAGCTCCATATGCACCATATAAATCTAAAACAAACTCAGGTGCACAGAATTCAACTTCTAAATTGTTTAACCAAAAATCTGATCGAGACTAAGATTAACAATTGAATTTGTATTAAGGATCAAGGGTAAATAGATTATAATGACAATTATTAACCTCTTGATGCTATGAACTTGTCTATGATAAAATAAGTAAAGAACCATGAACTAAGGGAAAATGAAACAAAAGAGTAAAAGTGTTTTTATTTAAGTGACTCCAATTGAAAGGTCAGGCAGCTTGACCAGAGAAAAAAGAGCTTGCTCGTTACAATCGAATGTTTATCAGTAGTAGTGATGAAAATCAGGCCGGATACAAGTGAGGGAAGGAGGAGTATTTGTGGCTGACCTAGGTAACGTTTTTTCTGTATGCAATTGCCCATTGCACGATCATTATTTGCACGTTGTGTCTGTTACATATGTGAATATGTAACTCCCGTAGTGGATCCTGAATTTCTCGAAACCGGTTGAACTATGAAGCTTATGACGTCCGACCACTATACTCGACTCTAGAGCAAAAACCATCAATTACCTGAATATCAAGTTCGGGACGAATTAGAAGCCCGGAACGTGCTACCCAAGCGTTATCTTCGACTTTGATGAAAGTCATTTTCAACGCTGAATCTGACTATCGTGGTTTTTTGGCGAGGTAAAATGATAACTTAGGAAAGTGGTGAAGATGAAAGTAGCTGAAAAAAATAATAGTCAAATCTTGACTATTTCGCAAAATTCATGAAAAATTTGGATTGTTTCGCATAATTCAAGGATAAATTTAATTATTTTCTTAACGAAAAGACCAACGTGTTGCCAATTCTGTCGTTAGTCAATAAACATAAATCTACCCTATTTTTATTATGGCAATAATGAATTTGATCACAACTATTAATAGATGACTTCTCTTCTAAAATAATTGGAGAACTCCATATAACTTTAAAACTACAAAACATTAACCGCGAGACTATTGTCTAAAAGGCAACAGTGTTTTTCGTAAATAAGCACACAGAGAGTATTCATTTGCAATAATCTCCTGGAATTAAACTTCTAAAGAAAAAGGGAAAGTAAAATGTGACTTATGATCTTACTACGCACTACCAGTTTTCTACAATAAATGTGGCTTATATTTGAATCTGTTGCCCACCTTTTGTTTTGGTATATATTTGACGTCAGGCGTTCAGTACTCACTTTAGTGTTCTAACTAATTCAGATTCGTGTCGAGCAAGGTCCATTATCCTATAAGAATTTTTTCTCGATTCTCGAGGTTCAAACAATTAAATCCGAGACATATGTGTTAGGATATACTATTAACCATGCGGTTTGATTATAGTATTATTTTTTATTTCTTTTGGAACAATTGTTTATTTATTTATTCAATTCAATAAAGTCTTAATTTAAGTAGATCATTTGTTCATGTGTGCCCTTTACTTATATAGTAGACGATTTAGTATATGGAGTTTTAGCTCATGCGCGGAAGATTAAATTGTCGGTTCTTATAAGTTATAAAGTTAATGTTCACAATCAAAGATTGGGCAAAGTATCTTGATGATTGTAGCATAAGATTAAAATATAATCTATCTTGATTATGGGAATGGTTATGTTCCAACTTCTTATGCTAGTACATTTTTGTGTGTATTGGACGGACCAAGTAGAGATAAGTGTTTTTGTGCTGAATATATAAAACTACCTCTCTAGCTCATTAAATGTTCTTATACTCTTAATCTTGATATGATTGTTATGATCAATGTGCTTCGTTCATTATTTTGATTTATTAAAAGGTACGACTGTTGCGAGTTAATGTATTCCTGGTAAATTGGATAATGGCAAAGTGCATTTGTGAAATAATAATTAGTTGATAGAATTCGTGTCTCGACCTTGAGATTGATGATACCCCTTTGTGGATGCTTATAAGTTTTCATGTGAAAACCCTGCAGGTGGATTTTGTATCCGTCACATGAAATAAGTTAAGCGGAAGTATAAAGGATTAAATTAGTCGATGAATTAAATTGTCAGTAATTTAATTTATTTGATTGGTGTCTGTAATCTTAACATGGGGAGTTAAATAAGTTTTTAATGAATGATTTCGAAATTAAACTGAGGAGTGCAATTACAGTTTTCTAGTGGAATAAACTGTAATTTATTGTGGAAGCATTAATTCATTCACATTCCGAATTAATACCACAATAGGAAGCCTCGTTATTAAATCTGTGGTCCCGCCGTGCTCGAATATTCTAGAACAAGGAAAATAAAAGGAAAAATAATATCCTTGGTGGGTTAGGAAAGGGCTACACGTTTTTGGCTAGGGTTTACCCTAAAAACGTGTGTATATAGAAAGCAATAAAACCTAAGTGATGATTATTATTCGGAGCCGAATACTTGCCACTCAAGTATTACGTTCATAGAAGTTCGGGATACACATGAAGATCGTAGACGCGGAGAACAAGGACGCTATTGAAGACTTGTGCAACGAGCAAAAGGTTAGTGTTACAATCTCGTATTTGATTATGTTTGTCTAGTTTACATGTAAGAATATGATCTTGGATCTTGCTTCCGCATTTGCGTATATATGCCTATTTTCCAACAATATGACCCCACCTTAAACCTTATGTTACCAGTCTAAAAAAAAATGACCCACCTTATACCTTATCTTGGTTTTTAGATTGTTATGCAAAGGCTTGATCAGGTCACGATGAACAGAGACTTTTCTAATTTACAAGTATAATAAATAAAAAATAAAAAGGTAGAAACAGATCAAGCCGGTGATTAGAAGGAAATATTTTATTTGTAGCTTTAAATAGGAAAGATCTTTACAATCCCTTTTCCTGCTTTTAGTTTGGCTAATAAGTAGTATAGTTGTAGTACTAACAATAATAATGATAGAAGCAATTTTGCAGTCTCACAGGTATTATTACTCTTTTTTGAAAATTATTCATCTAACTAAATTATTACGCGTGAAATTCCTCGCATGCTTCACTTTTCTATGATCAAAATAGTAATAATGCAGATCTTTAACAATATAAAAAGGTTAGTGCTCCATGTTCCATCTTGCCTGACCATAAACCTTATACCAAAAAAGAAGAGAAGAAAGTTTGAGATTGTTATTCAATAACTACTTGTAGAATTAATATACAAAAATAACAGCTGAAGACGAAAAACGTATAAAGATATTACATAAAATTCAAAGTAAATAACGCAGTGTTACTATAAATGACTTTTAACTTTTTGATAAAGACAAAATTTGCCTCGAGAGAAATCATTTTGGGATGATTTAGAACTCCCATGTATAAGTGTATAATATTACTGCACATCTATAAAATTAGGTCGAAATGAGACCTTAACCCAATTAGTATTTCCTTAGCCTGAGTAATGCCATACATATATATGGCGTGCCTGGTGGTGGATAAAATGAGTTGACAATCATGAGATTTTAAATTCAAATTTCAGCGGAAACAAAAAATAATACTCCGTATATGATTTCTTCCTAAACGTCTGAACTTTGGTCGACAAAGTTATCGGTACCTATCTTTGCTTCCGTGAAATTAATCGATTTGCATGTAATATAAAGTTGCACGAACATCACAATTATTCAAAATAGAGAGAAATGGTATGTCATATATGTGTGTATGTAAATAAAAAAGATATAAGCGAATGTGTGTTCACAAGAAAATGTGGTGGCAAATTCTAGCTAAGTCAATTTAAGATGCCTTCACATTCCTAATTTGTTGGGATGGGATGCCTTCCTTTGCCTTCTTAATGGATCATGTGGTCAAAAGACCAAGTCTAATTGTGATCAAAGACCAAGTTCACTTTTGCTATTGAGATTTTTGATCATACGTCCTCCACACAGATCCTGCATACTTTTTCTTATAATGAACTCGAGTTATGTCATGATAGATTAGGGCATGTGTCCTATAGCTTAGAGAATTAGAGCATATGGCTACAAACCACAGTGTCGAGGATTTGAATCCCTCTTCGCCCATAACTGGCCCAAAAGGGAAGTGTGTTTCCTTCCGAGGTAGAAAAATCATGATCGAAATAGCGAACTAAAAGCTATTAACCTGGAAACTGCACCGATGATATACTTAGTGTATGCGAGCTTTATGATCACATATTTGGAATAAAATCTAGTTAGAAAAGGAAATTCAATGAAAGATAAGCTACTCATGAGCATCATGGCAAAATATGCGCAATAATCGATCTACTTCCATTTGGTTAGGGGAAAATGGGCGGTTAAATTGATTTTGAAATGAGTTAAAATAGACGGTAAATACTTATCAGCGCCTGGTGTTACACCAAATGGGAGTAAGTTAATAAATAGATAGGTCATTTAAGTGGGTTGACATGAGTTGAATCAAAATAGACTAAACAATGGATCATAACTCAACTCCCAACTCTTATCAAATTTTAATGTATTTGTTTATTTTCTATAATTTGTTTAAAATAAAACTCTAACAAAACTGTTTTTTTCTTTACTAAGGCTATGCATAACTATCAAACAAAACAAAAATTTAAAATATGTTGACAAAATTTATGTTGGGTCACTTTGAGCTACATATTTAGTCAAATCAAACTAACTTTTTAGATGGACTGAAATGGACAAATTAAAATGAGGTAAATGTGCGGTCATTAACCCAAACACAACTTGGAGAGGAAATATCACTTTGCAGAAATACAAGAAAAAAGAAATGGATTGACTGCCTTGATTGATCCTTTGAATCATTTGAGGTGTCTATATAAACTCTGCACTCTTAAGTTAAGAAAACAGAAAATCTACTCTGTTATAACTGTTAATTTGTGTGCTATCATTTACCAAGTGCATCATTTAACAAGTTCAAAACAACAAATAGTTCAAGAAAATGTTCGCAATCTTTCATGCCCAGAAGGTTCAATAGCAGAAGCATGTATTGCGAATGAGTGTTTGTAATTTTGCTCACGATATATGAAAGGTGGAGATTCAAAGTCTTATTGGTCTAGAAAGAGTAAAAATGATTGAACATGAGGTTGACAAAGAGGGATGTCTTTTCTCTACCGTTGGGAAATCATATGGCTTAGTAGAAGTATTTAAGCTGGATCATAAAACATGGGTGCAAGCACATCGATATGGGGATGGGCGGGTTTGGGTGCAATGGAGGGGGCGAGTGGTTGTAGGGGTGGGTGGTAGGGTGGGGGTGGTAGGGTGGGTTGGGTGTGATGGAGGTGGGTCGGTGGGGTGGGGGTATAATGGAGAAATAAAATACGTAACCACGCAAAATCCGTGGTTACAAAAACTTGGCTTTTTCATGGTTATATACCTACGAAATTACAACGGGTTTACAATACCATACAATATAATTTTAAGAACAATGGAAACAAACATGGTTTCATAGAAAACAATATAATAATGAACCATGGGAAACAACCATCCAAACAGGGGGTTAGAGTACAGTCATGCATGTGATCGAATCAACCAGGTTTAACAGCTAGTAAAACTTAAAAGGAGCTTCAACAACCCATTTCGAGCCAACTTTGTCAAATGATATATGCCATATTGGGGATTTCTTTATTATATATCCATGCTACAACATCAGTCACTTATAGCAACTTATTTTTAACCTTCTAAAATAATTGTATACCAGATACATGTGATTAAGCTAAACTAATTTTAGCAGTCTGCAATGAAAGAGCTTCAAGAACATGTAAATATTAGATATTGGATCAACCAATGTTTGCCTTATAAGTACAATTTAGAGAAGGGTTCCTTAGGCCTATAACAGACTCAAAAGTTAAGCCATGACTTTGAACAGATTTGTGCATTGTAGGACAAAGAAATATGTGACCCTTTCTTTCTAATTTTGGAAGTTGTATCAATGTTCTGTTGGATGAGAAATTTGGACAAATAGTGTTTAATGTGGTTACTAAGAAAATTTATGCTCGGTCTTTTTGCCTTTGGTCTTCCGATCGCTGATTTATGATTGTAGGTAAAAAATTAACCTAAGTATGCCATTTTGGTCCAAAAATTAATTAACAAAGGATGAGCTGACTTCCTAATTAGTGTTATTGAGGACATTATTCTTAGAATTGTGTATCACAGACTGTTAGAAATAAAAATTGATTAAGAAGCAATTTTTTTCTTAAATAAGCAAAATGTTATTAACTGAAATTGTGATTGCCATTTGGGGATTTACCTAACGATGGAGTAGTTTGATTCAGTGGCGGATTCAGGATTTTCACTCAGGGTGTTCGGAAAAATAACTGGACCACTTGACCTAGCCTTTTGCATTTGTTCAGGGTGTTCAAAAGTTAATATATGTACATGAACACAGAAAATTTCTTCTAAATATCTGTGTTGTAATTTTTGTTCAGGGTGTTCGGGTGAACACCCTGGGCCATGACTAAATTCGCCCCTGGTTTGATTGGTCCTGTAACAAAAGATTCTCCTATCAAACTTGTTAACAGTGATATTTTGTGAAGCTATATTATCAAATTTGCCGAATACGAGATAGGAAATATGGATTCTTTCGCATCTTGATTCAGTTTTTGAAAAACAAAACGATTCATCGAAGAAAAATGATCATAAACCAAGTTCAAGTTGAGCTTCCATGGACATTCTCCCAGAATGTTCAGTTTGAGAGAGAAATCATAGAGAAGGAGATGATATTTTGTTGAAGGAAATGATCTTTCAATTAATTATATTGAATGTACAATGTCGTATTTAATTATACAAGTGATGAGTAGCTAACTAACTAGGACCTAATCCCAACTAACTAGTGACAGTTAACTAAAAGCTAATAACAAACTAAGCGACACTGAACCTAACTGACCAAAACCAAAGCAGTAAATAAATATTACAATTCACTTTCAATTCTTAATACCCCTCAAGTTGGAAGTGTGGGAGCACAGCCAACTTGTCTAATATAGTGGAATGTTTAACTCCAGTGAGAGCTTTTGTGAGTATGTCTGCAAGTTGACATGTGGTAGCAATATGATGTAGAGAAATGAGCCCTTCTTGCAATTTATTCCTAACAAAGTGACAGTCCACCGCTATGTGCTTGGTCCTCCCACGAAAAAAATGAATTTCTTACTATGCGTAGGACTGAATGACTATCACAATAGATTATAATAGAGCTAGTGAATGGTACTGTCAATTCTTCCAATAGCCTACTAAGACAAACTAGCTCTCCAAAACCTTTCTCAAGGATATGTATTATGCTTCTGATGAGGACATTGAGATTGTTTCTTGTTTTTTAGATTTTCAACTTATTGGACTGTTTCCTAGTAGGACGATGTCGCCACTAACTGATTTCCTTGAATCCAGGGATGCAGCTCAATCTGAGTCACAGTAGGCCCTGATTGTGCAATCCTCATGCTCGAACAAGAAAATTCCCAGTATAGGGTCCTTTTTCAGGAATTTCATAACTGAAATGTTGCCTTTAGATGAGGTTCTCTCAAGGTGGGTAAATCATTAGGGTGTTATCAAACTATAAAGTAAATAAATTTTTTCAATGAGTGGGTGCAGTAAATTTTTTAAATCAAAATAAATAATATCTAGTTTTCTCTTTCCCTTCGTAATTTGTCCTCAGAGCATTATTCGATAACTAAGACTTGAAGAGCATTATCCAAGAAGAGCGAATCAGACAATCATCTTTCGATGGCATCCGACAAGTTTTAGACGATGAGGTTTTAAACAAACTTTCTTGAGTAATTAAAAATCAAGCCAAATATACTTTATTTTAAAATAAAATTAATAAACTTATTTTGGTTTACGTGGTGTGAAAGGCATCACTAAATTTAAATACAATATTTTTGCAAAATATAATCAAGCACTTTCAGGTATATGTATTAGCACTATATTAATGAAATCACAAATACAATTATTTTTATTAGATTTAAAGTTTATATTGAGCTGTAACTTTAATTATCAAATTTTCTCATCAGATTTTTTTTTTAAAAAAAAGTGTGAGTCAAACCTCTCTGATTTATTATTTTTATTTTAATTAAGACAAACATTTAGAAAGAATAATTAAAACAATAGAAAGTAAACGAGGTAGGGCCTATTGGCAACATAAGTTTGCCTTTGAGTTGACAAAGTACTATTCCAAATAACATGCTGCACCCTTGTTTGGCCCAGTGCTTGTGAGAGTTTTTAATTTAAAAAAGCTAAACAATTGCCACAATACTAACCCCCTTAACCACTGAGCTGCACCACATAGTTGTTCAAGGGTGTTCATTGTGAAATATATAACCCACAATTACAAAATTTTACTTATGTATTCAATACAATTTTCCGGCGAAGGGGGTTCGGATGACCACCCTTGATATAGGGTGGCTCCGCCTCTGGGTTCTCTAGGATCTTGCATAAACTAGTCAAGGAATTGCGCACTAAAAGTTTTTATCTAATCTGGTATTTGTCAGAAAGTTCAATTTGCCATCAGTTTCCTGTGATATGTGGGATCTGCTAGGGCAGTCCCCTCCTTTGTTCTAAGCTTTGTGTTTGGGTCAAGAGGTGAGGAGAAAGAACTATGATTCATACATGTAATCTTTCCGCAGGTCAAAAAAAAAAAATTTCCCTGAGATTAGTGGTGGCAAATGGGCATGTTTGGTTGGTTATGGGTTAACTTATACTCCTATGTAAGTGTTATACTATTTCGAGTGTAATATTTATAATTTTTTCTCTTGCTCAAATTAAATTAATTTTTTCATATATCTATAATTAAATATATGAAACAGAAAATTCGGGTAAGAAACAATTTCTCATTTTTATAAAAGTAAAATATATGAAATAGAAAATTCCCGAGGGGGGGGGGGGTGTGGGTAAGAAAAATGTCTCATTTTTATAAAAATTTTTATAAATATAAAATATATGAAATAGAAAATTCGGGAGGGGAAGAGGGTGCGGTGGTAGGTGGTGGGGTGGGTGGTGAAGGTGGGGTGCGGTGCGGTGGGTGGATGGAGTTGTGCATTGGTGTGTTTTTATTGATCCAGAAAATATTTTACCTTAAATATAAAAGAAAACATTTTCTCCTACTTTGAAGAAAATGATATATTATTGGGTCTAGTGACTTCATATATGGATATCAATATGTTATTCATATTTGTCCATGTTATTATGAGTAAAAAATATACTGAAACCATATTTACACAACTAAAATATAAGTGATCCAACTCATTAAAATATGGGTTAAATGAGATGATTTTCTAAATATGGGTTGAAATTGTAAGTTCTACCTGGGATATAATTTCCCCACTCTATGTATAACTGATATGGTTAACCCAATATTTGTGTGTTATTGATGTCAAATTACAATTTTTAAATAAGTTCAGTCAATAAATTTCACAAATATATCGTAATATTGTATACACTCTGCTACTTGACAATTGCCACAATAGAAAAACACAAAAATTACAAGTATTTGATTTCTAAAAAGTCGAAAATGGATTTTTTTTTTTTTGTTTTTTTGGAGAGACTAGTAAATTTATTACTTGCAAAAACTAAGCTCCACGTCTCGCTCTATATATTCCTCCTCCTTGCATTTTTTTTCGGTTGATATTTGATCTAAGATGGATGAAAATTTGAAAAAATAAAGAACTGGAACATAAAGAAGAACTCGTAAAAGATCTCATAATAAAGTACAGTAGGAAATAGAGAGATTTTAAGGAGAAAAAAATATATATTTATGGATGATATAATTTGTAGCTACTGCCAAAAAAATAACCTAACTATGATTAGAAACTTGGTTTAGTTAATAAATTGTAGCCATTAATATTAATCTATGCCATGCGTCCTTAATATCCAAGCTACAACTTAGCGAAAATGGAGAGGAGACGGATCCGCCTAAATCAGGGTGTTAAAAAATGAACTTGGTTCATACACAATAACATACGATATTGGACCCACTTGATAAGTCAAATTAGGTCTCACACTCTCACTTATGTTTTTAATTTTTTTTAACACAGACATAAGCATAACATAAATCATAGTATTAGTTAGCTAAGAAATGAAAAAAATTCAATGTATCTTGTCATGATATTTCTTGAAGTTTGGAACATAACAAGTAATGCAAGTATTTGGTTGCTGCTTAATCAATTTTTCTATCTTTTGAAATTTATCATATTGTCCCTTCTTTGATCATCTTCAGCAGTAGCATATTGGTAATCAATATATTTGTAGAGTTTGGAAAACTATGATAGTAAAGTTGTAAACTTTCATGTCTAAACAACATTCAGGGAATATGCATGGGCCAAATTGATGAAAAATTGAAACTTTAGACATGAATGTTGTTTAGACATGAAAGTTTACAACTTGTTGTTTAGAAAGGAAAGAAGGCACCGGGAGAAAATACTAAAACAAATTGAGGTATATAGTTAAACTAGTGAATTTGCCATAAAAGTATCGAAATAATGTTGAGTAGTCCATGTTTTAATTTTGGTAAGAAGAATTATTCTTTAATAAGCGGCCATATTCATAATTCTAGTATGAAAAATTACAAAAAAAAAAAAAAAAAAAAAACTAATAACTCGTTCATTGAAAATAGGGACGAAAACCTTAAATAAAATTATTTGAAAGATTATAATCCAAATAGTACTCCTACTTTTCATAAATGGATTGAAGCCTCGCCAACCATGAAGGTTGGAGCAGCACAAAGTAGAGGGGTATTTTTGACCTTTTCCCTAAATAAAATTATTTGCAACACTAGAAGCACTAAAGAGGTTGGAGCGACACCAGTAGCAATACTGGATATGATAGTAGATGATGCATTTTTCTGGTAAATTTCCAATCTCTTTGTTATTTTTTCAGAATATATATTTCACCTTTTGCTATTTCATTTTACTGAAGGTTTACATCAGATTTTTATGCAATTTTTCATGTTGTGCTGCATCATAGTGTTCATAATATATCTTAAGTAGTGAAATAGTTAGCAGAATAGGGATCATATTTAAAGTCTTGTGAAACCCATGCCCTTTTCACACACTTAAGACTCCCCCTGCATAAAATAGCAACCAACTTCAGGAAAAGAATAACATATACTTCAAACATAAATTTAGAAAAGTATAGAATTTAATATCTAGACAATTACCGCTTTATCTTTAGGAGTTGTTGCTTTAATATAGATCTATAATTAAAGGGGGCTCATTCGCTAAACACAATACCTTCTCATGAATTTTTGGCATACTTGCTAACATCAAGACACCAATAAATTTAGTTATACAAAAACTTGTCCGAGAGAAGGGGGAAGAGGGAAAGAAACCTCCTTGACTAAATTCACGTATGAAAATATTATTAGGATTAATACTAACATCGATCTCTTACTGGATCTAGGATGACTTCATTTTACTCTAGCATCAAAATTTGAGTAGATTTCTCCAAATGATAATCAACTTAACGACAAAAACTTTATTAAAAGGAGATAGATTAACATAAAAGAAAAGAAGTTCCTATGTCTTCCTGTCATTAGCTATAGTACTAACACACAAGAAGAAAAAACACAATCAAAGGTGAAAGTTGCAAAACAACGAAGATATAACGGAGAGCCAAAGGATTTTGCATAATCGAGAATTCGAGATAATACTCGAAACATTTCGGATTAAATTGCTAAATTCTTTCTTAAGTTCTACTCCACTGATATCTTCCTCACACTTTGAAAGGGATAAGTATTAGGAATGAGAGATCGATCCCACTATCCACATCCTAAAAAGAAATAAAATAAAGAATCAACAAAAATACTAAAAAGAGAAGGGAGAAATTGAAGGGAAAAACCTTTAGAGTAAAAACTTTTTAGAAAATTTCTGGAAGAAGCTAACAATATCTGCAATAAGGATTTCATTGTCCCCAAGGCAACCACCGTATCAATGCATACTCGACAAAAAAGAAATGGCGCCTCTTGCCGAACTCAGCAGTCTAGATCTCGGCAGCCGTAATTGCCTACGCAAGGATACTTCTGTACCCCATATCGGGTTCTTAATCTTCTCTTAAGCTCATTTACCGGAAGCTAAGTCATTACTAGAGAAAGCAATGTCGTCCACACAGAAGAAGGACAACCCGATGTTTCACATTTTAAAATAACTTCATTTATTATTATATAATATAAATTACTTTATTGGCAGATTCAATATTCGAGAGTCAAGCAGTATATAGTGGTTCTGATTATGAATCCGACTATGGAGAGTTTGAAGATTCAGATTATGAAGATGACATTTTATTTGACAGAAATGTTGATCCTTCTGTTGAAACCTTTTCTGTCAATGTCTACGGAAATACGAGAACAAATGATGATAGTGGAGAGTTTAATAGCAAAGAGTTGCAAAAGAAGATGCAAAACGAAGATGGTGACTCAGATTGTGTTGTTTCCAGTGACACAAAAAGCTTGAATAGTGATAGCGATGCGTCTAATGAAGATTTTAACTTTCCAAAGCATAATCTGAAGACTGATGGCTCTAATCCTAAGTTAGCATTAGGACAAGTATTTCGAAACAAAAAAGAGTTTAAGGAAGCTGTAACTACTCATGAGGTTAAAAGAGGAAGGAGAGTCGAGTGGATTAAGGATGATTCAGAAAGAGCAAGGGGATTATGTGAGCATCGTCCCTCTTGTAAAATTCTACCTTAAAAAATGCACAGGGATACAAATTTTCAGATAAAGACTTACAACTCCGAGCATACATGTTTTTGTTGGAATGTCAAGAATAAGAATGTTACTTCCAGTTGGATTACAAAGAAATATGTCAATAGAATCAAATCAAACAGAGATTGGAAGACATCAAAATTCGGAGATGAAGTCGATAGAGAGCTAGGGGAGACGTATCTTTATGTCAAGCAAGAAAAGCTAAAAAGAAGGCTATTTCTATGATTGATGGTAACTTAAATGACCAGTTTAGCACGTTGTGGAGTTATATTAATGAGATCGTGCGATCTAATCTTGGAACAACAATTTACATGAAGATAACACCAAATGAGACCCCTAACAATCCGTCTAGATTCCTACGATTATATATTTGTTTTGCAGCATGTAAAGAGGGCTTTAAGGCAGGTTGTAGGAAGATCGTTGGTGTTGATGTTGTTGGTTGAAAGATTCTATGTATGGAGCACAGTTGCTTGCTGCTGTAGGTATGGATAGCAATAACAATATATTTCCTATAGCCTATGCCATTGTGGAAAAGGAGTGCAAGGATATATGGCAATGGTTTTTGAACTATTTGACGATTGGTATTAAAATAGAAGAGCAATATCTCTGGACATTCATGTCAGATAAGCAAAAAGGCCTTCTTGAAGCTTTTGAGGAAGTGTTACCAAATGTTTCTCACAGGTTTTGTGCGCAACACTTGCACAATAATTTCAAAAGGCCGGGTTCCCTGGTCATGTGTTAAAAGATGCATTTTGGAAAGCGGCTAGAGAAACAACTGTTGAAGCATTTAATATTTGTATGTCAGAGATATTTGAATTGGATAAAGAAGTGTACGAATGGCTTTCTGCTAAGTTGCCTAGTGAATGGTCCTAATCTCACTTCTCACCACTTTCAAAGCGTGACATGTTGTTAAACAATGTGTGTGAGGTCTTCAACAGTTTGATTCTTGATACTAGAGATAACCCATTATCAAACTTTTGGAGACCATAAGATATATACTCATGGCTAGGATTGCGTTCAATAGGGATAAAGCTGAAAAATGGACTTCGGGTGACATTTGTCCAATTATAAAGAAGAAATTGCATACAAACATGAAGGGAGCTTCTGGTTATATTCCTCAAAAGGCTGATTCATGAAATTATGAAATCATAGGGTCTACTGATATTGACACTTGGGCTGTGGACTTGTATAACAAGATATGTAGTTCTAGAAAATGGGAATTATCAAGGATACCTTGAAAACATGCTATTTGTGCTATATGGATGAAAAAGATGAGATTATAGACTATGTTCATGACTGCTACAAGGTTGAGACATACAGGAAAGCATATATAGCCATATTGCCTACGAATGGGCAAGATTTATGGCCTAAATCTTCTAATCCTCAACCATTGCCACCTTCTTATTTGAAAAAGAAGAAAGGAAAGAAACATAAATTAAGAAAGAAAGAAATTAAATGGATGAGCTTGGAGCCTCGAGGACTAGGATAAAAAGGAAACAAAAATCAGTTGATTGTAGCAAGTGTGGTAGACCTGGTCACAACAAAAAAACTTGCTCTTTATATAATGTTGTTGAACCAGAACCAAAAAATTAACTCTTTAATGGTTGAGAACCATCAAGTTGGTCGCAAGAATCTGCCTCTTTTCGTGACAAACTTCCGGTGAGATGCATATATCAATAGTGTTTGTCTTACTTCACTGTAACGAAATTTATCTAACTTAAGGTCTTCTTATTTCCTTTTCAGGTTATAAGAGGTTAGTAGCATGAATGCGCATCAAGTTGCATAGCGTCGAAGATGTGACTGTCATTACCATTTTGTGCACTTTCTAATGACATGATTTATTTTAGAATGACTCGAGTTCATTTTGTAATGTGATGACTTCCAAGCGAATTAAGTTCATTTTGTATGACTCTATTATGAAGTTTTTAGATTTTATTATTTACATGGTTCAACTTTTGGGTATTTGGTATTTACGTAATTAGCTTTTCGCATTTTGCACTTAATTTTCGGTTTGCACTATATTTTTCGGATTCGCACTTATTTCGATTCTGCACTACATTTTTCGCTTTTTGCACTTATTTTCGGTTCTGCATTGTCCGCACTTTTTTTACGCATTTCGTGCATATTTTTAAGTTTCGCACATATTTTTCAATTCCCGCACTATATTTTTCTCGATTACGCACTTAAATTTCGGTTTACGTATACATTTTTAATTTTACGCACTATATTCTTTTTGATTCTCCACTTAAATTTCAGTTTCGCACACATTTTTTAGTTCTTGCACACCAAAACTACACATTATTAAGCTTCCATGCAACAAAATCTGCATATGTTTCGGTTCGCATACGAGTCTCCGACCAAAATACGGGAAAAAAAGGCGCGAAATCAATTAAAAAGATTCACATTACGAAAAGAAAAAAGCGTAGGAAAAGAAATGAGAAGTTTTGATTGATAAGTAATCGAAAATCTAAAACAGGAAAAGGATATAGAAATAGTAAATTAGATAAAAAAACAATTTGTAATTGATTTCGCGAGAAAGAGATCGGAAAAAACTGAAGGCGAAAAAAGATGCAACAAGCTTTTGTTAAGAATGAAGAGCACACTGAAGTTTTGAAGGATCTCCCTTCTGGAAAAAAGAAAAGTCACACGAGAATATTTGATTTTGTTAAATATGGATGGAAACTTAACAGAGGGATGTTTTTGGTCAACTTTGGGAAACTTAAAGGATGTTTTGGGTTAAGTGAAATATTATAAGGATGTAGTGAAAGTTAGGGTGAAACAAGAAGGATGATTTTGGTCAAATCCTTAGGTTCAATTCCAGAATAAAGAACGAACTCATGCCAGCCCTAAATTAGTTAACGTCTGAAGGCCATTAGCAATCAACTGGAGTGCCAACCAAAAGAGGGGAAAAGGAAAAAAAAGAGTATAAAACATAATAACAGAACATACACGCCGACCAAAGCGCGTTCACATTGTTTTACTAATTCACCAGTGATATGCTAAAAAAACTTCCTTTTTATTTTCATTATAAGGTTCATATTTCAAAATCACTTTTGAGTGTCTACACCTACACATAAGTTATAGATATTTGCGTGACTATAAATCATCTCAGACGCCAAGAAGCATTAGCCAATACCAATTAAAAATAGCACAAGCAAAAGGAATGAGCAGACCTCAGCCTCAAGCTGGTGCTGTAGTGATATGATCTTCTTCAAAGCAACAATTTCTGAAGCTTTCTCTTTTGAGCTTTTATCAATGCTTTTGGCCAACAATTCTAATACTTGCGACCTATAACCATTATGCTCTTCCCCGAGCCTCGCGTTTTCATTGCCAAGCCTCTCCAAAAGTTTTGTAGCCTGGTTAAGCTTGGTTTGTAGAGCAGTTTCCTTTTGTGCTTCACCTAAAAGCAACTCCTGAAGATGTGTTAAGATAGATTGAACATCTTTATTAGAGCAGGCAAGTTGTCCAACCTCTAACTTAGTAAACCTGTGAGCTATAGCTGTTACATATTGAATCAGCAAATTTTTAAATTCAAGAGTGAACCCAGGCTGACTTATAAACTGAATATCTTTTCTTAAAGATGCCAAGAACTCATCCAGGGAGGACACATTAGCATCAACACCAACACCAATAGAACTGGCACCAACATTATCAACGGTACCAGAACTGGTTCCAACGTCCTCAACGGCCATCTTACTTGCCTGGTCAAGAGTAAAGTTACTAAGGAACAAAATATGCATTGCCGTGGTTTCACTTAAAGGACTATGTCGGCTGTTTTTCTGCAACCATAAAACTAGTTTGGCCAAAGTATCGACAAGTAATATCTCCCAATCAAAATTTATAGGCTCGGAATTCTTCTCAGTCTCCAAGTACAGAATCCCGCTAGTTTCAACATTATGTAGAATGTTCTGCCCTGGAGCATCCCCGGAACAAGCTGATTCGCAAATTGCATCGCATTCCTCACTGATATTTCATCATATTTCATTTTAACAAGTTTACGCATTATAAGTTTGTACGTAATATCTAATCTCTCTAAGAGCTTTCCCTTAAGAGCATAAGTATGTCCCGCAAGCAAATTCAAATTAGGGTTATCGGTGGATTGAGAAACACCGTCACTTGCATTAACCTCAGCCTTTTTCATTTTTCTTCTCCTCCTTCTGATTAGCAGCATTTTCCTTCTGATTAGCATTAGCTTTTACTTCCTTCTTCTTCCCCTTCTTTGTTCTGTTGCTCTTCCCCATTCTGTAACTACGAATTAGGGCTTAGGGTGTCAATGGATTATTGGAGGGAATGATCAGAGAGTGGTAACTTGCTTCCTCTAGACGCTTCTAAGTACATATCCTAAGTACATATCTTTAAAATTTGGGCAAAGGTGTAAATATCAGTGTTTTAAAAGGCGGGGGCATAAGGCAACGCGTTTTACATTTGCCTCAGCGAGGCGTAAGCCCCGAGGCACGGGGCTTAAGCCCCATGGTTATTTATTTTTAGTATTTCATAAAATATATAATTACAATAAATATTTTTAAATAGGTAAAATTACATAAAGAATAAAAGAAAACTGTAAATAAATGACATATAGTAACATTGGTATTTATATTAGTGAGGATCAATTCAAGTCAACAAGCTATTAGCCATGTGTTTTAAAGTCATTACCTAGGATGTTATTGTAAAAACTTTATTTAATAATATGAAGATTTGCGTAGTTTACTTCAAACTTTTAAAATATTGCTCTTAAAACTTAGATAGTGTTTTTTCTTTCTTTTGTTATATATATTTTGTACTTCTTTTACAATCTTCAATATTATGTAAGAGGAAAAAAAATGCTAATATTCAAAATGATCGAACGAATGTATGCGCCCAGCATAGAATTTATGCATCCAACAGAGAAGGATCTATGTGTCCAGCAGGGATCTATGTGACACCACAGAGTATGATGGAAAAAATAATCACAAAAATCATCAAGTTTGGTTGAGCTTTGCGAGCGGGTCTGGATCTAGCAAAGATGGACCTATGCGACCCACCGACATTTATATGGTCTCACGAGGGTCGGCCGCCGGGAATAATTTTGTCCAAGAATTCCAATTTTTGTTTGGTGGTGTAAATACTTATACTTAGGTCGTTTTTATATATGTTTTACTTCAAAAAAAAAAAAAAAAAAAAGAATACAAGCGACGAGTATTGTGTGAAGAACAACAACTGAAGTCCAGAGGAATCCAATCTTATGCTTGCCTTCTTACCTCTTTCTTTTATTTTGTAATGGATATGATGAGTACATCTTGTTTATTTGTGATTCTATTATGACCGGCTAAACACCTATATAGGTTAAGCCTAATCTATGTTATTCGTTTAATTTCTTCATTCGTATAAATTGTTAGTGTAGGCTTGGAGTGGCTGACTGGGTTGTTTAATGTCATTTTCAAGACAGCGAAGATGCCCGAAGAATGGAGGTGGAGTACAATGATTCTCTTGTACAAGAACAAAGGCGACATTCAAAGCTGCAACAACTATAGAGGTATCAAGCTCCGAAGTCACACTATGAAAGTGTGGGAAAGGGTGGTGGAGATGAGGGTGAGGAGAGGTGTGTCTATTTCAGAGAACCAGTTTAGATTCATGCCAGGACGCTCGACTACAGAAGCCATTCATATTGTAAGAAGATTAGTGGACCAGTATAGGGAACGGAAGAGGGACTTGCACACGGTATTCATTGACCTAGAAAAGGCTTACGACAAAGTGCCAAGAGAGGTCCTATGGAGATGCTTGGAGGCTAAAGGTGCACCTGTGGTATACATTAGAGCGATAAAGGACGTGTATGATGGAGCTAAGACTAGGGTAAGGACGGTAGGAGGAGACTCGGAGCATTTTTCTGTTCTGATGGGGTTGCATCAAGGATCAGCTCTTAGCCCATTTCTATTCGCCTCGGTGATGGATGAATTGACGCGACAAATACAAGGTGAGGTGCCTTGGTGTATGTTGTTTGCGGATGCATAGTCTTGATTGATGAGACAAGCAGCGTAGTTAATGATAAGCTGGAGGGCTGGAGACAGACGTTGGAGTCTAAAGGATTTAAATTGAGTAGGACCAAGACAGAATACTTGGAGTGCAAGTTCAGTGGCGTATCGGATGAGGCTGACGAGGAAGTGAGGCTTGGTACCCAGGCAATTCAAAAGAAAGAAAGTTTCAAGTATCTTGGGTCTATTATACAGGGAGATGGGGATATCGATGATGATGTTTCACATCGTATTGGTGCAGGGTGGATGAAATGGAGGCTCGCTTCCGGAGTGTTGTGTGACAAGAAAGTGCCACCAAAACTTAAAGGCAAGTTCTACAAAGTGGTTGTTAGACCGACTTTATTGTACGGGGCGGAATGGTGGCCAGTCAAGAACTCTCACGTTCAGAAGATGAAAGTCGCGGAAATGCAAATGCTGCGATGGATGTGTGGGCACACCAGGAGGGATAGAGTTAGGAATGAAGATATCCAGGACAAGGTGGGAATGACATCAGTGGAGGACAAGATGCGGGAAGCGAGACTGAGATGGTTTGGGCATGTGAAGAGGAGAGACACGGATGCTCCGGGCGGAGGTGTGAGAGGTTAGCTATCGACGGTTTCGGGGAGAGGTAAGGGAGGCCAAGAAGTATTGGGGAGAGGTGATTAGACAGGACATGGCACAGTTTCAGCTTACCGAGGACATGACCTTAGATAGGAGGTTGTGGAGGACTCAGATTAGGATAGAAGGCTAGGTTGCTTATCCTTTCACCCTAGTAGTTGTAGTTTTGCTCATTCGTTTATTGCCATTTGATTTCTGCTTATATTTGTTGGGCCTTGTACTTTGATTATCTTATTTATCTATGGTAGCTAATGCTCCTTTCTTTCCATCGTTCTATCATGACTTTCTCACTTTTGTTATTCCTCGTTTTCATATTGTTTTGATATGCTTGTCCCTATCTGACTTTTTGTCTTGTCTTGTTTTCTCTCTTGAGCCGAGGGTCTTTAGGTAACGTACCGCCCTACCTTTCAAGGTGGGGGTTAGGTCGCAGTATACTCTACCCTTCCCCGACCCCACATTGTGAGATTATATCGGGCATGTTGTTGTTGTTGTATAAATTGTTAGTGTATCATATATTCCAAGTGAATCTGTATTTCAACACTATAGTTGAGAGAGTAAACACTCTTGGTTGTGCCTTTGCAATCTATCTTGGGAAAGAAGATTGTATCTAGAATTTTATTGAATTATAGGATTGGCTAGACTTCCCATGGAATTGGAGTGTCGAAACAATAAAGATCGCTAGGAATAGTTTATCTCGAGGATTTGTCAGAATAATCACTACTTCATGCTTACGAATAAGAATATGAGTTAAGATAAAATATGTCTATGTCGGGAGATCGTGGCGTATGAAAAAAGTTAGCCTAATAAATAGTCACTAAAAATTAATCCACACTAATCAACAAAGTTGAATGAATGCATAGAGGCGGCGGAACTCTAGGTTTCTCTTCTATTGATTGCAACCTATCTTTACTACGCATACTTATTTGTTAGTTTATAATTCCTAATTTTTAGAAGAAATCAAAAGAACCTTAAAAAAATAACCGGCACTGTATTATGGATAAATCGACGACTTAGGTCTTAACAACCTCATATAAATGCTCTTTGTAGAATTCGGCCCGAAATATGGTAACCATGTAAAAAGCTACTACTAATTTGTGAGACATTATTATGTGAGAACTCATCAGTTGGTCACATGATCCAATGAGTTTGAGAACAAGTAACAGTTCTCAAAGCACAACCTTGTTTTAAGGAAGTCTTTGTGAGAACCAATACTTGTTTTCAGACTCATTAGATCATGTGTCCAATTGATGAGGGCTCACATATAATATAATGAAGGATTAATTCCATGTTTAATTAGATAATGTCAAGTCTATTTTAATTTTAATTAACTAATATATTGTTTTTATCCAAATAGTAGTCTTTCATACATCTAGCAGTGGTTGATTATTCACGAGGGAGGTAGTTGATTAGAAATATATAGGTTGATAATTGACATGGAGTGGTCAAAATTACATCAATAGGCTACTTATTGTTGATGATGATTTATAGTGCAACAATAGACCAGTTTATCATATACAAATACATGATGCATCATCAAAAGAGAGAAGAATTGGCATTCTATGGACTCAAATAACATCCTAGTGGATTAACAACCTTAGAATATTTTGAATTTTAAATTTTAAAAAAGGAACAAGAAGGCCCCACTACATATCGTTCAAAATACACCCTTCCCTCTTTATAAAAGAGGAAAAGTCCCAGACGTTAAAGCAAATTGAGAATTTAGTAGCCCTAGAGTAGTTCAAATCTAGTAGCCCTAGAGTAGCTTAAATCCTTTCAACTAGGATTGTTAAACAAGTAGTCAATCAATTTGATACCTCTCAAACCCTTTTTTCCAAGGTTTTGATATTTTTAAGATTCAAAAGGATTTCCAAGATTGAAAGTGACAAAGATTGTGTTGAAAAAGGGATCACTTTAACAAAATAAAAAAAAAAAAAAAAAAAAATATATATATATATATATATATATATATATATATATATATGGAGTAGCCACTTGAAAATGAGTTTGGGTGTGCTAGGTTACCTCTAGAAAATAGATATCTCTTTTTAAAATACGTTTGACTCCAAATGACTGATCAGAGACATAGATTTCATTTAAGAAATTTTGTTCACCGAGGGGAAGGTGTGAGGTACCCTCGAGTCCCGTGATTTTAGCATAGTCACTTGATTCACTCATATTAGTGTAACGACCCGTTAGGTCGTTTTGAGGATTTTACTTTTTTATTTTTTTTCAAATGACCCTTCCCTTAGTTTTATTTTAGCATATTTGACTTACGGGGTTGGTGGCACGATTACTGAGGAAATCGAATTAATATCAGTGAAGAAATCCTAGTTTTGAGTTTCTTAAGTTTTGATTTTGGGAAGCTTGGACCAATAATTGACTTTTGGATAAACGTGTCCACAATCAAATTCCAATAGTTTCGTTAGGTTCGAAATGTGATTTTTGGCTAAGTCAAGCTGTTGGTTCGGATCTCGAGGTGTTTGGGTGTGATTTGGTTCGTTGATTGAGAAGTTAGTATTTGGAGAATAGGATTTGACCATGGTGAACACCGGGTCAAGACAATCTCTTTTGAGAACATCGAGTGTGCGAGCAGATTCGTTGCATGTTTTATGATTGAAATGCATATTTGGTTCGTGCCTATGGGGTTCTGAATGAGTTTTGGTGTCGGATCGAAAGTTGGAGAAACCAGATTTGTCTAGTTTCAGCCGTTGCTAATGTCCTTCTACGTGATCAAGTAAGAAGGCTTGCGTTCGCGAGGCATGCGGGTGCTAGGGGTTCGCATCCTTGCTCTTACGTTCGCGTCAGGCCTCTCGCGATCGCGATGAGTTGGATCGTGGCCTCGCAGTCGCGTAGGGTAATTTAGCCTAGACAGATTTAAAATCTCATTTTGAACCTCATTCTTCCAAAACCAATTTTGGGAGCTAGAGAGCTCGGTTTTGAGTGTTTTCAAGTGATTTCTTCAAAGTTCTTCATTGGGGTAAGATTTTATTATTAATCTATGCATTTCCTTATGATTCCATCCTTTATTTATTGATTCATTCCATGATTTTAGATTGTAGAATAAGGGTTTTTCCACAGAAATGGGTTTGGTGAATATAATGAAATTAAAGGTCCAATTATGATTAGATTTCCATGATTTTTAGGATTATTACTATTTATACTATGGGTAAGATGAATTGAAGTTGAATTTCTAGTTTTGCCCTTGGGGCTCGGGTTTGACTACTTTGCGGTCGTTTTTGAGTTCCGAGTAGAAGTATAGCAATATGGGTGTCTATGGACTCGCGTGTTGATGTAGAATCTATATTTGATAGATTTGATTGTTCAGAGGCACTTTGAAAGGGGAAGACTCAAATTTGAGGGTTTGTGACTTCTGCTCGGCTTTCGAGGTAGGTTACAGTTTACTCTTCAGACTCTGATTGAATGACATATATAGTTTATAATTACTGAAGGGGTGTTGGGCATGAAAAGGGGTCCCACATTAGTGATTCTGATGAGCACTTGTGTGAGTACCAATATATTTGTATGGGTAATTAATGTAAACCAAATGTGTTGTGACAGGGGGATGCATGTTGAGCTTACGGGCATTGGAGGTGGTGATAAGTTCACTAGCTTGGTATGGTTGTTACTTATGTGGGCTATGACAGCCATGTCCGATTAATACTTGTGATTATTGATTCATTTTACCTTCAATATTGGACATCTCATCTAATTCATGAAAGAGGAACCATTTTTGGAAATGAGTTGATATTATGTAACTTCATGGTATACTCATATCCATTTCACTTATTCATAATATTGTCAGCATATGATATTATGCATGTTGTATTCATTCATACTTATATACTTGATGGATGAGTTGTGAAAAGGAGATACAAGATAGTCTAAAAAGGTCGGGATAAAGGCAAGAGTGGTGTTCTCATAGTTCGACAGTAAAGTCGGGCGTATTTGTCTAAGTCACTTCGTTTTTTTTGTCTAAGCCACTTCATTTCTTTGTGTCTAAATCACTTTTTTTTTTTTTTTGTCTAAGTGCTTTTCTTTTTATCTAACTCACTTCCTTTTTTCTGTGTGAGTTTCGGAAATATCCCCATTCATTGGTCCGAGATATAAAGTCGGATGGTATAGTGAGGTTCTCACATTTCAGCGGTAAAGTGGGGCGGTACAGTGAGTGGTCACAGTCCAAAGGAAAATGACCCTGGACAGTATAGTGACAGGTATATAGACCTCGCAAGTCCCCCATAGGTCAAGACTATATGGCATGGCCTATAGAATATGGTGTACCGAGATAGATATTGGCCAGTGCATTTCATTTCATTCAATCACTATACTATCCTTCCTGTTGATTACATGCTTACTTGTTGCCTTATATGAAAACATGATTCTTGGTCATAATCAAGAGGTTTAGCAGTGTTAGTCCTAGGTGTTGTGTATTCAGTCTTTATATGCCTTATGTGTATTTCCTTCGTTGTCGGCTTATGATACCTACAGAGTACTAGTGGTTGTACTCATACTACACTTGCTGCGCTTTGTGCTTATACGAATCCGTGCTCCAATTTCAGGCCCCGTGGCTGATCCCGAGGTTATTTTATTCTAGATTCTAGGGTGAGCTACCAGTTGGACTTGCAACCTTGGATCTTCTTTATATTATTCTGTCTATTTACTTTTCAAGATAGCTATCTATTTTTGTATTTCTAAGACTTGTAATTTCTATTTAAAGCTCTTGTACAAATTAGACCAGGTTTTGGGTTGTAAAGACTAAGTATTTTTCCGCACTTATCTATATAATATTCATATTAAGACTGTTGGATAATGTTTGAAATGTATTTAACTTTCCGCTTACTCTTCAAATGATTTGGCTACTGGGGGATGGTTGGCATACCGGTGGGACAGTGTAGCCATCATGACCCGTGATTGGGTCGTGACAAACGGCTTAAATAAAAACTCAATTAGACAAACTTCACCAAAAAATTAAGCACAATCACAAAAGTGTTTAAACACCATCCAAATTATTACAGTCCAAATCAAAAGGAAATGCGAGAAAGTAAACTATGTTACCCTATACTGCCCTAAATTATGCCTCACCTCCACCCGACGTCCAGGATCTAGTTAACAAACTACCTTCATTATAAGATACGTCGGAGCATTCCCCGATAATGAATACATGAATAATAGGGGTATTTTCCTAGAAAATGGGTACATTTATCTTCAAAAGGGAGTAAACACACAATTAGCCAAACAAGCCTAGAATTTGCCTATCATCCGATATTGTCCTAATGTTTGTCTATTTGTTCACGTGCCTATGCTCCTATCGCTCTAATAGTGGAGATAAACATGAAGGAGCCCAAGCATGTCAATCCCAAACTTCTTTCAGTTTCAATTTCAGTTAATCCGGGGCCCAAATTAATGAACTATGTCAAACTATCAACAGGATAATATGATTCGGCTTAATGCGTATGAGGCCCCCTAAACTTGCTCTCTTTTTTTCATTTTGGCACCTCAACTAAGTGTTGTTCCTATTGAACCCCTGAACTCGTCCTCAAATGTGTCTATCAAACCTCCTAAATCTGATTTTTTTTGGAAGCAGAAATTAAATTGGGGAAATAAAGGTGGAGTAATATTTTAAACATATGGTAAGTTATTTTTTAGGTCATAGATGAGTCGGTTTCTACTGGTTCTGCTCTCCACTGCTAGCTTAATTAAGAGCTACTCTTTTTTTCCCTCTCAATTGTTGCTAATTTTAGCTAAAAGATGACATAATTAAATTAGTATATATATTAGCATATTGCTACACGGGATTGTGTTTGATAAACACACTTGAGGACGAGTTCAGAGGTTCAATAGGAACAACACTTAGTTATGGTGCCAAAATGGAAAAAAAAAATGACTAGTTTAGAGGGCCACATATGCATAAGCCATATGATTTACTTGTCTTTCATGCTTGCTTAATTCCTCGACATGTATCCATCATCACATATCACTATGTTAAAAATTGGGATCAGATTCAACGTAAGTCATCATATTAAACTCAACCAAACAAGCAAAAGTTGGAAATTCAACACCAATTCAAGAAATGTGGACATCAATATAATCCAACAATAAGAAAGTCATAAACGATTCAACCAATTTATCATATCCAATACCAAGATTAAGCAAGAGAGATGAACCTCAATATGAAATTGTTGAATTTGAATTGTAAAAGTAGTGGACTCACAGTGTGTATAGCGTGCAGGTGAAGAGTGACTGTGAGCAAAGAAAATTCCCTATGAGTAATCCTCTCAATGCCTAAATCCCTTTCTTTGTATTTTTTGTGCCTACTTCGTGTCCCTCAGAACGTGATCCCCTCCCCAAGTTGTGCCAATTTCTCTTTGTATTGTATGTCTAGGTGTCACGTCGCAAACAGATGTGAGTGGCACCCACACTGGTCCTACAGTGGGCGAACCAATCCCTTAACTCATTATCAAGCGAATTTCAAATGCTTAAACCAATTAATAATCATTGCTCACGAATAATGAAATAAAATGTCTCACAATAAAATAAATAAATAAATAGCAAGTGCGGAAATCTAGCTATTACATCCCAAAAATCTGAAAGTCACCGTACAAGGACACTAACCAACATTGTCTAAAGAGAAGAGATATAGATACTGTCTAAAAATAAACATAATGTCTGGGATGAAAGATAGCCATCTGAACAAAGAAAGATCTTCGGGCGGCGAGCACGGATAAAGCTCCCCCCTCCCCGATCTTGGTAATGAATAACCTCAACTAGATGCGAGGTGCGGAAGACGTCTCGGCTCAAAATCTGCACTCACAAACAAAGTGCAGCAAGTGTAGGTCAGTACAAATAACACGTAGTGGTAGGTATCATAGGCCGACTAAGATTAGTAGCATACATACATGCATAAAATAAATGGAATAGGCAGACAGGCACAACAAACATGAATTACAATAAATATCCTTCCTTTTCATAAAAAGCATAGGAGCGCCCCACGGAGAAACACTCAGACGAATAAAACCCTTACTGAGAAGGTCCTGAAACTGATCTTTCAATTAGCTCAACTCTGCTAGAGCCATACGATATGGAGGGATAGAAATAGGGCGAGTCCCCAGCTCTAAGTCAATGCAAAAATCAATATCACGGTTTGGTGGCATATCGGGTAAGTCCGCAGGAAACACCTCTGCAAACTCACAAACTTTAGGAACTGACTCAAGTGGTGGAATCTCAGCATCAGTATCACGAATATGCTCCAAATAAGCCAAACACCCCCTCTCAACGAGTTTCTTAGCATGAACATAAGAGATAATTTTCTTTGGAGAGGGATAAAGGTTTCTTTTCCACTCAAGTCTAGGTATCCCGGGCATTGCTAAAGTGACGATTTTAGCATGACAGTCTAGGATCGTATGGTAGGGAGATAGTCAATGCATACCCAGAATAACATCGAAATCTACCATGTCTAAAATCATTAAGTCTACCCAGGTACCATAACCCATAATTGTAACAGTGCAAGATCGAAACACTTTATCTACAACCACAGAATCTCCGACTGGAGTAGACACAAGAATAGGAATATTAAGCAAGTCACAAGCCGTATCAAAACTCCTAGAAAAGTAAGTAGATACATACGAAAATGTGGAACCCGGATCAAATAGTGCAGAAGCCGCCACGCGACGACTAAATAGTACGTGATAACTTCCCGAGCCACTCGCCCGGCACACGGCATGGCATAGCAATGGGCACGCCCACCACTAGCCTAAGAACCTCCACGGTCTCCCTGGACTGTCTGAGCACCACCCCTACCAGATTGATAACCGCCCCTGTTGGGCTTAGCGCCACCTCTACCTGTCGTGTGACCACCCCGTCCAGTCTGAGCACGGCTCCTACCAAAAGATCCCCTTCTCTAACCGGAGTAACTGGGGGCCTGGGAGCCTAGGAGCCTGATCAAGAGTGGGCCTCTGAACTGACACCGAAGAAGCTGAAAAACCTCCCTGATCTAGAACTCGAGATTGAGAGCCCCCTGCCTGGCTGATAAAGTACTGAACAACTCCAGATAAGCCTCCAATAAAAGTCAGCATAGTCTATTAAACCTGACGACCCGAGTAACTCTGGGATCTCTGTCCCTTAGAAAACGCACCACTGAAATTACCACCCTTTCGGGCCTTCTTCTCTGTATATTTGTTGTAAGCATCTTAACGAACACCCTCAACAGTCTTCACGTGGTCCACAACCTCCTAAAAAGAACAACCCCTGGTCACCAGCTAAAGAGCCGACAACTGAAGGGCAGTATTCAACCCCTTCACAAAATGTCTAACCCTCTCCTCCTCAGTAGGCAAAAGCTGGAGAGCATAACGAGCCAAAGAGTGAAATCAGGACTCGTAAGCATCCACAGAAGAATTTTTCTGCTCAATATTACTGAACTCATCACGCCTCCTGTTCCTCAAAGTACGAGGAACATATTTCTCGAGAAAAATCTAGTGGAACGGAGTCCAAGTTAATGAAGGCAAATTCACTGCCCTACACTCTACAAACGCCCTCCACCATAACTTGGTATCTCCTATAAGCTGAAAAGTCACAAACTCTACTCCATACTTCTCAACTGCCCCTATTTTATGGATCCTCTCGTGGTAATTAATAATGAACTCATATGCATCCTTTACCTTAGTACCAAAGAACTCTGGAGGCTTCATCTTAGTGAACCTCTAAAACAAATCATGTTTGTCACCTGTCATCACCGGTCCTCCCACTGGCCTAGAAAATAACTCGGGTCCTGGGGTCTTATCCAAACAGGGAGCCACAGCTACGGCATGCTGTGCCAATGGCGCCTCAACTGGAGCCTGAGCCGGACCACCTGCTCTCTGTCACGACCCAACCGGAGGGCCATGACGGGCACCAGCTGCTAACCCACCCGGGTACCTCTTATCGTACTCTCATATTCACATCTAGGTGAGCCACATGGCTTACTCATAATTTATATGCATCAATAGTACTAATCTAGTTGGGCAACAACACATTTATATCATCATCAATAACAACGCCCATATCCATATATACAAGCCGACGAGGCTATCAAAATGATATACAAAATAAAAGCCGACAAGGCTAAGGACATCTAATCATACACAATTGTCTACGAGCCTCTAAGAAGAGTATGTCACATCATTTAGACGGGACAGGACCCCGCCATTCCCATAGGTATGTACACAAAAGAATAAATACCAAAAGTTGTAGCTCCGGATGAAATGGAGCTCCCCTATGCAGTCCCTGAACAAGATATCTATGGATCAAGCCTGTCTCCCTGTCCACCTGTGGGCATGACGCAGTGTCCACAAACAAAAGGACATCGATGCGAATAATGTCCGAGTATGTAAAGCATAATCAACATCATAATAGGAGCATAAGAGACAGCATAAGAAATAGCATAAGATGGGAAAATCAGGGGATAGTAGCCATCATCGTAATTACTTACTTGTCTTTCATAGGGATCTTCCATTTCTAATGCGTGCTCGTGTACATACATATATACATATACCTATGTCCATATCCGTATTCATATACATATTTGTATCCATATTCGTATCCGTATTCATAACCATAGCATACCCGACCATAAAGGTTCGGTGGTTTCACATACCCGGCCATGACAAGGCTCGGTGTTATACATACCTGGACCTACCAAGGCTCAGTGTTATCCGTACCCAACTGCAGTGGTGTGCGCACAATAGATATTATACCCGGCCATATAAGCTCGGTGTTACATAATAGTCATATATACTTAGACACGTATACGTAAAAGTCCATAAGTATCATCAACATCATTGCCATCATCGTTTTCGTTACATCTATCCTTATAGGATCAACTATCATATAAAGGAAGTACTAGTATCGTGAAAGTATCGAGAATCATGAGCTTTGGTACTCTTAGAGGTAGAGTCATTTAGAAGACATTATGGAACTCATGAAAGGATATATATACATATATAGAAAGGGAACCATGCCTTAATGAAAGAAGGGTTAGCCTTACATACCTCTTTGTCTCCTTAACTATTTAACGTTCCCGTCAAGCTTGAATAATCTACATTTGGAAGGATTCATAACATGGTTAAGCCTTAATGATACTCCTAAATTCAAACTAGAATAATTCATGACCTAATGAAAATTGGGCAGCATTTCCCCTATTTCGTCAACTTCCACCATATCACAAAACAACTCCCAACAACCACAATAATATCCACAATATCATAATCAAGTATTCACATTTGACTTAGCCTTCAAAATTCATCCTTATATTTAACTTATGCTAGCAACTTCATACCCATTTTAGCACATTTTCATAATAATGCTTCCTCATCACCATTATTACCTTCCATAGCAAGATTATATCCATATCATACTAAGAATCATAACTCAAGTTAGCTTACTACTCAAAAACATCATAAAAACGACATTTGGAACTCATCTTCCACTTTTTCCTTCTATCCAAGTTGTTCAACAAATAAACATTCTTGATAATATGTAATAAGTATGAAAACTAACCTTTTTATATCATAAGAATGAGCTTTGGAGCAAGCTATCAACTTATATGAAAACCTTAGCTTCAATATCCAAAGAATTCTTGGAGTCTAATAACCCTAGCAAGGCTTCCAACACATGGGTATCTTGATTCTTGCCTCTTGATATTTAATCTCTCTTGGATTTTGGCTTGGATTAGTTTATGGAGTTGAAGATAGGGTTTTTGGAGAGCTTTTGGATCTGATTTGGTGAAATGAAATGTCCAAATGAAGTGGAGTAAATTATATAAAGCGAAACTTAAAATCCCGTCGGGCAATTTTGCACTCATTTGACAGGCCGTAAAAATTCCTACGGATCGTCAAAATGGTCCGTAGAACTGCCCAATCAAATATGGTTCACTATGACCATTTGACGCTGGGCTGGTGCAATTTGACCGGACCGCGGGGTACACGGGGCGTCAAAATTCCTGCGGGCCGTCAAATGGTCCATAGAAATTTTCTGGTCAGACAATCTGTCGTAAAACATGCATAACTTTTTATTCAGATGTCACATTGACGAACAGTTTGTTGCATTGGAAACTAGACTCGATGAAATTCAATTTGGTAAGAAAGAAACACACCAAAACTCCTCATATTATAGGAGATATACCTCCCCCAATCTGGACCAAAATCCTGTCCGAAAATTTTGCCAAGTTTTACCAAAGTTCCACAAACTCCATTCCTTTATTTGCTTGTTCTTAAATCCTTTCATAGCTCATTTTCACGGGCTTAAACCCCCATAACCATAATATGGGAACATGTAATCTCATATATCTAAGGTAACTCTATGCTTTCCACGATTAGGACAACTAACGCCTAACGAATCTCAACGGACGAAACTACGAGGTGTAACACTCTCGCACCCTGATTACCTGCTGCTGCTAGTAACACACCTGCCTCTACAAAACCGTTCAATAGATTTAGCACTCAGACCATGACATCTGATAGCCTTTGAAGTAGCAATAATATCTGGCTGAGCTGGTGCTGCTGCGAACTCGGCTGCCTCATCCTGAACAACTTGAGGCTCAGGAGACTTAACGCGTTGCTGACCAGCCGTAGGAGCCTCGCCCCTGGCTGGTGCTGCTGCTCTCTTGCCTCTGCCTCGATCACGGCCCCTGGCCTGGCCTCCTCCTCCACGAGTTGCGGCCCCAACGGCCTGACCTCCCTAGCGAGCTGCGGCCCCAGCGGCCGGCGCGGGTACCTCGTTAGCTGCTACTACCGCACGAGTCCTCACCATCTGCGAGAGAATATAGAGAAGAGTTAGATACCAATTTGAATCATCCAGATACCAATTGGAATTAAGTAGCACGAAAGAAAGAAAGAAATTGAAGTTAAGAAAGAAATTAAAGTTTCCTAGTGTCCCATAGCCTCCCAAATATAAGTATAGACGTCTCCATCTCGATCCGCAGGACTCTACTAGACATGTCCTTGTACGACGCGATCAACGAACCTAAAGCTCTGATACCATCTTTGTCACGTCCCAAACAGACATAAGTGGCGCCCACACTAGTCCTATAGTGGGCGAACCAATCTCTTAACCCATTATCGAGCCAATTTCAAATACTTAAACTAATTAATTCTCATTACTCACGAATAATGGAATAAATGTCTGACAATAAAATAAATAAATAAATAACAAGTGCGGAAATCTAACTATTACATCCCCAAAATCTGAAAGTCACCATACAAGGACTCTAGCCAACAATGTCTAAAGAAGAATCTGTCTAAAAAAATAAACATAATGTCTGGGATGAAAGATAGACATCTGAACAAAGAATGATCTTCAGGAGGCATGGCACGGATAGGAGCTCACCATCTGATCTTGGTAACGAATAACCTCAACTAGATGCGAGGTCTGAAAGACGTCTTTAGCTCAAAATTTACACTCACAAAAAAAGTGCAGCAAGTGTAGGTCAGTACAAACAATACGTTCTGGTAGGTATCATAGGCCGACTAATATTGTATCATGCATACATACATAAAATAAATGGAATAGTTAGACAGGAACAACAAACATGAATCACAATAAATCTCCTCAAATAATCGTCTTTAAGAATCAATGACCAATTATTAACAATGAAACACCAATGCTCAAGACGAAAGTAGAAAAATAAATAATAAAGTTTCCAGCTCTGTCACATATCTGTACACACATGCTAAGTGGTAATGTTTTACCCAAATATCCATGACCCGCAGGGGATCCATGGTATCCATGCATCACTCGTTTCGGAACGAACCTCGGACCACGAGCTCATAACTAGGCTACATCATCACCCCTTGTCAAATGCGCCATAGGAGATGTATATGTTCCATATCAATCATCATCAATAAATGCCTCATAATCACATCACAAGAATAACTCAAATACGCATGCCAAGTCAACACCAATGAGGTATAATCAAATAACACAAGCTACAATAAGACTCACAAATAATCTGCTCAATAATAATATAATATGTCATTATCATCAATTCATCTCTGAAGGGTATATATATGAACACCTCCCTTTCAACAATCTCAAGAATATAATTCAAGTTTATCAGCCTCAACAATGGAGAATCACTTCACACAATTAAATTATACAACTAACAACGAACACCAAATTCCAAGTCCGAAGACCTAGACATGCTTTCTCCCATAAATTCTACAACAAATACAATCAACTAATCAAAGTCTAACTCAAGTAAACCATAACTTACCTCAAGCAGATTTGAGCAATGGAATCACTCCGCAATAGCTTTTCCCTTTCGCAATGCCTCAGAACATTCAAAGTCTAGAAATCATAATGCTAAGTAAGTAATAGAGTATTAACTCAATTTATGGGTTCTATAATCAATTCAACTCTACAAATCTAGTTTTAGCCAAAGTTTCCATTTTTATTGGAACCGTAGGTCTCAACAAACAATTTCCATTATTGAATATCCAGTTCTCATGCTAAGAAGCGATAATCTCTATTCTTAGATGATTAAACAACATTAAACAATAGCCCATTAATATTCTAGGGTTTTCTTGGTATTTGTGTTCTACCCTTCAATTCCCATTAAAGGCCTTTTGATTGAAACAAGAATCAAAATAGAACATTAGGCGAAGAAAGTTAGTGATTAAGGCTTACCTTTGATGGAGAATGGTGCCCTAGCCTTAGAAGGTCGCTTCTATGCTCTTGGGAATTGTTTTTGGGATTATGGGAAGTGTGGGCATGAAATAATTACTTAAACTCATCATTAAACTTAAGTGACCTTCGCTGCAACGGCCACAGTTTCGCTGCAACGGACTCGTTTCGTTGCAGCGACCACGGTTTTGCTGCAACGGACTTGTTTCGTTGCAGTGAACATGCTCTTCGCTGCAACGAACCCTGGGAAAATCCCACCCTTCATTGCAGCGAACCCCTCCTCCACTACAACGAGGCGTTTTTGACCACTAAGCATGAACTTTTTTCACTTTTTATACTTAGTCTCTCACAATCATTCTAAGGCCATATGAACACAAACCAACAACAAACCAAGTTAAAAACACATCACAGAGTCACTTATAAGTAACAAAACACAATAGACAACACAACCAAATTATTTAGGTCCGCTCATTTCTAGCCTCGGGAAGGTACTAACAAGGGTAGAAAGGTCAAAACACGCATAACGACCAAGCAAATCGTTACACTAGGTCACTAAGTGCTATCTAAGAAACCGATGATGTATTCTCCTCCTTGTCTACTATCCTAGGTTCCAAATTCCTCTATATGTATCCTATATATATATATATACTCAAATGAAAGATGGAAGTTCCAAAGGTCTTCTTCACAAAAATGTGTGGTGAAGTTATTACTCACCTTCATGAATGAAGTAAATATGGATCATCTCATCGTGAGGGGTACCTAATCTAATATCACATAGCAGTAGTAGGATGCTCTTCATCATCATTTAGAGGAAACTCCATATTCATTGGATGATCACCCCATCCCTCATTTTATATTGTATCTTCAACGGCCGGTTACTATGGTGAAGATGGGGTTGCTGCTGCCGATGTTGAAGGTTGTTGAGACCTCTAAATAACATTTATCCCTAACATGGCCCTAGAACTATCAACAACAACATCAAGCATATACAATCCCACCTGCCTATCATTCAATATGAAAGCAGGATGAGTTTTTGTCCTTGTAGGTAAAGCATTAATCATATAACTAACGTGCATGTCGCTGGGCTCAAAATTTAACTACCCACTTTCCATTATGCTCTCAACCAACTCATTATACGTACCATTGAGACGCATGACAATAGGTACTGTCACCTTATTCTTGGACTGTTAATTTTAACTTTTTACAGTCTCCACTCATTCGCCCATGTAATTACCACCTACTATAATATATTTTGCCATCGACCTTATAAACTTAGACCGATAGATGAGTAAGCTAGTTGGTGAATAGAAAAATCAAATATTCAGAATAATAAAGCAACATGAGAGATCTCTTACTACTTGCTAGCTGAGCAAGTCAAATCGCGCAATTACTATCCAAGAGAATGAAGAAAGAGATCGACCTCAAATGTCGTGAACGAGAATTTTCCTTTTCAACGTCAATAATTGGGAATGACAACAAATTGGTACACAATTTTTCAAGGTGAGCTAATAGAACAATAAGGAAATGAGATTTATGAGAGCTAGGGAACACATTGGCTGAATTAGAGTTGTTTTTTGACATAGAGGGAGTGGTTTTCCGATTTGGGGCTGACATTCGTGCCGAAAATGGGAAAAAGGAGAGAAAACTTGAGAACTTTAAAAGGGAAGCAAAATTACAAAATTAATTTTGTTTTTAATTTGGGCAAAAAATCATATTTATACATATGAACTAATTTATATTTTTCAAGACTTTGAGGTTGAAGTCTTTTAAAGTTAATTCTTCCTAACCATTAGGGGTTATGAGCTAATAAAAGAAAAACTTAAGGTCTATTTTCTCACTTCAAATTATAAAAGATGTCATTACCCCCAGAACCCGACTTTACTCTCACTTTATTCAAGAGTTTCATAACTCTTCTTTATAGAAAATTATGTGCTCAAGTTTTTTGGCAATAAAATGTGAATTATTACCATACCAACAAAATCAAATTACAACCTAAACGAGCACTCATAACCTTAGCTAAGGCAACTAAGATTATGAGCCTCAAGAAACTAATTACATAATGAATCAATGATGTAACTAAACTTTCTGCCCTTTTTTGAGCTCATGTACATGTTCAATCTCTCTTTTACTACTTGTTGTATTTGCTGTAATATGAACTTCCCTAGTACATTTTGTCCTCTGAAAACCTTATTGTTCCTGGCTATCCAGATGTTGTATATAGTAGCAGCATAAATTGCTGCTATGAACTCCTTCTTGAATTTGCTCCATCTCCTGGTCCTTCTTATTTGTAGACTTCCCAAGACCTGTAGTTCCTGTATTCGAATCCCCACCCACTTCTGCACTTCAGACCACACTGTTTGTGTCTATGTACACTGATGAAATAAATGTACGGCATCTTCAATCATATTGTCATCACAAAGTTCACACTATATGGAGTCATAATGCAACCCCATACCATGAATTCTGTCTTTAGTTAGCAACCTCTCTTGTGCAGCTAGTCACACTATGAACTAGTGTTTTGGCAATGCAATTCTAGTCCATACTAATGCAGTTGTTTCCTCTTTTGGTCAATCTCCTATCAACTTCAACTACCCTCTCACCACTGAGTACTTCCCTAATATAGTTAAGCAATAACGACCATTTGAGTACCATGTAATCATTTTATGCTTTATTTTGTGCAATCTCTTCCAATACCAACTACAGTCAGAAGAAGGAGTATGAGTCTTGAAATCATCTCCATTGTTCATATATATTCCATGGATCCATTTTACCCACAATATATTAGGTCTTTCCATTAACCACCAAATGAGTTTTCCCATAGAAGCCATGTTCCACACTTTACAACATTTGATATTTAGGCCTCCTTGACCTTTTGGTCTGCATAGTTTCTCCCAAGCAACTAGATGAATCTTTCTTTTCTCCTCAGAGTTTCCCCATAAGAAGTCTCTGCATACCTTATCAACCTCTTTTACTACACTTTGAGGTAGAATGAATACTCCACCCCAAAAATTGTGGACAGAAAATAATACAAATTGTATAATCTGCAGTCTGCCAGCATATGAAAAATGTCTATGGGCTGCTGCTCTTATTCTTTCAGCTATTTTTAGACAGAGTTGATGGCATTCAAGATTATTCCACTTCTTACGTGATAAGGGCAATCCCAAATACCTAATAGGAAAAGTTCCTGATTCAAAGCCAGTGATACTCAGTAGCTTGCTTTTCATCTCATCATCTACCCCTGCAGTGAACATACTAGACTTGTCTATGTTAGCAATCAGCCCTGTTGTTGCTGTAAAATGTTCTTGTGCTTCCATAACTCTCTTGACAGATGCTTCATTTGCCTTGCAGAAAATCATTAAATCATCTGCAAAAGCCAAATGAATTAGTTGATGGTCTTTACACAAAGGGTACGGTGGAATCTAAAATCTGGCAGTTTCCCCATTTTATACTCTAGAGAAGTATTCCATTACTAGAACAAAAAAAAAAGGGGAAATAAGATCCCCTTGCCTTATTCCCATGTTGCCTTCAAAGTAACGATAACTGGACCCATTCACCTTTATAGAGAATTTAGTAGTAGCTACACATAGCATAACCAGCTGGACAAACTTCTCTGGAAAACCATATCCATGTAGCATTTCCTCCAAAAAATCCCATTGCAACATATCATATGCTTTCCTTAGATCAATTTTCATAAGGCATTTTGGAGTGCTTTTTCTATTATAGCGCTTCATTAAGTCATGACATATGAGGACATTATGAATTAATGATCTCCCACTCACAAAGGCAGCATGAGCATCACTTACCAAGCTAGGAAACACTTGTTTCAATCTCATGCACAGTATTTTAGAAATGCACTTATAAAGCACATTACAACATGCTATAGGCCCGAATTGACCAACAATCTCAACGCTATTTACTTTAGGAATTAATGCTATCTTTGGTGGCATTCAGCTGCTGAAGGATTTTCCCAGTGCTTAAAGTCTCCAAAATGGCATCAATTATGGTTTCTCCAGTTATGTCCCAAGTGTCTCTGGTGCAAGTTTGTGTCCATTGCTCAAGAATACTGTATGAGCCTGTTTTCTTCTGTCTCCTTTTTCTCCCAACATATGTTTATAAAAACCAACAAAAATGTCAGCTATAGTTTCAAGGTCTTGCCTCATTTGCCCACTCTCATCTTTCAGTTGATATATAGAGTCTTTCAGTTTCTTCTGCTTTAGTATGGAGTGGAAATACTTAGTGTTGTCATCTCCCATCCTTAGCCAAGTTGTTTTGCTCTTTTGTAACAGCATCATCTCAGCTATATAGCTTGATCTCTTAAACCTCCTTCCTGCTTCTTTTTCTCTAAGTATGAGATCAGAATCTGAAGGATTCAGTTATATTTTTACTTGTAACTCTATCTTCTTTAACCTCATTCAGTAGGCTACTGAAAGCAAAAGAGTGCAGTTTCCTTAGTTGAGGCTTTAACTTCTTTAATTTTCTCACTACTTAGTAAATCTTGCAACCATTTATCTTCTGTTTCCATCATTTTTCCACTATTTTCTTAAAATCAGGACGAGTACTCCAAGCATTACAATACCTGAAAGCCTTTTTCTTCTTTGGGCCTGAATGCACCAGTGTCACATGTGCAGGGCTATGATCACTGATGCCTTCTGGAAGAAATTCCACCTTACAATCAGCAAACTTGTCCAACCACTCTCCATTTACAAATGTCAGTCTATCTTGGAGAATACTCTACTACTCTCCCCTTTATCATTCCATGTATACTTGTATCCACCTCTAGGAATCTCAGCAAAACCACAATAGTCTAAGCATTCTTGAAAATCCACCACTTCTGCTCGAGTAACATTGTTTCCACCTATTCTATCTTCATCATGCAATACTAAATTAAAATCTCCAAGTAACATCCATGGTAAATTATTGTTATCATGAATCCGATTAATGTATTCCCATAATTCCTTCCTTTCATCTTTAGTATTGTAAGCATATACAAATGTGATCAGATATTGTATTTGCATTGGGATGTATAGCACTTGGCATGTGATAGTCTGTGCACTTTCACTAAACAGTGTCACCTTGTATATATCTCCTATCCATAACAACTATATCCTTCCATTATAATGGGATGCATGATTTGCACAATATTGCCATCCACCAAACATTCTATCAGCTACCCAACTAATTTTATCTACTTTTATTTTTGTCTCCAACAAACCAATAAAATCTACATTTAACTCATCACAAAGGAGTTTTAGCTCCTTTTGTTTTGAGAGGCCATTCAGACCTCTCACATTCTAGCTGAGTATATTAACCACCCCTCTTAGGGAAAGTTGCAGTGCCACCCCCTTTCCAGGTACTTCCCACCTGCTTCTGTAGTTGCAATGCTTTATCAGCCACCAATGGTTGAAATGTATTTTCCATCTTAACACCATCACCACTTGCTGATTGAGAATTACTTGCACCCTTCTGCTGATGCACCACTTTTGTGTAATGCTATGATTTACTCTTTTGCTGTTGGACCCCAGATTTCTGAACTGATTCCTCATTAAAAGTCTGGTTCATAACTGGTACTGGTACAAGTTGTGCAGTTTCTATGATTGCAGTCTGCTCCTTAGTAACTTCTGGCACTGGTTGTGCGGTTTTAACTCTTGACTGCTCCTTAGTAGCTTACGACGCTTGGTTGTGCGGTTCAACCTCTACGCAGCACCGCCTTCTTCGCTTAGTAGCTCTTGCCTTGCCTTGGTATCATTTTGGTGTTTGGTTGAGTAGGTGCATTTGTTGTAGGCTTCTTATTCCTTCTACAATTGTCACTCTCATGTCCATACTGCTTGCAGAGTGCACAGATGGATGGCCTCCAATCATAGGTGACCTTTGGTGCGATCACAATTCCTTTTTCATTCCTAAATAGCACTTCATTTGGCAGTTCCACCCCTACTTTAACCTCCACCAATAATCTAGCAAAGTTTAACCCCATTTTCCTCTCAGTCTGCTTATCCACCATCAATGGTTTGCCTACCTACCAAACTCCCTATTTTACTCAACCCTCATGGGCTCCAGTATTTGAAATCCAAACCAGGGAGTTTTATCCATATGGGTACTGATTGCAATTCCTCCCTTGTAAACTCCATTTCAGGAGTCCATGCTTTGACAACAAATGGTTTGTTGTCAAAATGATAGACCCCTACTTGGACAGCCTCATTCTTCCCTGCTTCACTATCAAATCTTACCACCATAATACCATTCTTCATCATAACCACCTTATTAATCCCAACCTTCCCCCAAAGTCTCTGGATAAAACCATTCATTACAGCATAAGGGGGATGAGCACCTAGAACATAACATATAACTACATTCTGCCAATATTCAATCTTAGAACTTAAGTCTTCCTCTTCAATTTCCCCAATTAATGATCACCAATACTATCAGGATCTACGTACTCAAGTTTAAATGCAGCATTTGATAATTTTGACATATCAAAACTATCCCAAACAGTTTTAATGTCAGCTTGCTTACCCTTTCTTCGGTCCTGTTCCTCTACTTCTGCAGCCTAGGATTGAAAAGGTTCAGTTGTACCCCTCTTCGTAATTGCTTCCCACTCCCCTAGGCGTTCCTTCGCCGGTCCACAGTTTGCTTTTGCCGGGTGTACTTGTTGTTGTGCGGGAGACTTCGGTCTTATCAAGTTATTACTCACCTTCATGAATGAAGTAAATATTGATCATCTCATCATGCGGGGCATCTAATTCTAATATAAATTATGCCATAGAACATTAGAATACAAATTTAACATTAAATAAAGTAATACCAAAATTAAGTATATAATTATTTTGTCTATTATATTAAACCGAACTCGTATAATGACTTCACTCTCAAGCAAGATCTACTAAGTTAGGAGCCCTTTGGACAAAGAAATTGTCTTCTTTTCAAACAATATTTTCAAAGTATTATTTAGTTATACATTAAAACAATTTCTGAAGTCTTGACTTTGACCAATTTATCCAATTAGTTTTCCCGCTCGTAAAAACTTTATTTATTTTTCTAATAAATATAAACCAAAAACTACTTCAACTTCCCAATAATTAGACAAATCTATGTTTGAACCTACTTATATATTCATCTTAGGAATAATTACAGCCCAATACTTTTGCGTGATCTAGTTTACAAAATAGCCAGCGAATATATAAGTCTTGTATATTTATGGGAAAATCCATTAAAACCCCCCAACGTACGGATTAATTATGACGCACCCAACCTTTGCGGGCGACCTATTACCCCCAATATTAATTTTTCAGTATTTAGTGACCTTTTAGTGCGATTTTAGTGACCCCCAATTTTTTAACTTACGTGTTGTACACGCGCCCAAATTTTCAAATTTAAAATTTTTTTTTAACCCCTTTCACACCCCCCTTTAAACATAAACAAAATTTATTTTTCCCCCCCTCCCT
>NC_081349.1:61498767-61540416 GCF_029784015.1 Lycium ferocissimum | reverse complement strand
CGATGATAGGTTTGAGGAAAGGTCGAGGTAGACCGAGAAAAAATTGGGGAGAGGTGATTAGACATGATATGACACTTCTTCAGCTCACCGAGGATATGACCCTAGATAGGAGAATATGGAGTTCGAGAATTAAGGTAGATAGTTAGTAGGTAGTAGAGCGTCTTCACTCTTCACTGTGGTAGAGCAGGGTTCTAACTTGTAGCGTTATCTGTTTCCATACATGTATGATTACTAGTATGCTAGTATTTTTCTTATGCTCCGATTCTATTACTTCTGTTGTCTCTTTTATTTTACTTATTTTTAATATTTGTACTATCAATATTTCTCTTTCTTTGTATGTTTTATCATAACTTTTACTATTGCATTTCTTTCAAATCTTAAAAAAAAATGATTTTCTTGAGCCGATGGTCTATTGAAAATAACCTGTCTACCCCACAGGTAGAGGTAAGGTTTGTGTACACCCACCTTTCCCACACCCACTTGTGGGAATATTCTAGTTATGTTGTGGTTGTGATTTAAATTTCTCATATTGAGGGTTCATATTATAGACCCATTTTGTTTTGAATTGAGGTATATACATATAACTATTGTTGATGGTATTTGTTTAAAGCATTCGATCCCCTTCTGTACTATTTTAAATGACTAAAGTCTCTATTAGCGTAATGCTCCCGGTTATATTTTTCTTTACAATATAGTTTAATGACAATGTTATTCAAGGTTTGATGTTATATTTTTGTTGCAAACTTCTTTATTTTGACGCTTCATAATATGTGAGAACTTTGGAGGGGGTGTTTGGGAGCTTAGAGGGTCAGGGAGAGTGAATATGGTGAGAAAAGGACGTAACTGGTCCCTTAACTATGAGAGTAAGTTCAAAATAGTCCCTTAACTATGCACTTACCAGTTTTGGTCCTTTAAGTTTGCCAAAAGTTAACAAAAATGGTCCCTTAACTATGAGGGTTGGTTATAAATAGTCCCTTAAATATGCACTTAATAGTTTTGGTCCTTAAAGTTAGCCAAAAGTTAACATATTTAGTCTCCGACAAAATATTCATCAAATTCTGTTTGTTAGATTTGACGAGAACTATGAAAATAAAAGGAAAAATTAGCGAGAACTCATATTTAGAGGTATGCATTACTAAAGAAAAGGCCAAATGCCTCGAGACAAAATCGACGGACGTTAGTCGATTATAGGAGAAAATCAACAGACTTGATAATGTCAGAAAATAGTGTCTTGGAACACAAAGACCGAGGACTATGTCGATTAAAACCGAGAGAGTCCATCGGCTAAGTAAAATTGCACGGTTTTCCCTTCAATTACTAAAGAATTGAAGAAATTGCACGGTCTTCCCTTCAATTAGGCTCGTCTTGAATTTTTGTCCTTCAAAGGGCTTGTTTTTAATTTTTGTCCATCAAAATTGGACTTATGCCTAACGGGGCATAAGTTCTTTAAAAGCGCGGGGCATAACTTGTGGGATATTATGATGCGAAAATATAAACTTATGCCAACAAAAGAATTGTTTGCGTTAAGGGACAAAATTAACAAAAAACTGCGGGGATTGTTCTTCATATGGGTCGATCTTTAGTTTTTGTCCCTCAGATCCTTGGTCAATAATTTTTTACCATACTTCTCATTTAATGAAAATTTGTGGGCCAAAGTACCCTTATTCGCTAGTCTATGAAACAAGAGATTCTAGGTTTGAGCCCCCCTAGAGTAAAAAAAAAAAAAATCGCAAGGCGAGCTTTTCATAGAAACTATGCCTATTTGGGCAAAGTTATGCCTCAAGGCATAGTTATGTAGTATCCTACACAACTATGCCAGACCAGCATAGTTTCTATGTAGTTACATAGAATATGCCTTTTCCAGCATACTACAAAACTATGCCAGAAAAGACACAGTTTCTATATAACTTTACCCGAATAGTCATAGTTTCTATAAAAATCTTACTTTGCAAAATTATTTTTTTATTCTGCTGGGATTCAAACCTAGAATGTCAGTGTTACACCCCGTAGTTTCTGTACATTGAGGTTCGTTAGGTATTAGCTATTCAATAGCAGACATCGGAGTTATTGTCGAGAAGATGCAAGATCATAGGTGCTCGTGTTACGATTATAAGAGTCGAGTTCGCGTAACGAGGTTATAGGAGGATTGGAAAACCCGGTGAACTAAGGAGATTGAGCTTAGAGGCTTGAAGGAAAAATTGGGCAAGGTTTGGTACGGAAATTTTGGTCTAAATGGAAGAAAGAATATGTTTTAGTATGTTAAGAGTTTTGAAGTGAAACAAAAGTCTAAAGTGAAGTTCGAGAAGTCTAGTTTCCAACGCAACAAACCGCTCCTCAATAGGATATCGGGGTAAGGAGATATGGACATTACAAGTCGGGCTGGTAGACCAGGAAAATGGTCTGCACGAACGCGCCAAGGAGTGGCGCGAACGCGCGGGCTAAGGACGATACGGCGCGAACGCACCCTTTGCGAGGCGCGAACGCGGCGCAATATTGAGGCCGGGTTCGGGACGAAGGTTATATTATAAGAATGTAATAATAACATATATATATATATGACATTTGGAGGCCAAATGGGGTGAATTGTTCGTATGGCACTTGATGAAAAGCGTCGTCGCTATAAAAATTTCGCGTTATCAAGGCTTGTGGACGGCAAGTATGCAGCTCGGGGAGAGCGTAGTTACAAGGATTATGGATGAAGATTATGTTATCCCGAGCATAAGAACATATATGACATTTGGAGAGTGTATGGAGTAAATCGGTTAACATGATCACTCGATGATAACCCTCGAAACCATGAGTTAAGGTGGGGCCACGTGTCGATTTTGTAAAGGATATATTATAAGTGATACAAGTAGTACATGAAAAGTTGAGTAAGTTCTAAGAAGGACCCGTAAGCCAAATATGGACATAAGCCACTCCCCGAAAAAGGACGATTTAAGGAAACGTTTTTCGGATGAGTTGACTTGGAGGGGCAAAATCGGCATTATAAGTTTGGAATTTGGAAAAACACCAAGAATAAAAGTTGTAGATAATTGAAATAACTTTTCAACCATAGGTCGTGGGCCCTCACACTATGTCGAAATCAAGAGTTATGACCATTTTAAAGCAAGACCTAAGCCGCCAAATGGCTCACCCAGGCCCCACGTGAGAAGGTCGGTGAAACCGACCTAGGAGGAGTATAAATACCCCATCAACCCCGTTTTCAGCATAATAACATTCCAAAGGGTCCTGAAAATTCTACACCTCTGACATTATAGTCAGATAAATCAAGAATTTGACAAGATTACATGCCTTAGTCAGTGAAAGGTGATTGTTCTTGCTTCTACTTAAGCTTGGTGTTGGAAAAGGTTGATGTGGCTGAGTTTTCTCTCAAGTATAAGGTATGTTATTTATCCCGTCTTTTATGTTGAGTTTATTTGAAGGTCACAACGAAGCCTTAAAAATGAAACTAGTTATGGAGAAAAGGTCATAGAGTGTTGTATTGTAGTTGTTGTGTTTATGGGCTGTTTTGAACGTGTTGTAGGCCGTATGGATGGACTGATTTTATGCATACAAAAATGGTATCTAACATTGTTGGCGTGTTGATGAGATTATACTGTGATTGGGGTGGAAGAAAGTGCGTATATTGTTGTTGTATGTTGAAAAACGTCGTGTGGGATGTTTATGGAATATGTTGGTATGAATAATAGTGTTGTTGATATTGGTATTATTGTTGTTGTTGATTGGTTGCGGAATTATAATTTTGGGCTAGGCATATAAACGGGGAGATCTTTAGATTTTCGGCGAGAATATAGAGTAGTTTGATTTGAAATTTGGAACAAGTGTGCAATAAAGAGTCTAACGTTAGTGTGAATCCTTTTAAGTGTAGGCTTACGAGCTTGGACGAATAAGTAGCTAATAAGAGGAGTGGAACAGGTATGTAAAGCTTTCCTTTCTTCTTTTGGCATGTCTTGGACGTAAGTAAGACATGATATGTTACGAACGCAGGAGCCTTTCCGTTCCTAAGATCGAGGAGTATGTCTACGATTCTTATTCACTTCTTGATGTTAGCATTCCTAATATAATCGAGCTATTGCCCTCGAGTCTTTTATATGTTTGGATAGTAAATGTTGTATAAAGAGTTCCTGCTCCCAAAGGATTCCATGTTGAATAATGTTCCTAACTTTCATAAATGGGCTCGGATCGCTTTGATACGTTCGTAGAGGGTCCTATAACGAATTAAGTTCGTAACTTTCACAAGCGGGCTCGGATTGGCTTGAAACATGTCTAGGATCTCAGACCTTCCTTATATAGTCTAATGACATTTTGAAAGAACTTAACGTGACTATCGTCTTAACCCTCGAGCGTTGCTTACTTACTTACCTATCGAGTCACGAAACATGATTTATATGCATATGATTACTCGTTACTCACATTTTATGCGTTACGGTATTACATCTTTCATGGAGTCCCTCTCATTAGAGGGCGGACACGTTACTATGTGATACGAAGTATCTTTGTGATCCGAAGTATGATGTGTTATGGGTATCAATTGCGATATGATGTGTTGCGGAGTATCTTTGTGTTCGGGTATGATGTGTTACGGAGTATCTTTGTGTTACGGAATGATGATTCTGAAATATGTTGTGTTACGGAGTATGATGTGTTACGGAGTATGCTATGTTAAGGTATGATGTGCTATGGCGCCCCGGCACGGTGTGGCGACCATGTTCGCGAGAGCCATAATGGGCGGATATGTTTTCTACTATTAATATGCATGATTTGTATTTCAAGAGTAAGCATTTTGGCGTTACGGTCATTTTATACTTGTTTCTGTACTTCTTATGTATGATTTGTATTTCAAAATGCAAGTATTTTGGTATTACGGTTATTATGCTCACTTTACGTACTCGCTGCGGTTATGACCCGTTTTACGCCATTTACGTAGCTTTTAAATGCGGTACGTATTTCGTAAATCTTGCCCCGCTGCTTCGGGGGGCTGCGTTTGCATGCCACGCGGTGTATACGGATGAGTAGAGGATATTAGTAGGCTAATTGGCGAGCTCCGTTTTCTTCGAATGCTGAGGTTAGAGTATCGACGTCATGGTATCTTGGTTTATGTTAGAGACTTTGCGAGACGAGTCACGTACTGTATAACGTAATCGATCTTTGGCGGCTGCAGCAAGCGATGTATCATTATGCATTACGTTACGGATTTCATATGATTACGAGATTTTACTTGATTTTGAGAAGGACGAAAAGCATGTTCTTTTTGAAAAGCTTACATTATGCATTCATTTCATGATTTAAAAGTCCCGTAAGATTATGAGTATCACGAGGATCAGCGGGTTCACTCGGCCCTAAGTAAGGGTCGGGTGCCCATCATGCCCTATCAAAAGTTGGGGTGTGACAATTTTGGTCTAAATGGAAGAAAGAATATGTTTTAGTATATTAAGAGTTTTGAAGTGAAACAAAAGTCTAAAGTGAAGTTCGGAAAGTCTAGTTTCTAACGCAACAAACCCTCCTCGGACATCGGGGTAAGGAGATACGGACATTACAAGCTCGGGGCCGGCGGCATCGAGGAAAATGGTACCGCACGAACGCGCCGGGGAGTGGCGCGAACGCACGAAGGCAAGTGGGCACGATACGGCGCGAACGCACCACTACGAGGCGCGAACGCGATAATATTGAGGCCGGGTTCGGGACGAAGGTTATATTATAAGAATGTAATAATAACATATATATATATATATATATATATATGACATTTGGAGGCCAAATGGGGTGAATTGGTTCATATGACACTTGATGAAAAGCCCTCGTCGCTATACGCTAAGTGGGGCCCACACGTCGAAGTTTCATAAAGGACATATGAAGAGACATATGAGTAGCACATGGAAAGTTGAGTAAGTCCTAAGAAGGACCCATAAGCCAAATATGGGCATAAACCCTCCAAAAGGATGATTTAAGGAAACATTTTCGGATGATCTGACTTGGAAGAGCCAAAACGCCATTATAAGTTTGGAATTTGGAAAAATACCAAGAATGAAAGTTGTAGATAATTGCATTATATTTCCAACCATAGGTCGTGGGCCCTCACACGATATCGGGATCAAGAGTTATGACCTTTTTACTGAATGAAGGCGCGGTCGGGGAAAAAGTAAGCGAACGCGCCGGTGCCGGGCGCGAACGCGCTGAAGGAAATTTAAGTCAGTCCAGGCAGAACCTAGACCGTTCTATAAAAGGGGGAGGCCCCTATTTTCACACCAAACACGTCCAAACACCCCCAATATTCCGAAAACTCTCCAACTTTCCATCATCAACTTTTTAGCCCGAAACCAGGTATAATTCCTAAATCCCGGTCCAGACGGCGTATAGTTGCAACTACAAAATTGTGTATTAATGTGTTGTGGCTTAAGTTCAAGGTGCAGAAGTGAAGATACGGCAATATTATCGAGAGAAAGGTATGAATCTCCAACTATTAACGTTAATCTTGGTTTATTTACGGAGAAGGAGCTGTAAAATCGTTATAAAATGGTTCTGTGATGGAAATATGGGACAAACACCATATGGGATGTTTATGAAGTATTTTGGAGTTGGAAATATTATGGTTAATGTTGGTATTGTTGTGATTGTTGTTGGTTGTTGAATTGAGAATTCGGGCTATATAAACGAGGAAAATGTTGCTTAGATTTTCGTAAATATAGAATAGTATAATTTGAAACTTGGTACAAGTGTGCGATGAAAGAGGCTAATGTTAGTGTAAATCCTCTTAAATGTAGCCTTACGAGCTCGGACACATAAAGCGTGCCAATAGGGGTCAACAGTATGTTAAGGCTTGCCCCTTTCTTTCAAAGGCATAGAATCTATATATTACAATTTCATAAATGCTTCCATAACCTCTTGTTTTCAAAAGTTAAAAGCTGATTCCAAGGACATGACTCCTTTCCTGATGGTCCATAAATGTCTTTCCAAACTGCCCGTATTTTTCAAACCAAAGGTCTATGGTTATGTGAGCTCTTACATTAACAACGATGAACATGTTTTCACAACGATGATGGTGATATCAAAGATGGGAACATTTTCTATCATGTTATGGTGATGATGGTTTTATGGGTTACACCGATAATGATGATTTGATGTTCAAATGTTCCAAGCCCTTGGTTTCTATGTGAATATGAGAATGATGAACCATTTCTTGACCCTCGATTTTATTCATTGAATGACTCCATTTTCTAAAGACTCCCAAGTATATGAATTGACGCCTTATGAGATTTATGACCTTATTGTATGTTTTCTCTTGATGCTATTCTTCATTGATAGTCTCACCTTATAATAATTGTTCCTTCAAGGTGAGACAAAGCGATGATGACTATTCCATAACATAATTGGAGGTTATCGACCTTACGTCACTCCGATGGAGATATAACTCTCTTTGGGCTCTCCTGCATGCTGCTTATATGATATATGTATATGTATATGGGAAAGAGGGCCAGAGCGCTATAGACGCGTATCCACCTGATCAGTTGGTATTATATGACATGATACCATCCGGACGCGGGATGCCGGACGTGGGATATATGTGGCTAAATGGTCAGGAAAACGCCGACGCCGGCAACATGATATGTTCTATTTTTTGTATACATGAACAAGAAATGTTTTTCAAAGAAAGCATTACTATGGATATATGTATATATGTATATAAATGGATCGGGCAACACGTTCAAATAGCAATATAAGTATATGTATATATGGATCGGTTTGCCGTTCCGCGGCATTAAGCACATGCGTAGTGTACCGCTGGAGGTGTCACGACCCAACCCCGTAGTTATGACTGCCCGAGCCGGACACTTTCGGACCATAGCTAGCTTAGCAAAACATATTCATACGTAAAAGCAAATCGTCGCTCCAAAGCTATCACATATATAGATACATATCGCGATCACAACTTTTCGTGAGAATAATGTACATAAACTGTAATCGTCATAATGTACATGACACGTCAAACATATGCACGTACGTGAGCAAGGGGCGCCCACGGCGAGCAGGACCGCCCAAAACATAATCCACGCGAGACATAAGCCGTCTGAACCAATCATGACCCACATGTATGTCTACGGACCTCTAAGAAAGTACAATGTAAATCATATGACGGGACGGGGCCCCGCTACGTACCCCCGAATATACATAAGTATATACAATGAAAGTGTCGTACCAAAATATGGGCTCCCGGGGAGGAGCACTCCAAGAGACGGGCAATGGGAATCCTAGATCGGATCACCAAAACGTGTATCCGTACCGCAGTACGAAACGTAGCCCCCGAAGAAAGGGGGTCGGTACGAAATATGTCTTGAGCACGTAAAGCATGAAATACGGTAAATAGGATCATCTTGAAATAAACAGCACGAGAAAATCATAAGGCTTGCCTACGAAACATAAATCATGCGTATCAATATCGTATCCACCATTACGAGACCGAGTGACATAAGTAAATAATCATCGTGTACATAAGCATATATAACGTGTCCCGCCCTCGGCGAGGGACTCGGTAAGTAAAATCATCATGTCATATACATATAACGTGCCCCACCCCCCAGTGAGGGACGCGGTAAGTAAAATCATATATCATGTACATATAACGTGCCCGGCCTAGCAGTGAGGACACGGTGAATGAAGTCATCATATGCCATCTCGCCGCCTCCCATATCATCATATCATATAACGTGCCCCCCTCCTAGTGAGGACGCGGTGAATAATACGAGTGGAGTCCGTGCAAAATGCCACGGCCGGACGCGGTGAACGAAGTAATAACGGCTCACGCGAGTAGTGAGAAACCATATGCGCACATAAAACATTTTCAAAGGCTAATAGGATAATCAAAACGAATCATCATTTAAAAGCCAAGACCATAGTCGAATCAAGTTTCCTCCGAACGTCACTGGGAACATATCAAATAGAACCTTAGAAACCATAGACACGCATCCGAACTATATACGTATAAATCATCAGTCCAGACTCGACAGGTAAATAAGTAATTAACACTCGGGTTAAGGCGATAGTCATGCAAGTTCTTTCAAAAAGTCGTTAAAACCGGTACAAAGGAAAGTCTCGGGAACCACGGATATACATCAAACCAATCGGGCCCGCCCATGAAAGTTAAAGATGTCATTATACGTTATAGAATCACTTACGAAGCATATCAAAGCAATCGGTTATGTCTATGGAAGTTACGGACATTTTTTAGACATAAGATCCTTTCGGAACAAAACCGTTTATACAACATTTCAAATCCAATCATATCAAAGACATAAGGACCATATTTCTACTACATTAAGAATACTAATATCAAGAAATGAATAGGAATCGTAGGCACGCTCGGATCATAAGAATAGAGTTACCCCGAGGCTCGTATCATAGCTTACTTACAACTAAGACATGCCAAGAGAAAGGAAGGATAAGCCTTACATACCTCGTCCGCTTCCTAAGCTAATCCAAACTTAAGTCTCGGGTTGCCCACGATCTACAACAACATCATTATATACCAAACATTAGCTATAGATACTTAGAACTCCAATCCCAAACTAAGCACTTTGTACGAAATTTGAAGATTTCCCTATAAACTCAACAACCCCGAGAATTCAACTCGGCCAAATCATCAACAACAATACCAACAATCATATTAACAACATCAATAATCAATTTAAAACGCATTCTATCATTAACAACCTTCTCCCACATAATGCGACGACATTCACTTACATTCAATTCAACTACATATAATCAAGCCAACACCAATGCTCGCACATTCAAGTACTAATCAAGATCGTTCAAACAAGATTCAAGAACATTTCAAGCAATCCGCACGATACTCAAAATAACCCAACCAACACATACTCCACCCGAAACCTTCTCAACTCAACAAGAACAACAACAACACCTTTCTTTCTTCCAAACTCATGAATTACACCAACAATCTACATGTTAACAATGTCATTATCATAAATATAGAATCTACATAAGAATCACGTTAACTTCCAAATCAGCCCATAACAATTACAACTTGAACTTGATTAGTATTAAACTTTCATTATCATCATAGATTCCACAACAACAACAACCAAAAATACTAAATAAAATTAGTCCAACATGCCTACACCAAATCGACCCATATTCGGCCACAACATCAACATACAAATTATAATTTTTATCCATTTCCACACACTACAACAACACCCAAACATCTAAATACAATTAATTCACCACTCTACACAACATCACGTATACACGGCTAAGTATCAACATACGCGCCAACATCAACATCCATATTTTCATGAATTTCATTCATTTCCACATGCTATAACATGCACAAACCATTCATAACATATGAAAAAGAAGATTAAACCTTACCTTTTCCCCTCAACTTCACAACTTAGCTAGGGTTGTAAATGATGAAAACGAGTAGTTCGTTGACTCCAACAACACCTCCACGTTAACAAGGACCCTTCAATGGTTGGGATTGCTAGAAGAAAATATTTTTTTGATCAATATTTTTGGACCTCAATTTTTTCCACCATGGCCGAATAGGGTCTTCTTTTCCTCTCCAAGGTTCTTCAATTTTCTAAGGTGAAGAAGATGAATAATATGGTCAATTGTCATCTAGTATCTCATATATAATTCATCCATGTGGCCCATGGCCCACTCCCCCTTGGCCGGCCACTTGCCCTTTTTTTTCATGAAATTTTAACTTTCCAAAATTAATTTTTAGCCCCAAACTTTCCTTAATATCCCATGCCAATAACTTCATAGCAACTTACGCCTTAAAACAAAATCGTGGTTGAAAGTCTCTACCTCGTATCCCGGAATAGTCTTGTCCTTAACTTATCGTGGTTAGCTCGGATTGTCCCAATGTACAAAATACGGGATATAACAAAAGACACTCAGATCTACAAGTTACTCTTTTATCTCATGATATGCTCTATATTTTCATCCTGTTACTATTCATGCTTTGTATCCTTTAATATGTTATTACTCACGCCTTACATACTCGGTACGTTGCTCGTGCGCGTCCCTTCTTGTGGGCGGCGCGTTCATGCCGCGGGATCGAGCGGGTCGGACGATTCACGACGGTGAGCCTCCCCTCGGCCACGATCGGCACGCTCCATCGATCGGAGCTTCGGTCAGCGGCCATCTTGTTCCGTACATATATAGGTACGGCAGGTCATTCCCCGTCCTTTCTCGGTTGTACTCCATAGAGGTCTGTAGACAGTGATACGTAGTCGTGATATTATGCAGCCTCGTCGGCGTGTATTTTGTTGTACAATATATATGTATAGCGGCCATATCGGCTTGCGCTGTTATTCTCAGTGTTTATGTTTATATGTATGTGATGGCCGTGAGTTCCCGGTACGGTGTCTTTTATGTTGATTGTTCGGGAGACAGTATCGCACAGTTACAGATTGTACATGGGCCCAGGACAGCCAATGAGAAGTAAATGCAAGCATAGGAGTACTTGGCCAGTAATGGTCGGGTACTTGTCACGGCTTATCGGTTTGGGTCATGACAGTTAGGCTATTTTCAGCCACTTTTTCATTACTTAAAGTGCCGAAGAGCAAAAATTAAAGACCAACCATTTGAGGGTCAAAAATTAAAGACCACCCCACATAGGTCCAATCGTGCTAAATAGCCAAAAATTAAAGACCTACACAAAATAGGGCCAAAAGTGCAAATGACCCATCTTACACCCAATAGCACTGTCTGCCAGAATTGATTTCCCCAATTGGGAAAAATTAATTAGTTTATCAAGAAAACAACTTGTTCATAGAAGGGTTTAAGCCAAAAACCCTAAAACCAAACCTTCAAAAATGGAGTCTTCTTCTACAACTGCCATAAAAAGGAAAGAACCTGAAGAACAAGTTGAAAACCAAAATTCATCTTCAAAAAGAGTCAATTTAGTTAGAACTTGCGTACACGAAGTTGCAGTTCCAACAAATTACACATCAACAATCAACTCAACAATTCACGGTACTCTTTCAAACCCATCATACAATGGCGAAATGGCGAAAAAATACCCGTTTAAACTCGACCCATTTCAAGAAGTATCAGTTGCTTGTTTGGAAAGGAAAGAATCAATACTTGTATCAGCACATACATCTGCTGGGAAAACTGCTGTTGCTGAGTATGCAATTGCGATGTCTTTTAGAGATAAACAAAGGGTTATTTATACGTCGCCGTTGAAGGCTTTAAGCAATCAGAAGTATAGAGAGTTGAGTCATGAGTTTAGTGATGTTGGTTTAATGACTGGTGATGTAACTCTTTCACCAAATGCGAGTTGTTTGGTTATGACTACGGAGATTTTGAGGGGTATGCTTTATAGGGGTTCCGAGGTATTGAAGGACTTTTTGTATTTATTCGTTATTCTTTAAATGCTTTTTATTCGTGTAGTTTCTTGTACTTTGATTATATTGGAGTATTATTTTGTTGTAGTTACTGTTCCTGAAGCTTTGAGTAATAAGAAATATAGAGAGTTGAGTCATGAGTTTAGTGATGTTGGTTTAATGACGGGTGATGTAACTCTTTCACCAAATGTGAGTTGTTTGGTTATGACGACGGAGATTTTGAGGGGTATGCTTTATAGGGGTTCCGAGGTATTGAAGGACTTTTTTTGTTTAATTCATTAATCTTTGAATGCTTTTTATTCGTGTAGTTTCTTCTACTTCGATTATATTATTATTTTGTTGTAGTTATTGTTCCTTTGAAAGCTTTGAGTAATCAGAAGTATAGAGAGTTGAGTCATGAGTTTAGTGATGTAACTCTTTTGCCAAATGCGAGTTGTTTGGTTATGACTATGGAGATTTTAAGGGGTATGCTTTATAGGGGTTCCGAGGTATTAATCTTTGAATGCTCTCTACGATTCTACACTACATAAAAATAGCTAGCATCCCTATTTATAATACTCCCACAGATTAGGGTAGAAGTTTAGTAGGTAGTTGAGCTTGTCCCGCTTGTTCTTTCATACTAGTAGTTGTAGTACTGCTGTTATAGTTTCCTGTCCTTTGATTTCTGCTACAATCTATTGGTTCTTGTACTTCGATTATCTTATTTATCTGTGTTAGCTACTCTTTCTTTTTTCAGATTGTTTGATCACGGCTTATTCACTTTCGTTATTTCCATTTTCATACTGCTTTGAATTGCTTGTCCTTATGACGAGGGTCTATCGGAAACAACCTCTCTACCTCCCAAGGTAGGGGTAAGGTCTGCATACACTCTACCCTCCTCAGACCCCACTTTGTGGGATTTCACTGGGTATGTTGTTGTTGTTTCAATTTGTTTATCTTACTTTCCTTTTTATTTTGTTTCAAAAGAATATCTCTTTCCTTTTTTTGGCAACTCTTTAATTTCAACTTCCACATGGCATGTTTAATACCACAAGATTAAAGAGGATTTTGGTACATTCTACATATCTTTAATTTAATACCTTATCAAAAAAAAAAAAAAAAAAAAAATTAATACCACAAGATTCAAGGCATTTTTGCAAGTTGTTTAGTTATGACAACAAAGATTTTAAGGGGTATGCTTTATAGGGGTTTCCCAGGGTAGAGGTAAGGTCCGGGTACACTCTACCCTCCCTAGACCCCCATTTTTGGGATTACACGAGGTATGTTGTTGTTGTTGTAGCTGCTGCTTTATCGGGGTTTGGAGGTATTGAAGGAAAAAATATTCTTTATTCATTAATCTTTGAATGCTCTTATTCTTGTAGTTTCTTTCATTAGGTAGAAGGCCAGTAGTCGCAGTATTATTCTTGTAGTTTCTTGTTCTTCGATCTCTATGACTATCGTTTGTTTTTTGTACTTTGATTATAGTATTATTTTGTTGTAGGTACTGTTCCTTTTTTCAATGTGCTTTGTCATGCTATCTTTAGTATTTTGCTGTTATTTCTTTTCTGCACTGCTTTGATATGCTTTTGCTTGAGCCGAGGGTCTATGGGAAACAACCTCTCTACCTTCCAAGGTAGGGGGGATTACATTGGGTATGTTGTTGTAATCTTTGAATGCTCTCTATGATTCTACACTGAATGAAAATAGCTAGCAACATCCCTATTTATAATAGTACAAAAAACTACTTTGTCTAAAAACTTGAAAACCTATTCTTGTATAATTCTAACTATAAATCCTATTTAGACATGAACCAAAATACCAAATCTAACCAATTTTGATTTCCTACCACTTTGAATTATTTTTTCAACAGGTACTAAAGGAAGTTGCTTGGGTTATATTTGATGAGATACATTACATGAAAGATCGCGAGAGAGGGGTTGTTTGGGAAGAGAGTATTATATTCTTACCACCAGCTATTAAGATGGTTTTTCTTTCGGCGACTATGTCGAATGCTACTGAGTTTGCTGAATGGATATGCAATATTCATAAACAGCCATGTCATGTGGTGTACACTGATTTTCGGCCTACCCCTTTGCAGCATTATATGTTCCCTGTGGGTGGTTCTGGATTGTATCTTGTGATTGATGAGAATGAGCAGTTTAGGGAGGACAATTTCTTGAAAATGCAGGACAGTTTTGCAAAGCAGAAAGTGGGGGAGGGAAACAACAGTGGAAATGCTAAGGTTAGAGGTAGAATTGCTAAAGGTGGTTCTACTTCTGGTGGTGCGTCAGATATCTGCAAAATTGTCAAGGTGTGTAGTTTGGTCTCTAGATGATATTATCTTGGTTTTACTCTTTCTTGTTATATCAATTTACTTTTTGAGGATACTTAGATTTTTGTCATAACAATGTTATACAAATTTAGCTTGCTTCATGAGTGAAGCCATGCTCTTCAGAGAACTTTATGCATCTAACAGTACGCGTAATGTGATCCAAGTTTAGAACTGTCAGTTCTTAAATTAATATATTAACTTCAAGAAGTTAGATTAATATATGTACTATTGTATATTAGATGTTGAAATTAGTAATTTTAATTGCAATTTGATTATTATAGCATTAAATTCATGTATGATATTGTTAGTCTTCTGTTCGTGTGCCTCCAGTTCTGTGTTTTTTCCTTCAAGTCTCATGAACCTTGTCTTGCCCTTTGTAGTTGTTTAATGATTTACTATAATAATGCTGATGCCTCATATCACTGAAGCAATTGATTCTTGTTTATTTTAGATGATCATGGAACGGAAGTTTCAGCCAGTCATTGTGTTCAGTTTTAGTAGAAGAGAATGTGAACAACATGCAATGTCTATGCCCAAGCTTGATTTTAATACTGAAGAGGAGAAGGAAGTAGTGAAGGAGGTTTTCCGTAATGCAGTGGAATGCTTGAGTGAGGAAGATAGAAACTTACCAGCTATTGAATTAATGTTGCCCCTACTTCAGCGGGGGATCGCAGTTCACCACTCTGGCCTGCTTCCTGTTATCAAGGAACTTGTGGAACTTCTCTTCCAAGAAGGACTTATAAAGGCTCTTTTTGCAACAGAGACAGTAATGACTTTTCTTTTAATTTTTTGTGTCTTGTTATCTTGTGTATTTAGACGGCCCTAATGATTTTTATCCTTTGTTTTCCCTTCTAATGTTTTTACAGTTTGCCATGGGGCTTAACATGCCTGCGAAAACTGTTGTCTTTACCAGTGTAAAGAAATGGGATGGTGATAGTCATCGTTACATTGGATCTGGTGAGTATATACAGGTGAGTCTGAATTGCCCATATGCCATGACTTAGATCATTTTCATTTTGGTTTCTTATTCTTCAAATTCTTTTCTTTCATGCAGATGAGTGGAAGAGCAGGACGTCGTGGCAAAGATGACCGTGGTATTTGTATTATCATGATTGACGAGAAGGTAAGTTGGTAATAATATTCTCAGTTGAAGAGTATCTTGTAAATAACTGCTATTGTCTTCTTGAAAATGTATAGGCTTTAGCCACTTAAGCATATGCAAAATTGCAAACAATGTAGTCAAGTATATCGAGGACACATATCTATTCTTCTTATCTGTTTTGGTGGATGGCTTACGCAGTGTTTGATGATTTCAGATGGAGATGAATAGCATCAAGGACATGGTTTTGGGTAAACCAGCTCCATTAGTCAGCACGTTTAGACTGAGTTACTATACAATTTTGAATTTATTGAGTCATGCCCAAGGCCAATTTACTGCCGAACATGTTATCAAAAACTCATTCCACCAGTTCCAGTATGAGAAGGTTTTCTCTTTGTCAATGTCCATTTTTTCTTTGACTGTGTTTTATGTAATTACTGACAGTGAGGTTGTCTTTTTGTTAGGCGTTACCTGACATTGGAAAGAAGGTCTCTAAGCTGGAAGCAGAAGCTGCAAAGCTTGATGCATCAGGGGAGGTAAAATAAGTTGTTATCGTGGTTTTGGATGCCTCTATCTTCTTATGCCATAGATCCTGAAAGTCGCTTCTCTCTACTCTAGGGTGAGGTTGCAGAATATCATAAACTAAAGCTTGAGATTGCACAACGTGAAAAAAAACTGATGGCTGAAATAACACGGCCTGAAAGGGTTCTCCATTTTCTTCTTCCTGGTAGACTGGTAAGTGCCGAGGCATCTCTATTCGCTGCTGCACTTTTGTGAGGATATTGATAAAACTCTGATTAGTCTGGACATATGTTACATTACCCTTTTTTGACCCCATATATGCTTTCGTTGCCATGTCAATTTTGCTTTTCATAGTGCTCTGCCTCACCTCTATTTTTTAGTGCACATGAATGTATCTGCCATATCTTTGAAAACCCATGAATTGTAACTTTTGACTAATTGCTATTGATACCTAAACCTCCTTGTGAGATGAGCCGTAGTCCTCTTCTATTGCCAATGCGAGACCAGCTGTAGTCCAATGCAAGACGAGCTGCAGTCCTCTTCTATTGCCTTCTGGCTTCTGCAACTTACACTAAAAATGTTTTTATAGTTTCTTGCTCTTTTTTTCCAGTAATTTCTTGCTCTCATTTTAACTTTACCATTGTGAATTTTTCGCTTGGTCATTTGCTATCACTCCTTACCTATCAAAATAGATAGAGGATTGTATCTTCTCATGATGCTATGTGATTGTTGTTAGTCTCCGTTCATGTAAGCCACTGTACTTATCGAGGAACCCATGCGATGGGGGATTGTGCATGCTATATACTCCCTCCGCCAATTTATATGAACCCATTTGACTTATTTAAGAAAGAGGGAAGACCCAAAATAAGCCTTGAAAATTTGTGTGGTTGTAAATCATTCATAAAGTGAATTTGTTTCCAAATTAGGAAAGAGGCCATTCATTTTGCTATATATTTCAAACAAATTGAAACAGAGGGAGTATTACTGATGTGGTGTTTTATTCATTTTCTGTTTGTATTGTTTGAAAATTCATTCAATTAATAACGTTTTGACTTTCCCCATTGGACTGTTCATCTTAATGTTTTTCATTGAGATTGCATTGGTGATGACAGGTCAAGGTATGGGAAGGTGGAAAAGATTGGGGTTGGGGTGTTGTAGTCAATGTGGTAAAGAAACCTCCAGCTGCATCAGGTTCCTTGCCTGCTGCTCTCTCCGCTTCACGTGGCGCGGGCTATATTGTGGATACCCTACTTCATTGCTCTCTTGGTTCTGGTGAAAATGGTTCTCAACCCAAACCATGTCCTCCTCGTCCAGGGGAGAAGGGAGAAATGCATGTGGTGAGTACATAATTTTGTAGCAATAATTTATTTTATTTATTTTATACCCCTTTATTTCGATTAAGACTTCATTCCTGAATCCTGAGTATGTTTCCAAACTTTAGGTTCCTGTTCAATTGCCCCTGATTTCTTCCCTCAGTAAACTTAGAATATCTGTTCCTACGGATCTTCGGCCATTGGAAGCAAGGCAAAGCATCCTACTTGCTGTTCAGGAGCTTCATAAACGTTTTCCTCAAGGCCTCCCGAAGCTTAACCCTGTAAAGGTATGGATAATCCTACTGGTTCCACATTGTATTGCAAATTTTCCATTTTTTTATATGGAATTAGGCCATTTATTACCAACCATTATGTTGAAAGACGATTGGTCTTAATGATGTTCTTTTTGGTTCCTTTTGAGAAAATGCGTATCAGGTTAACTGAGAATTCTGTCAGGAGAGATTGCCAATCATGTTATCTGCCAGGACTATTAGTCAAAAAACAGAAATTAGCTCACTTATAAGAAACTGGAGCCATGTGTACTCTAGCAGTATTTAACTTGTTCGTTAACAAACAGCAGAGGCCTTATGCACTTTGTGGTTGATCTGTACCGTATATGATTGCAGTCTAGGTTTCCTACTTATAGAGCTTTGAATTGCTGATACACAATTTTCTCAGTTAAAAAAATGAACAAAAAGGAGAAAGAAAGAGCAGGAAAGGGAAAGTATCTTTGGTCAGCCGATTGTAATATCATTATCACATATCATCATTCGTTCTGTTTTTAGCTGCATTTGTTGCTAAGTAGCGTTCTACGGTCCTTCTATATCTTGTTGAGAATAACCATCCTTACTCACTCTTGGCAAACATTGAGGGACTTGTGTCTTAGGTATTTTAAGTGGAGAAGGGGGAGGGGGCACCATCCCCAAGTTTCGGTTGGTTGGCGAAAGCCCTGTGCCATCCAAAGGAAATAACAAACCAACTTATACTGGTATTATTATTCTTGTAAGTGGAGACAAGATGCGGGAAGCGAGGCGGAGGTAGAGGAGGCAGGATGCCCACCATCCCCAATGGATGGTTTCGAAGGCTAGCTCACCGAGATGATGGCACAAGGAGGCACGGTTGGCCGAAAGGGTTAGGATGGCTCCCTTTCACAATAGTAGTTGCAGTTTCGCTCATTTGTTTATTGCCTTTTGGTTTATGCATTTGATCATATTTGTTGGGCCAAATTTTAATATAGTTAATGCCCTCTTACTTTCTCCGCTTTTGGTAGCATTCATCTTATACCTTTTGTCTTGTTTTCCTCTTGTCTTCCTCTCTTCTCCTCTCTTGAAAAGGGTTTGCAATTATTATTCTCCCCTGCCCCACTGAAATCTCACTGAGTTTAGCGTCATATCCAGCCATAGTTTTTCTTCTGTTTGGATCAAGTAAAAGAGAGGTTGGCTGGTTAGAATGAACCTAGTAAAAGATTTTAGTATACTTCGAACTATTGATCAAGATAAGTTTGTTGCTGCTTTTCCTGATTTCTATCATTGTAGGACATGGGCTTTGAAGATCCTGAATTTGTTGATATAGTCAACCAGACTGAAGAACTAGAGAAAAAATTGTTTGCTCACCCACTGCACAAGGTTTGGCTAAAAGTTTATTTTGATAATCTGTTTAATCTGTGAGGACGCATGAATATTAGAAGCTTTTGCTTTTTATGCTTTTGATGAATATGGTTTAATGTTGTCACTACTACATATGGTGTTGCACATATGTGGAGCAGTCACAAGACGAACATCAACTTAAGAGTTTCCAAAAGAAGGCCGAAGTGAACCATGAAATTCAACAGCTCAAGTCAAAAATGCGCGATTCACAGGTAAAGCTCCTATATGGCATGGATCAATTAAATCAACTACCCCTCAATCTCAAACTCGTTGGATTTTGCTACTTGAGTCCTCTATCTATCCCATTCCATCCAGGCCTATTTCACTCCAATGTTCTTTAATCACTAATCTGTGATTATTTGTCTTTTATATGTAAATGTGTGTGTGTCTTTTATATATATGGTAAGAAATAATGATTTTTATTATCTGTAGCACTCAGGGGGTCTTATTTATAAATTTTTTGTTTATTCCTTTTTCTTTTGCTAATTTGTTAGCTTCAATTTCTGATCCAACTTTTCTATTTAAAATTAACATTCTCTTTTCATTTAAATGTTTCAGGATGTTATTTTCTGAACTGTTAACATTTTGTGGCATGTTTTTGCTCTCATTCTTCTCAAGTTTTCTTGTCTGCTATTGTAATACTCCTTTTAGTTTCACTTACGCTGATCCTTGGAGTGATTGCTGAAATCTTTTAGCACTTTACTGGATTTTGTCAATTATTTATTTAATACGAAAATAACAATTTTTCAGCTTCAAAAATTTCGGGATGAACTTAAAAACCGTTCTCAAGTGCTGAAGAAGCTGGGTCACATAGATTCTGAAGGTGTTGTGCAGTTGAAGGGACGAGCAGCCTGCTTGATAGACACTGGGGATGAACTCCTCGTGACTGAATTGATGTTGAATGGTAATATTTGTTCCATAGTAGCATGCAATTTTACTTTTTTGGACTTGATTTAAGATGGGAGCAATGTGTATTAGGCCCTTTATATGTTCTGCTTATCTTCTGCTCAACACTTCCGCGCTTTAACGCATGGTATGTAGTCGTGCCAGAAGTAGCTTTGAATAAGTGATATATGATATTTTGAATAATCTTTTGTGCTAAGGTACATTCAATGATCTTGATCATCATCAAACTGCGGCTCTGGCAAGTTGCTTTATCCCAGGAGACAAAACAAATGAACAAATACATTTAAGAGCTGAGCTAACTAGACCATTACAACAGCTACAAGATGCTGCAAGAAAAATAGCAGAGGTCAGTCTGATATAGGGTTCGGAATTCAATGTTTGCCTGTCAGACGCACAAGCAAAAACTTTTTTTCTTTTTGCAGATTCAACGTGAATGCAAGTTGGAGATAAATATTGAAGAATATGTAGAGGCATCAGTACGGCCATTCTTGATGGATGTCATTTACTGTTGGTCAAAGGTGAATAAAGCTTCAATGCCCATGTTGAGCTCAATTCCATGCTTGAATTAGATATGTATTCTTGCTTGTTATTTTTCAACAATTTTCTGTAAGCCTACTCTCAAGGAGTGCTTATGATTGAAACTAGTTTCCCATGCTTCAAGCCAAAGAAACAACCATTTATAGGACATCATCTTGCTGCAGCCAGCAAGCTCTATTTTTTCTGTCTTTTTCTTTTCCTTGCCTGATAAATAAATAGTGATCCTTCAAAAAAAATTGCACCTCTTTTATGGTTTGGGGTGGTTGTGTGTGTGGTTGGTTTTTTTTTGGGGGGGGGGGGGGGGGTGGCATTACACTAGAATATACAAAGCTATCAGAAACACTTTAGGGCAATTATTTTTGTTCCGGAACCATATAATTTTCTAGTTGAAACTGTTGCTGATTACTCTTGCGAACTTTTTATGATTGAAACCAGTTGGAGGAAAGTTGATCATAATCAAACTACTTTTTCATATTTCATGGAAGAGGTTTAATCAGTTCAACTCAACTTCAGTTTAAGGAATCATTTTAGTGTTGCAAGATTCTTCCTTGGATAAAAATGAATAATTGCTGGAAACAAGGGTTTCTAGCAGTCCCTTCCATATTGAGTTGACCGAGGGTCTTTCCCTGCCCACAATTTAAAAAAAAAAAAAAAAAAAAAGAAACTGCGAGGCTTTACTCTTTTCTCCTTTGTATTAATGCTTTCTTTCAGGGAGCAACTTTTGCGGAGGTTATACAAATGACTGATATCTTTGAAGGTAGCATCATTCGGCTGGTACGAAGGCTTGATGAATTTTTGAACCAGGTAATTCAAGGAAACTTTGGTGTGTGTTTATGTGGGAAGAAAAACCAGATCTTTGATATCATGTGTGTTTATTAACCCTTGGATACGAGTATGTCATTATGTAACACTTCCAGATACGAGTTCCCCTCTTTATATATGTTATGGAATCAAATACTGGAAATTTCTCTCTTGGATTTACAGTTAAAAGGTGCTGCACATGCTGCGGGAGAAGTGGAATTGGAGAACAAATTTGCTGCTGCCAGTGAGAGCCTTCGACGAGGAATAATGTTTGCAAATTCTCTTTACCTCTAGGGGTGTGTGTACTTGGGAGCTCTCATTTGCCTTAGATCAAGTGATGTGTAAATTTTTCCCCATTGATATGGGGATTAGCCTAGTCGTAGTTTTTATAGCTGATGTGGCATGAACTTGCTGTCTCAGTTTTGTAATACACCACAATTATTAAGAAATTTGATGCTGCAAATCAAAATGTTTCACGTCGAAATTGTCTTGGCTGCTGTAGGGAAGACTCTGAAGACTTTCATTATTTTGAACTACAAACTGATATTATGGGGATACAAAGTGGTGAGAAAACTACAAATATTCATTGAAATTTTTCAAGAGTGACATAATTATGCAGCAACAGGTTTGAACACAACTGTGGAATGTTTAGCAATGTGCAAGCTAAACTGCCCCCCTTTCTCACTTGTATCAACCTTTCCCTCACCTGGAGGAGCCTGCATTTCAAAATTTGACACTAGTTTGGCTATGACAAGCCCCAGAATTGGCAGTGCAAGGATGATTCCCGGGCAGCTCCGCCTCCCCATACCAAATGGCAAGTACCGGAAATCCACCTTGCCACCTCCAACAGCCGCCTCCGTGCCGCCATCCTCCTCGAGGAACCGCTCGGGCCGGAACTCGGTAGGGTTTTTCCACCATGCAGGGTTGTTAGCCAACCACCATGCATTAACAACCACTTTAGTTTCTTTCGGAATAGTGTAATCACCTAGCTTTGCTTCATCAAGGTTCATATGGGGTACTAGTAATGGTATTGGTGTGTGGAGTCTTAATGTCTCATTTACTGTGGCTTGCAAGTAGGGCAACTCATGGAGGTTTGATTCTGTGACTGATTTGCCTTTAAGGACGGTTGAGATTTCATCTCTGATCTTTTGTTGAACTGTTGGATGATTGACAAGCTCAGCTATTGCCCATTCCATGGACCATAGAGTTGTTTCAATTGCTGCAACATTGATGTTTTCCACAATATACAACACATTTTGTTCACTTATTTCTCCTTTCATTTCAGCATCTATTATGTGATCAATAGCGCAGCTTATCTTGTGCTTTTCTCCATTTTCACCAATTATTTTCCTGTTATAAAAAAATTCGAAGGGAATGTTAACATGAATAGGTTCTTTTTTTTTCACAACATGAAGTCACTATTGAAATAGGTAGTTCAAAATGTACTCCCTCTTAACTTAAATTGTTTGTCCTGATACAGTTTACAAGTGTTAAACGAGTAATCTTTTTTGTCTTCATTTGAGGCATTATTACATCAAATAAAAACTAATGACTTGAAAAATTACAGACATTAATAGCCCTTATTTGGGAAATAAAAATGACAAAAAAATAAAAGAAATAATTTGTTTGACTTTGCACTTACCCGTTTGCCCATAGATTTTGTTTCAAAATTTAGAAACTGCACTTGGAAATTATTTCAAAGAAGTGTCTTTTTATCAAATTGCCTTATATTTCAATTTCAAACTTAGATATAAGGAATTTAATGTTTGAAAAATAGGATTTAAGAGCTTTCAAGTTTTCACTCACATAACTTCAACTGCGGTTTTATGTCCAAACACGGCTTTAACTTTCAACTACCGTTTTTCAAATAACTTCAAATACTATTTTTTTTCAAATATCAACCAATTCAAGTCCAAACGAACACTAAAGAACGCAAGATTTTAAGAGATGAATCTCCCTCCTTAAAAGAAAAAAGAAGAAGCAGATTTATCAGGGTAAAGGGGGTTACCTTCTTTTCTCCACAAAGTAATTATTGAAGAATGCAAGTCTTCTTGATTGCAAGTCCTTGCACTTGTTAAGGTACCCTCTCAAGAATGGTCTAAGCAAAGGTATAAAATCACCATAATTATAGTCAAAGCTCTGAGCTAATCTACTTCTCTCTGAGTTAAACTTAGTTGCCTCAATGAACAAAGGATCATCTTGAGACTCAAATTTTGCATCAAACATCATTCGATACATAATATTATATAACATCAATTGCAAGCGTTTCCTAATCACAATTCCCTCATATTCCACCTTTTTATCATTCTTCAAGTCATCAACTACTAGGTCCATCTCATTTTCCCACATATCACTATATTGGTGCACCACTTTGTTAGTAAAAAATGGAAGTGTCATAATACGTCTCATTTTTCTCCAATGCTCACCATATATTGTGAACACCATGTCTTGTCCATTGCCCGTAAATATGTCGAACACAACGTTACGTGGACGGGACCCAAACTCGACCCCTTGTGTGTGTAGGACTTGGTTAGCTAGTTCAGGGTTCGATACGACAACTAAGTTTTTGGACCCAAGTTTGAGTAAAAATATTGGACCATAGGTTTGTGACATGGTGGCTAGGAGTCGATGGTTCAAGTCATTGCCAACTTGTAGCCAATTACCAAAAATTGGAACCGTTCGTGGACCTGGTGGGAGGTTGTTTTGGGACTTATTAGCATAGAGAAAGTGGATAATAAGGGGAAGTAAAGGGACAACAAGAGAAATGTAATTGAGAGGGAATGACAGTAACTTTGAACATGAAAGAAATGCAATTGTAAAGAGAATGGAAAAGATGGTGTTGTTGAGAAATTTGGCCATGTTTAATTTGTATAGAGATGAATTATGAGAATGGGCACAATGGACGTATATATATGGGTAACAATAACAACATGGTGGGGGTAGGAAAGTTGGTTTCCAATGGTTTTGTGTAAAATCCATGGGCATGTTTAAATTCTAGGTAGGAAAATGCACATAGCACCTATCTATTAAGTCAACTCGTGGTTGGTAAAGTAAAAATGCCATTCACCTATTTTAAATATTATTTTCTATGTAATCTATGCAATAGCAAGTATAAAAATCCAATTGGTCTTGAACTAATTTCATTTTTAAGTTTCCCACATTTTAAGACGGCTGCCGCAAATGGAAGAAATTAGAGTTAAAGCTCAATGGATTGCCAATAAAAACTATATTTATATAATAGGTTATTTTTAGGGTGATTACAGATAAGTCATTAGAATGAATATTCACATGTAACATGTTTAAAATGATAACTAACATTTAATCACAAATTAAAATTAACCTAAATATTTAAAAATATTTATTCAGTATATATAACTTAAATCCTAAAAAATTAATCTTTCTTTTCTTTGGTCAAGAGTTCCATGAAAAAAATTAATTGCTTCTTCCTATTTACGGTTGAATTGCAAACCTATTTTCGGTAAATATAATTAACTACACTTCTTCCGATTTACAGTTGAATTGCAAAACTATTTTATGTTACAATATATATCTCTACGCGACGCGAATTCGAATTTAATCGGGCTTCAATGCGAAAGAGATCGAACACTCCAGAAAAAAGCATATATATCTACTTGCCTAACTCCATTGATATATAGTATATACTACTCCATATATTCACAAAATTATGTGAGATTGACATTGACTCTTTGTACTACAACTTTTGCATGTTGGATTATTATAAATAAATCAATATTGGGTGCCTATATTTTTTTCTTTTCTACTGTTCTCTTAACATTAACATTTACTTTGATGTATGGAGTAATAGAGCTGTACAAATTCTCCTTGTACACAAAAGACTTAATACATAGTTTATAATTTATTAATTGTAGCTAAATTTCTTTTATACATCTCTCCTTTACAGGAAACTTTCTATACATTAAACGTTTAATAAAGTTTGTCTAATAAAAACTACTTTAATTACATGACACATGCATGTTCAACAAACAAAAGAGGTGAGTGAATGCAACAATTTTTGTGTCTAAAGCTTTATAGGAGATTTTGCACATATAGGATGATTCGAGGCCGTTTAAGGAAGTCTGCAAAAATAGTCTTGCCGTTACACCATTAAAAGAATGAAAAAATTACGCAGTTCAATTAGTCACAAATTTTTTCAGATGGCCAAAACTTAGTACTATTGAATTGGTTAGAAGGTTTGCAGGATGATTGAATATTCCTACCATTGTTGACACATTTTGCTGGGTAGCCACAACTTAGTATTAATTTTGTTCTAACGATCTTCTTAAATTGGTCACATATTTTATCTGGATGGACAAATCTTATCTGTTGTTCCATTATTCACAAATTTAACTAGCCCACCACAACTTAGTACTATTTTCATTATGCATATCTTATAAAAAAAATAGTTCGTAAATTTTGTTGGATGAGCATCATGCAAGTGTGTTGAATTATTCATTTTATCATTCTTTCTTTCAACATTTAGTTTGTTGTGAATTTTTTATTTATAATTTATTAAAGGGGCGGTAATATTCACTCAAGGTAGAATGTTATTCTTTGGGTACCCACATTGTCATATAATTACGGAGAAAACATGACAAAAATGATCCCTTATGTTTGAGGGTAGGTTCAAAATAGCCCCTTTAAGTAGCACTTAACAGTTTTGGTCCTTTATTTTGCCACAAGTTAACAGGAATGATCCCTTATGTTTGAGGGTAGGTTCAAAATAGTCCCTTAAGTATGCATTTAATAGTTTCGGTCCTTCAAGTTTTCCAAAAGTTAACAGAAATGATCCATTAGTTTGAGGTTAGGTTCAAAATAGTCCCTTAAGTATGCACTTGACAGTTTTGGTCCTTTAAGTTTGCCAAAAATTAATACTTTTGGTATCCATCAAATATTTACCAAACTCTATCTGTTAGATTTGACATGAGCTATGAAAAAAAGATTTAATTATAAAAGCCAAAAAAGTCGGATTAAATCCTAAAATAGGCAATACAAAACTACACTAGACACTAAGAAGATATAAAAAAAATTAGCACAAATTACACCTCAAAAAGCTGCACCAAACTTTAAAAATAAATTAGAAATAGCAGAAGCTATAATCATTGTCACTGCTAAAAACAGAAAAACCGACGGATAAAACCAAGGGACACTATCGGAAAGCCAATGATTTTTATAAATTCTTTTGTCAAGAAGAGATGAACTTCCGTTAGTTATTTTTGAGCAAAAATGCGCGGAACTAGAATTTTTTTAAATTGTAAGAATTTAAAAAAGAACCGAGATTTGTTTATTTTAACTTAAAAGACCAAAATTGTTAAGTGCATACTTTAAGGGACTATTTTGAACCTACCCTCAAATATAAAGGACCATTTCTGTTAACTTGTGGCAAAACTAAGGTACCAAAACTGTTAAGTGCATACTTAAGGGACTTTTTGAAACTATCCTCAAACGTAAGAGACCATTTTTGTCATACTCCCTCCGTTCCAATTTTAGCATTTTACTTTTCTTTTTACTCTGTCCCAAAAAAAAAAAGACCTCTTTCAGTAAGTTGACAATTCAAATATTCTCCATGTCCAATCATATTAAGACACTTAAGGCTCATTTGATACAAATGATAAGATAAATAACGCCGTAGCTTATATTCGGTATTTAATTTACGTGACATTTGTTGTGATAAAAACGATGATATAACTAATTTTGGAATTATTTATCCTGGGATTATAATGTTATTTTATCAAATAAAATAATTAATCTTGAACGAATTGAGAATATTCGTACTTTCCTACCCAAAGATTATTATTTTTTGACTCGACATAAAATTCTAAGAATAAATAAGCATTTCAAATGCGTATCCAAAAATAAGCTTTAAATATTCACATGCACAGAATTATCTCATAAAATTAAATTGCTTCTAAATATAAAGTAAATAATTTTTCGGTACTGCATTAAAAAAAATGAAAAGTTTATGACAAATTATTTTTAAATATAAAAATGGGATAATCCTTTTTTTTTTTTTGGACAGAGGAGTATAATTTATTTCCAACCAAACGACCACAAGAAGATAGACCCAAGAAGTTGAAGCTTCTCAGGGTGGACAGCTATGGCTGTTGGGTTAGTTGTGTCCACAGCCTTCGCATCACTAACTCCAAAACCAACTCCCTTTTCGTTAATTTGCCACCAAAATCACCCTTCTGCAGAAAAGGTACAATTTTCACTACCATCCATTCTTGATTATAGTAACATTCTATAAAATGATAGAAGCAAAATACTGTTACTTTTTTCCAATACAAAAGGAAGGGGTTTTAATATTGTAGCTTTGTTTGGGTGATTGAATATAACGTTTGTTTTGATTGTACGAGAAGTCTCATTTTATAATAGCTCTATCCTCTATGCGACTTTTCTTTATAATATTGTAAGTTATTCTTCATACTGTTGTTATATGTCGCACCGTTAGTTTTTTTTTTCCTTTCTCATTTGCCTTTGCTTATTGTTTTTAGTGGCGGAGCCACATGCATCCAAGGGGTGTCCCCTTCATCGAAAAATTACATTGTGTAAATACATAAAAAGAATTCTTTTATGTATATATACTATGTATTGACCCCCTTAATTTTGCCGTATGTTTACTTTTTTATATTTTGACACCCCTTAGTAAAAGTCCTAGTTCCGCCATTGGTTTAGTAATTCTATTTTATCCTTTACCCTACCTTTGTTTTATAATAACTCTACCCGATATCCGCCTTTTCTTAATAATATTGTAAGTTTATTCTTCGGACTGTTGTTGTGTGGTCGCATCGTTAGCTTTTTTTTTTTTATCAGTTTGCCTTTGCTAATTGTTTAATAATTCTATTTTATCCTTTACACTACCTTTCTTTTATAATAACTCTAGCCGATATCCGTCTTTTCTTAATGATATTGCAAGTTTATTCTTCAGACTGTTATTGTGTGGCATTATGTAAGGACGGAAACGATATATTTATCCAAACTTTACATCATCAAAACAATACAATACAATACGTTATGAAGCGATATGTAACAACCATCCAAACAAGCTATATGATAAATAGTTTCATAATGTTTCTCTTACAAGGAAGTTGTATGCTGTACTGATCACAGAGACCTTGGCGCAAGAAACAAGGAGGAAATATTGAGCCACGCGGTAATTATGCAGATTGTGCTTCACTGATACAGGTGTTAAGTAGGAAAAAAATGCCTGTTGTTGCTGAAAGGCTATTCCTTGATATGAAATCTGAAGGTTTTGTACCTGATAACTCTACTTTGTCAGCGCTGATGTTATGCTATGCCAACAATGGTTTATTTTCCAAAGCATTAGTTGCTTGGGATGAAATCATAAACAGTTCATATCTGCCCGATGTCCATGTAATTGCTGAACTGATTGATATTTATGGCTGCAAAGGATATTTAGATGTTGCTGTCAGAATATTGCATCAGATTAAGTTGAAAGATTCCAACTTGCTTCGTGATGTTTATGTTCGGGTTATCTCTCGTTTCGGAAAGAAAGGGCAGCTTGAATTGATGGAAATTATGTTGAAAGAGATGGTTTCAATGGGGTTCCCTGTTGATTCTGCTACCGGAAATGCTTATGTAATATACTATAGCAATTTTGGCACGCTGAGTGAAATGGAAGTTGCATATGGCCGTCTTAAGATGTCAAGAATTCTTATAGAGGAAGAAGCGATCAGGTCGATCTCCTTGGCTTATCTCAAGGAAGAGAAGCTTTATAGTTTAGGTCAGTTTGTAAGAGACGTCGGTCTTTCTAGGAGAAATGTGGGAAATCTCCTGTGGAACCTGTTACTTCTTTCTTATGCTGTCAACTTCAAAATGAAAAGTTTGCAGAGAGAATTTGTGAGAATGGTAGAAAGTGGTTTTTTACCTGATCTTAATACTTTCAATATTAGAGCTTTGGCGTTTTCGAAAATGTCATTGTTTTGGGATCTGCATGTAACCCTTGAACATATGAAGCATGAGAAGGTAGTTCCTGATCTTGTGACTTACGGTTCTGTTGTTGATGCATACTTGGATAGAAATCTGGGACGAAATTTGGATTTTGCTTTACAGAAATTTAATAAAAATGATTGTGTTACAATAGCAACAGATCCACTTGTATTTGAGGCCATGGGGAAAGGGGATTTCCACTTAAGCTCAGAGGCACGTTTAGAGTTCAGTAAGAAAAAGAATTGGACGTATGAGGAGCTTATCAGTACCTATCTCAAGAAATACTTCCGCCGTAATCAAATCTTTTGGAACTATTGATGATGAATAGCTTCTGAGCTGGAAGTTCCGTGCAATTGCATTGTGCGCAGTTATTTGAACAAGTAAGCATGTTTATCCTTGCTTATTGAAAGCAAATTAAACTCCATGAATGTGTACACGTAACTTCTGATATGCGAGACAGTAATATACTAATATCCACCTCAGACATGTTAAGTAGTATGCCATAATAATATTTGAGAAATATGAAACAGTTTCTTAAACAGTATTTGATCCTAACAAGATTATAACATTTTGTTCTCTGCCTGTCTAGTTTTGCAGGTACTCTGGTAAACGTGGTTTATCGGCCACTGACTGCAGCTACCCATTCACTGATTTTATCAGAAAGGATATAACTGGAAGCTGCATTTGTGGGTTAGTTGCAGTTTATAATTCCGAACTTTCTATTTTTTTTTCTCTTTTTTTTTTAATCATCATTTATGCTTTTGTTTGGTCACTTTCTTGCCTAGCTCTCTAATTTAGTGGCTAGGTTACACTTTTCTGTTCTAATACCGTAGTTTGCTTAAACTCTTTGTTCTCTATTGCTTTTTGCCCCTGGTGCAGCAGACAGTTAAAGTAGATGCTAACAGCAAATCAAAAAGAAAATGAAGAGAAGGAAATTGGTAAGAGGGGCGCGTGAGGCTGCGAGAGGGGTGGTGGTGGTGGTGGTGGTGGTGAGGGAGTGGGGAGGGGAGAGTAAAATATCAGAGTGGGCGGAGAAACAGGTCTTGGATTTCGAAAAAAAAAAAAAAAATCTCGGGTGTCCTTCAAAGGTTCGAGGAGAGGACAATTACTCTTATATGATCAAAAACACAAGAATGGTGTGAAGTGAGTAGTGGGGAAGATATGCGAGTCATGTTGAGGTTGAAAACATAAACTATGATGGAGTTAAAGAACTTGGAATGCTCTATCAATTGTGATTGGAAATATATAGAGTTGGAGGAGGCAAGAGAAACATGAGGAGAGTGTACAGTCTTACTTATGAACGTTAAGATAGTTTCATGCAATGCAAGGGGGATTAATTACCCGAGCAATGAGGCCATCACCAAGGTAGAGTTGAGGGAGTAGGCAACAGGGCAATATGTATACAAGAAAATAAAACGGGAAAAGTTAACCAGAATAAGTTATCAGGTGCATGTGGAGAAGGAGATAGGTGAGGAAAGAAACGATCCCTACTAGAGAGAGCTTTGTGGATGTGAGGAAGTTGGAATAGTGATAGGAGGAAGAGGAATTTCTCAGTTGCAATCTTCTTTAGAAGTGTGGGAGTCTATGGGCCAATAAGTGAGTGGTCAAAGTATAGTTCTGAGAAGAAAAATCTAGGTTGATGTCCGAATGGGGATGCACCATGAGTTATAGGTGGAATTTCAATACAATACAGATCCTTAAAGCTATGGAGATTCACTAAAGAAAGTCAACATCTATGGGGAAGAGTCATTAAAGCAAAGCATGGGAGGAAGATAAATGGATGACCAAAGAGGTAAACACACCTTATGGAGTTGGCCTTTGGAGATCCATAAGGGCCCTATCGCCTGAATTGAAGAGCAATACATCCATCAGAGTGTATGATGGAAACAGAAATGCCTTCTGAAAGGACAACTGGCTTGGCAGTGGTAGTTTACAAGAGAGCTTTCCTGATATTTTTGGCTTAGTACTTCATCAGCAGAAGACTATTGCAGAACTTAAATCAGACCAAGGACAGGATTTTATCTTCAGAAGATTGCTCAATGATTGGGAGATTCAGAGGGTGACAGTTTTATAAGGCATTGGAACTCTTCAGTGGCCTACAAGAGGGGTCTGAAAAGTTATGGTGGTTGGGACATAGCAGTGGCTCTTTTAGGGTGGTAGTGCCTACAAGTTACTGAATCAGACCAACTAGTAGGTTATGAACTGGCCATGGAAGCACATCTGGAAGATTAAAATCCCATATAAAGTTTCTTGTTTTGTTTGGCTTCTGGCCAGAGAGGCTGTTCTTACTAAGGAGAATCTGGTTGTTGCTTTCTCTGTGGTGAGGAAGCGGAGACAGTTAATCATCTGTTTCTACATTGCAAAATTACAGAACAACTATGGAGAATGTTCATCAAACTTATGCTCGGAAGGATTATTGATGTTCTACGAAGCAGGTTCTGAGGCAATAGACATGGATAGATGGAGAACTGTCCCAGCAAGCATTTGGTGGACAATTTGGAAAGAAAGAAATTCCAGATTACCCCTACCTCGGAAGGTAGGGAGGCTGTTTCACTGGGCATGTTGTTGTTGTTGATGATGATGTGGAAAACTCTTTGCAGAAGATAAAGTTGAATTGTCTTTTGCTTTTATGGTTTTGGTGTAAACAGACCTATTCAGAAGAATCTGTTGATATAATTGATGTTCTGAGTAGCATTTAGGATGGCTGTTTAGTTTTGTATACCTGAAGCACTTTTGTAAATATGGTTTCAGTACAACCTATGTACTATTCTGTCTATTAATATACACAAGTTACCAGTTTCGAAAAAAAATACAGATCCTTAAAAAAGTGAGATGTGAGACATTCTCTATCGTAATGGAGCGTTTCTTTGATTTTATAAACTCTCACTAACTTGTTAACCTTCTGGTGCCAAATTTTCTTGGTTAGATAGAGCTAATGAGGACAGCAAATTCCTATTGCATTTATAGTGTTACTCATGCCACACGACCTTTCTTATATTGGATCTTAAAGGAAAATTACTTTTTCTAAAGCAAAAGGAAACATGGTGTCAGAAGTCTGTCAACTTTTATAAACAGAGTTTAGTTAAAGCATCATTTTCTTTTTTTTCAGGATAAATAACAAGTAACTGGTAAACCAGCTATCTTCAGCTATATCCTAGAAGATGAACTAAATCAAAGAAACTGCTTGTAGTATTTTTGGAGTCAACAGCATCTTGCCAATATCTCGGCTCCTCCAACCTCTTTCAGTTTTATGTATATTCTTATTCTCCACTTGATCTTGTGCTTGATGAAAAGGGGTTGCTTGAGCGGCTTTTATTGCTATCAGTTCCTGAAATTACCTGCAAAAAATCATGACTTATTATGTGTTTGAAGATTCTTCTTCATGGTGGGTATGCCAATCAACATTGCTGACATTCACTTACTTGAGAGCTAGATCGACTTTCACTGGATGGGGTTCTTGGGCTGCTTCCATAAGGCATTGGTTGCATTGCTTCTTCAGCGAGTACGCGTAACTTGTTAAGTTCAGGCAAAATGACAGTGCCAAGATCTGGTCGATCTTTACGCCTGAGTTCTGCACACTTGAGTGCTAACTTGGCAAACGTCAGAGCCTGTTCAACAGGCCAGTCAGGAACTGCTGGATCAAGCATATCAGCAAAAGTGCCTTTCTCAATTGCCCTCTCAACATGGTGGGTCAAACCCATTGGAGGTCTGGCTGTGATTATTTGGAGAAGCATTATTCCAAGTGAGTATATATCAGATTTTGTTCCCAACATCCCAGTTTGCTGATATTCAGGGTCTATATAACAAAATGTTCCCGCTGTTGACGTCATTCGATACTGTGTCACAGAGTCAGCTACAGAAGGGGGGACGAGCCTAGCTAAACCAACGTCACTGATCTTACTTACATAATTGCGGTCTAGCAAAATGTTGCCAGGTTTCAGATCCCGGTGCACTAGAGGTTCTGGCTTGGTCTGGTGAAGGAAAAGGAGGCTAGTACCGACCTCTGCAGCTATACGGAATCTTAGTTGCCAAGGAAGAACTGGAGTGTTTCCTCTTCGGAAGAGGCGATCATCTAAGCTCCCATTGGCCATGTACTCATACACTAGGCAGCCAAATTCAGGGCAGGCTCCAAGTAGAAGAACCATATTTGGATGCCTTATGCAGCTTAGAACTTCAACCTGCATCAGGGCAAATGAAAAGGGACATGAGAGAATATACCTTTTTCGGGAACTACTCTATGACTGATTGGATTTGGTTAGTATGGAATTTTGTTTGGCGGGATGGGGTGAGTGGTGTGGCATCGTCAATATTGTATTACACAATATAGAGGCTCTATAGTTCCTATTTTCACACATTTTGGTTTGTTGAGCGCTGAGTTGTTTGGTCCAAGAAGGACATAAGCATTTATGAAGATGCTTAGGGGATGCCACAACAGCAGACCACTATTATTCTGTTTTCCTGCAAGATAAACAACTCACATATGTTCTCTAAAGGAAAGATTCCTCTGTTTCATACCTCTTGCTGAAATTGTGACCTTCCCTGAGCAGCATCTGGACGAAGAACCTTAATCGCAACCTGCGTGTGATCCAAGTAACACTTGTATACCGGCCCGTATCCACCTTCCCCAATTTTACGAGATGCTGCAAAGTTATCCGTTGCTGCTTCAATCTCCTCTATTGTATACTTACGATACCGGCAATCACTTTGTGCAAGGGCATCCAATACCTTCTTCTTCTCTTCAGCTTCAATGTGTGCCTTCCTTTCTGCATTGATTCTTCTCTGTGCCTCCCGTTCGGCAATCCTCTGTGCTTCTTCCGCAGCTTCAAGGGCTGCCCTGCACTTTGCTTTTTCTTTCTCTGCAACGGCCAGTGCTGCTTCCTCGGCTAGTCGTGCCTCTTCTAATTTTTGTTCTTCTTCTACTTTCCAGCGGCTAAGTTCCAATGCCTGCATGAAAAATATTAGGCTACATTCTAGTTCACAAGAGAAGTACTTTCCAACACATTCTGATAAACAAATGTACTACACTATGCTAATAAAAGACCATTTTGTGGTAACATCAGAATTTTTCCCCAAAATCGAATTAATACCTTATGTTTTGCTGAAAGTGCCTCCTTGCATGCTGTGCTGTACATGTCCATGGTCTGCTTGAGCTCCTGCTTGAGTCTTCTCATCTCCGCTTCAATGTCTTCCTACATATTAGAGAAAGATGTTTATCATGATTAGAGTTTGTTGCACCATATTTTTATCATGATTAGAGTTTGTTGCACCATATTTATCTTCATATACTTTTGTTGGGAGTTATTCGGTTAAACTTAGATTGCTTGTGTGATATTATATCTAGTGTGTTTCGACAGATTTCTGCAGATATTCATGTACTTGGGATGTTGAAATGCGTACCAGGTTGTTGGTTGATGACCATGATCCATTTCCACTCTCAAAAGAATTTGATGATAAGGCATTAGCTTCAGATAACCTGGTTCCTGAGAATGATGATCCAAAGCTTAATCTGCTCTCTGTTTCTGAGCTGTTTGAAAGTCGAGCAGCAGAATATCTATTATCTGTGTCTGAGCTGTTTGAAAGCCGAGGTGGAAGACCCAATTCATTATTGTCCATAGAGATCAGAAATGTACGATCTGAGCTTGGACGACCAGAGCTCACAAATGATAGGTCAGAATCTGCCACTGAGAAGTCTCCATATGATTTGTTTACCCCTTTACTTCTGTTGAATGGTGACCTGTTGAAAGACATACACATAAAATTGAGTTGTTTTTTGTTAGGCAACCCTTTTATGTTGTATACTTTGCAGTTCCTCTTATACAGTCAAACCTCTCTATAACAACCTTGTTTGTTCCGATATTTGCTGGCTTTTATAGTGACGGGCTGTTACACACCTATAACAACATTTGACATTTAAATCTTATTTGGTGGTTATAGACAAAAATGATGCAAAAAATCTAAATTTCCATTTTTAATGTTATAAAGAATAACAAAATTATTTAAATTTAAAATCTCAGAAGTATTCATATTCAGTAATTCAAAATTAAAGAAAGCCAATACATCATTAAATAGCAATTTTATAGTTGTTGTTAAAGGTAAAAAGATGTTATTGAGATGTTAAATATAACATAGAAAATCGGTTCCGATAGAAACTTGGCTTTTATAGTGAAGTGCTATTATATAAGGATGTCGTTATAGAGAGGTTTGACTGTATGTTGCATAAAGCACTATCCGTTTCCTGATTCTCTGAAAAACTTACTTGATGAAATCTGAGTCGTCAGTTGAACTTCGGGTTGCGTACGGTGACCTACTATCAGCCATACTTCCTGTTGAAATAGGACCTGTTCTAAACAGTGTTAGTGCTTTATGACAGGGAAATTATTGCAATATGCTGCTGGTGAAAAAGCAGACCTCTTGTGTTGTTGATTTGTCCATAACGTGTATCGATGATGCCAAACTTAGCACCTAGAGAGGAGCTGGTCTGATTCTGCAGCGGGGCAGGTAGTGTACTGGGAACAGGCGCAGATGCACTCTTTATCGTTTGAACTTTCCCTTTGGCAATCACATAAACTGTGCAAAAGCCTGGTACAACTTTGGTGACGGCGCTTGGAATATCCATCGTCTTGAATCTTCGAAAGTCTTAAGTGTTGTAAGTAGCTAGATATGGAACAGTGCAATCTTGGTGAATTTGACTAATTATTGGAAACAACGAAAGTACCTGCTAACGAAACCATTTCTTGATGCAGCTCCCATCACCAGATTCTCTATGACATTGGTTGAAATGTAGTCGCTTATGGAGTTTGCTACGTCTATGCCTTCGATTACAACTTCATTGACTTGAATCTACGACAAAGAGAGAGAAGCTTATTCAGAAAATGAAACACGAGCAAGAACAAATGGGTAAGTAGCTGCATACACTTACATTTTTACGGTTGCAGAAGCATCGGAAGGGTAAGAACAACTCCTTTGCTTGACTATCAGGATCACTTCTATATACTTTGGGAGTTCCATCACTCACATCTGAGAAAGAACAGTTTTTCCAAGTATGTAAAAAGTGCTTGAATGTATTCTTTCTTTTCTTTTCTTTGGAGGTAGTGGACACGCTTAATGCCGGAGGTGGATGTAGACTTTGAATAATAGGTTCAACTGAACTCAGTATTTTCGACATGAAACATAGATATATATGTGAAAAGTCACTAAAGCTCTAACAAATATTAAATTTTGAATTCATAATTTGAGAAGCACAATAAGTTCAATGCTAAGAACTTTAAAGATTGAAAGCATTACAAGGTTTAAATCTTGTATGCTTCTATATTTGAAGCCAGGACAGAGACCTCTTATCAACTAAAAATACTTTCATTGCTTTTTGAACGGTTTTACATGGTTTGGTAGGTAAGCTTATTCTTTCATGGCGTAAAGGATGGGATAAATATTTCAGCCAAAAACAGAAAAATGATACCACCTTTTACTAGAAGAGATAGTTCTTGAAAATTTTGAAATTATAGACAAGAAAAGATCGAAAAAAAAAAAAAAATCTAAATGGAACCAAACAAATGAATGCCAAATTAGAGCTAGTATGATGACCTCATTCAATATTTGACTCGAGCTATGTGAATATGATTAAACTCAAAAAGGAGAACAACAACACAAATTTAGCAATATGATTGAAATTGCTTGTCATTGAAGAAAGAAAAATTGCAAGCTGTGTATGGTTTGCAATTTGCATGTGATTACGTGCAAGCATAGATAACCTTCATCCCCCACACCCAAGAAAAGTGGTAAAAAGAAAAGCCTCAGACCCTTTGCTAATTTCAGGAAACAAAATTTAGGAAAACTAGCCATATATTCTTTCATAGTTATAAATCCAAATATTCTATGCAAAATTTTGCTGGGGGCGTGCCTGCGGAAAGGTACAGCTGAAGACCACCAGACAGGGAAAATAAGGATTAGATATTTCGTCTGATCGAATTAATTGCTCTTTCGAACGACCATGTCAAAATGAGATAATCAATAGGTCAGCAAATTGTTCATTTGAAAAAATTGAGACCCTTCTTATTAGACGTAAAAATAACGTAATTAATCCTCTCATCAACCCAAAAATTAAGGAGAAAGAATTAGAAAAAATCATCAATATCTCCGGTCGATTTTCATCAATTGTTTCAAAAAATATTTTTTTTATATAAAAAATATGTAAATAAATTAAAGAGGCAGAAAAAAGACCTGCATTTGGAAGGGAATTAGAAGGTCTGACTTTAACATGAAGAAGAGTAATATTTTTGCCTTTGCCAATAAGATTATCAACTGCCCATTTTAATGCATATTGACTTCCTTTATCTTTGTCTATTGCAACAACTGTTGCCTTTTCTTCTCCTTTTTTATCTCCAGTACTGCTCCTTTGGCTCATCATCATATTTCTTCAACAAATTAATTCAACAATGAAACACACAAGAATATTCAAATAATAAGATAAATTCTTATTATTTTCTCTCTTTTTCTTTTCCCTTTCTTTCAAGATTTGGGACCTCAAATAGGTCCCAAGTTCCTTTATGATTTTCCTTTGTTTAATTTCTTTCTTTCTCTTTTATGTGATAATCAATATGTTTTAAAATTTGTGGTTGAAATATCTCTCTCTCTAAATGTACTCTTTATATATATGTGCATACATACACATTTACATCTACATGTATGTATCTACTACTTTTGAAGGCTCTAAAAGATTTGTCCATTTATCAAGCTCGTCCAGGAATTTGTTTTCCTTTATTTGGTAGTATCTTTTCATTCATTTATTTGTTTATATTTATTTAGGGTTCTGAGTTTCTGGGGTTATCTTAAAAGTTTGACTTGAGAAGACATTGCATGAAAACAATTTTCTTTTGTTTTTTACTTTTATAAAGAAAAAGAAAAAGATTATAGTTTCACTACTAGAAAATCTCAATTTTCCCACTGAATGTCGGTGGGAAAAACCTAAATAGTAGTGTTTTCACACGAAAAAATTAGGTTGTTTCCCAGTGTTTCAATAGGAACCCGTTTACCATCATGCGTTTTTGGAGTGAGTTGTTCCGCGAGAATGAGGTGGGAAAATCATGTTCTATATATAGCACAAATTTCTTACTGAATGTCCGTGGGGAAAACCTTTATTCTAGTAGAGTTTTGCGGGATTCGTCGATAATTGTGTCTGTATAATATATATGGGTATTATTATTTTCCAAGTAAAACAGTTTAATACATCATGAAATAATAGGCGACACTTCGTAAGATCCCAATATGCAAATTATTATATGCAATGTCACAGCTTACTAAAACGATTAAAGTGTAAGTATTTCCGTTATCCAAAATTCGTTTAACGTGATTTGATATCTTTTTGTTAAGATTTTCAGAAATGATATAATAAGTTTTCACAAGATGCTTGATTTAGAGATCGGTGAATTTGATTTTGATTTGTATATGAATAAGGGACAGCATTAAAATGTCATAAAGAAATTGTTTCACAAACACCAACAACAATAACTATTATTACAACACAGTGCAAATTAACAACTTTGGAGCATTTCGGCTTGGGCATGTAGTTTTTTTGTGGCCAACTGTTTTGCATAAGCAGCATTTGTTTTTCCTCGTTGGAAATGATTTCCCAATTCCACGTCTGATCTTTGTTCGCCTTCTTCCGGGTTTGCTGAGATCAACATGTGGAGGAGGTATTTCTCTTACTAAAATCTCCAAAGATACTTCTCAGGATTCTTCAGAAGGCATAGGACAAATTTCCTCACAATATGCAATTATGTATTTCTCCACCTTATAATATGGAGATGAGTACTCATAAATCCGTCTTCCAAAGTCTTCACTATATTGGACCCGAATCATTGCCATTGCATGTGGACAAGGTATTTTGTCCAGGTCAAAAACTCTATAAGTACAAGATCTTCTTTGCAGATCGACTGTCGACACTACACCGTGACCGATGACGCTAAACTTGTAGTTGGCAGTTTGATGGGCCAATAACTTGTTTCCCAAGTTGATAAATTTTAATTTTTTTTCCACTGAAAGAACAGAGATGATGGTTGGTGAGTAGATGAATTCCATACTCCTCTCATGAAATTTTTCTGCATACCTCATGTTTATGGCAACAAATAAAGCAGTAATGGGAAATTCTCTTTCAACATCGAACATTGCGTTCACTGACTCAGCAATGTTTGTCGTCATAAGATTATACCTGTGAAAATAAACAGTAACGTCTTTCATTAATGTACAAAAGGTTAGCTGTTGGAAAAAATCAAACAGTCATGACAGTATAGTAACAAAATGCAACAACTAAGTTAGTTGTTCTAATAGATGTGTTACTTGTTGGAAACAACTTCAGTTTTTGTCTCTGTTTTATAGCAAAATGCAACATCTATTCAATGTCATTTTATCTGAATATATTTTAAAAAGTATTGTTAATTATTTATAGGTTACGTTGAAGATTGATGCAATTCAAAGCTCCTTAAAGCATCCAACTATAAAAAATGATGGCTGACCAAAAGAAGGAAAGATTAAGAAATTATAAAAAGGTAAACAAATGAGATATATTTAATGAACGAAATATTGAGATATATTTAATGAAAATAACTTTTTAATATTTTTAGTTGGTTCTTACTCTCTCAAAGAGAGTGAACTACACTCTCCGTGCCACCTCACCATCTAGGGAGGTATGTATTTCAGTTCAAAATAGTTCATGGGGGGGGGGGGGGGGTGGGGGAGGGGGTAATAGTCCCCGCAACGTTTAGGTGTGTTACAACAAATATGGCCATAGTTTAGGGGTCATTTTAGCTATTTTCCCTAAATAAAATGAGTGAAAACAAATAAATAATCTACTAGGCACGAATATCTCGCTCTCTTTAGGAGATCTCAGCCATTGCGGTATGTATTCTTCACCGATCCAAGCAAAGATAACTCGACTTGTCCCCTCGATGATACAACAACCTGTCAATGTCGTATGACTCAAATAATTTCAGACTAGTTGAAGAGTCCAAAGTTCCACCATAAGAATACATTCCTTCAACATAAAAGTACTCTCTTTTGTAGTGAATTAGTTAGAGACTTAGGATATTTTTCTTTGTCTCAACTCTCTCTCTCTCTCTCTCTCTACTACGGTTAAAATATAAACACAACATAACAATTTTATCCACTCCTCATTTACTTTTTCTCATACAATGCAAGGATGAAAACATCCTTTATATAGGTATAATATTTATTCCACAAGTAAATGTCAAGAAAGTAGATAATCATTTGAGGTTTACTGGGGGAATTAGCAGGAGATAATATGGGAGAACGTGCTAGAGTGGTTACAAGAGTTACAAGAATAATGACACCACTCTCTCCACTTTATGGACACTAATAAAACATGTACTTTAATATAATATTTTATGACATTAAAATGCTCATAAATCCAAGAGTGGTTAATGAGTGATCAAACTCACGTTTTTAAATTAATTTTGAAGAATAAAATCAAACACTCTGTTTGCAAGATCATTGAAACACGAAATACATCGAAATAGACACAGTCTATATCGCATACCTTAGTTACAGAAAATCGTTCCTGAGGCTGGTAAAAGATTCTTCAATCAAGAACACTTTGTTGCATGAACTTTTAGAATGAGAGAAGGAGAAGAAGTATTTTCTGTTTTTGGGAGAAGGAAAACTAACGTTAAGGAGTTCTACAGAAGAATCCCTTTTTATTAAACAGAACGGATGCAACGGTTAGGAAGAGTCCTACCGTTGTATCCCTTCACTTTTATTATTTTGTAAATAATAAATATATAACAAATATGTATTACTTATTTTATTTACATGGATTCGGGTTGGCCCACATGGGTGGCCCGGTCCAATTTCCTTCATCTCCCACTCGGTCAACTCTCTTTTACATTCTGTAACTTTCATATTTAACAACTAGACCGTGTGACCAATGCATACTTCGAGAGCTTCATTGCTATATATCTGTTAGGAATATATCGCATCTCGTTCAATGAAACTTAGAGTAGATTATGGTATGCAGTACCCTAAATCATTTATCACATTCATATATCTCACAATCTCTTTGTCTTAAATTTGAGTTCATCATTATGTTCTTGTCTCAAACACAAACATAAAAGGGAAAGGTCAATGAACACAATTAAGTGGTAATACTTAATGATCTTCC
>NC_081349.1:61471031-61498667 GCF_029784015.1 Lycium ferocissimum | reverse complement strand
TTTTCTCTTTTTCTTCCTTTTGGTCTTTTTATTTTTCTTTTTTAAAAAAGGAATTTTGTGGTGATGACACTTGTCATCTTCATATTCTTTTGCTTCTCATATTATATATAGATAGATAGATAGATTAATATTCAAAACACTAACTAAAATAACTTATCTAACAGCTTTTTGTTAACTTCCCAATTATTATTTTTAAATTAATATTCAAAACACTAAATAAATGAACTAATCTAACAACTTTTTGTCCTAAAACTATTCTATTTTTAATAATATATAGATTAAAAACAGCGTAAATCATTTCTACTAAACAAACGAGTCGCGTATTCCCAATTACACAATTCCAATTAGCTGGGTGGCTCTCCAAACATTCCCTAAAGAATTCAAAAGTGGCCTTGTTGGTGCCTTCAAATGGCAATAAGCTTGGAATTAGCGTCAGTGAAAGTTCTTAAAAGCGTATATTTGAAAAAGAAAGAGATAAAATGCAAAAGAAAGATGGGACTGCAATATACGTAGAAGCGGGAGTCTTTAAACTTTGGCTACGTCTGCAGAAAAATAAATTTGGAAAGTTTTACATATAACCTGAAAATGGTTATACCATGTAAATATTTCCATCTTCTTCTTTATTACTACTATTAACTAGAGGAAATAACATTTAAAAGCAATAGTTAAAAGTTGCTAACATAACTTTTGCATCTTAACATAAATAGCAAATTTTATATCATTTCTAACATATACATAAAAATCTGTAAGAGTTAATAGGGATTCACATATATCATGGGTCAATCTCCATCCATGCTCCATCAATGTATTTTTTGCTACTACATTCCTCTTTCCTCTCTCTTCCATAATTTCTCTCTCCCTCTCTCTCTCTCTCTCTCTTTCATGAGTAAAATTTGTCTTCCCTCTTTAATGAGGTTGCTCGAGGAAATTTGTGATAAATTATTTTCATCAAATTCTATTTTAATGTTGAATAGCTTTTTCTGTAAAATATACATTAATATATGCGAGGTATATTAGATAACGATTGTGTTTATATAATGTAAATATTCCACTAATATATAATATATACTATTTATATTATACCTATATCAAATATAACTAAACAACATCATATACGTATTATTTAAATATGTACGACATATTTAATATATATACGGTTAATATATGGTTTATAGTATATATCTATGGGATAGAAAATACAAAATACTAATCAAATTTGTATATATATATATATATATATATATATATATATATATATATATATATATATATATATATATCGAATTTTAGGAAATTGCCAGTATATAAAAAGAAATAAAGACGCTAGAAAAAGGAAAGGTAAAAAAAAAAAAATGCTAGTATAAAAGAAATAAGAACGAAAGAGATTAGGAAAAAAGAAAAGAATCTTTTTTAGTCAACTGTTATTAGCATTATTTTAGGAATTAGTTGAGAAAAAAGAGGGATATATTTATGGTAGATACCTTTTTTTCTCTTTTAATAGGGTTTATGCTAATATTGTGCAGATCTTTTTTTAGGTCTTTAATAGGAATTATGTTAATATGTTAAATATTATTTGGCTATAATTGATACAATCAATCTTATGCTAAAACTTAGCAATGTCAATTTTAAGATTACTTACTTACGTAACTTCCTCTTTACTATTCTTTTATTCAATTAGTCGAAAAATGTTGGGCCTTCATATTTTCTTTTCCAGAGTCCTTATGTCATTCTTTTTTGGTTTATTCACACCTATGCACAGCACTCAATAATTATTGACATATTTTTTGTCAAAATTTAGCTTAACAATTGAGGTTTAAAAGACTGATGTATAGCCAAATCTCATCAAAACAGACAGGATATTAGGACAAGAAGATTATCCTCCTTATTTCACTTAAAAAGATGTATCCCCCAAATAGTAACTATCTTTTTGTTCAAATACACACAAAAATGTAGAGCTCACTTTTTAAAAAAAAAAAAAAAAAAAAATTAAAGAAGGCGAATTGGATTCAGCCATTGAAGACCTTACAAAAAAAGTGCATGCCGAGTATCAAGTTACAAATTTTGAAATCAACAACTATAAAAGTTTCCTCCAGAAAATTTCATAAAACTTGCAACTGAACAAAATGATTCTAGAAGATTCCATAGCAATGCAATATGTGTATATCATATTGTATATTGATGTATATCACACTAAAACATGATAAATATATATATATATATATATATAATATATAGATATATATGATATGCATGAGATAACAAGGATATCATGTTGATATACACTGACATATCATGATATATATATATATATATATATATATTGATATACATGAGATAACAAGGATAACATACCTTATGATATATACGTTATATGCAATGGGGATACAAAGATAAAGTCTTCTTCGACCTCAAGTTTTCAATCTAAAAATCATCTAAAATCTTCCTTAAGTCATCTCCAAACACCTCCAAATTGATATTCAAGCTCCATATGGTGATATCAACTAATACATACGGTGATATACATGGATATACAGGGGGGTACACAAATGTAATGTTCTTCAACCTTGAGTTTACAATTTAACGATCATCTCAAATTCGCCTCAAATCATCTTCAAATACATCCAAAATTGGTACTCCCTCCTTTTTAAAATAAGTGGTGTTTTTACCTTGTCATTTTGTTTCAAAATAAGTGGTGTTTTTGTCACACCCCAATTTCCGATAGGGTGTGATGGGCACCCGACCCTTATCTAGGGCCGAGCGAACCCTCAGACTATCGTAATACTCGTACTCACATTGGGCCCTCGACCAAATCATAAATACATAATAAAATCTTCGACAAACAAACATACTTTATATCATTTTCAAATTACACAAAACCTATAACCGTACAAAATCTGTAAAACCACATATAACAATACTACGGCTTATGGAGCCGCTCACAACGGATATCTTATATACACGACCCTGTTGCCGCAAAGTCTCTAACATGACTCGGATGTCATAACAATAAACATACTCGACTCGGCGACACTCGGGCAGTGGAGCTCGCCGATCATTTGCGGAACATCTTCTCGCTACATATCGTAGCTCACTCCGGGTGTACCGCGCGGCATAAAACGCACCAGAAGAAAGAAGTGGAGAGTACGAAATGTACTGAGTATGTAAAGCATGAAATGCGAAACAAGATCATAAGCGAGAAAAATGCAGTGAACATAATGACCAGAGTGTCGGAGTGCCTGCGTCTGAAATACAAATCATACATCTATATAGAAAGCAGATCATACCATAGTAGCTGACGATAACCGAAGTCAACAGATCATAGTCCAGACTGTCAAAATCACTTATCTTATGCGTACAAAACATGTCCCGGCCCTCTGGCGAGGGACTCGGTAGATAAGATTATCATATGCACGTCAATTATCAGAGATCATATGTAGTTTCGAGAAACGTGTGTAATAATCCGAATATCAAAAATACTGCGAGTAGAGTGCAAATCATGCATAAGCTCTTAGAACGGTGGTCGCCCGCCGTCGTTGGCGCCACACCACATCATACTCCCGAGTTTCGGATCTCCGTATCCCCGTCACACAAATCATATAACCACGGTACCGAAGCCAAAGGGGGACTCGGCGTACGGACACATCATAACACCATTTTCCTCGGTTCCCGGCCAAAAGGGGCTCGGCGAACCGACACATCATACTCTAGGAATTTTTAGCATAATGCGCACGATAACAACCGGCCCCGGGACTGGTGAAGGAAGTGACCATAGTGCACGAGCAGAGTCGTGAGAGACCATATGCAATTTTTAAAACACTTTCCAAAAATGTAATGGAAAAACCAAACAAATTATCGTTTAAGGGTCAAAACTTAGTCATGTCATATGTCATTCGGACGATCTTCGGAAACGTATCAAATATCTTAAACATATCACGGAATCGTAGGAACTATATGTATTAAAATCATATTCATAACTCGTCGAATAAGTAGGAAGTCCACGTACGGAGATCGAAATGAAATAGTATTAAATTTTTCTCAAAAATCATTAGGAATAGTATAAAAGAGCGCGGGCCCCATGGACGGTGCGCACCCCCATCCGAGCCCGGCTACGAGAGGTGGGGAAAGTTATGTCTTATGAGTTCCTATTATGTTTTGGGGGCGTTCCGAACTCGTATGCAAAAGTTACGGACGTTTGAAGTTCGGAACCTATTTGTAGCGAAATTCTTTATAAGGCTTCTAAAATCCAATCCTTTAGAAACATAAGGATCTTAGTTTAACTAAATGACTTGCGAACATCAAGAAATGAATAAACTCATATGGTTGCTCGGATCACAGGAATGGAATTGCCTCGGGGAACATATCATAGCCTATTCATACTAAGACATGCCAAAGAAAGAAAGGTGAGCTTTACATACCTTGGCCGCCCTCGGAACTAATCCAACTTGCGTCTCGGCTTCTCACGATCTACAACACGTCAATAGGCATCAAACATTAGCCATAAACATCGAAGAATCTCATTCCAGCCATTGCTTTTCTACGGAAATTTCGACAAAGACTTCCACATATATTCACCAACCCCGAGAATTCAACTCGGCTAATATCAACAACAACCAAACCAACAACCATCCAAACAAGATTTAAGAACATTAACAATCAATTCAAACGCATTATATCGCTAATAATTCTTTCCACACTTTCCGACAACATGCCAATTTTATTCAATTCAAGTTCATATATTCTAGAAGCCATTCAAACAACGTTTAAAAGTACTTTAAGCAACTTGCTCGATAGTTCCAACTTTCCAACAAAAGCATTACTCTTCCCAAAACTTCTCCAACCCAACGACACCACATGAACAGTTCCTTTCTTCCCAAATTCATAAGCTACACCACCAAACCACACTTTAACAACATTATCCTTACAAATTCAAGAAACTACATTAAGGTCATACTAAGCTTCAAATCAGTCCACGTAGTTGTTAACATCAACATGGAACATTAACCTCCATTTTACATCATCGAATTCATAACGACGACATCCAAAATACCAAATAACATTAGCTCACATCTTGCATGCCAAGCAGCCCCTACACGGCCCAACTTCACCATACATGATTTCATGAACTTCCTTTATTTTCTACACATTTCAACAACACACAACATATTGAATACAATTAATTCACTATCTCCATACAACACACACAACACACGGCCACACACATACTTACACACACACGGCCACACTTCACCTCCATACTTTCATGATTTTCCATACTCCACAACATATACAAATCATACATAACACATGAAAAACAAGTTAGAACCTTACCTTTCCTTCAACTTTACTCCCTCGGCTAAGGCTCCATATAGCAACAACGAATGACTTTCTTGTTCTAACGACTACTCCACGTCGACGAGAGCCTTTCAATTAGTAAGAAAACATGAAGAAAATATTTTTTCCATGTCCAAAACAAGGGGCAAGTGTTCTCTGCCAGCCCCTCACAAAACCGCTCTCTCTCTTTTTTCTTTCTTTTCTCTCAATTTCTCTAGATTTTGCAAGATGAATTGTCTTGTAATTTCTTCACACACACACATATATATATATAGAGGGGCACATGGCCGGTCATGTGCCCCTATTTTCTTCCAAATTTTTTTCTAATTCTCTTTAATTCTCTAGAATTTTCTTGAATTAAACTTAATGAAGATGATTCAATTAATCATCTTTCATAAGCTTGTCCTATATATCCATGTGGCCCATGGCCCACCTACATAATATGACCACCTAGTCTTTAATTTCATGCAATGACCAACTTTCAATAATTAACCTTTGGCCCCAAATTTTTCCTTAATGCTTCCTTCCAATAAAATCCTAAACCATTTGTCGTAAAACAAAGTCGAGGGATAACCTTGTCCATAATTCTTCGCAACCAACCTAAAAATATTCGACGTACGAAATGCGAGATATAACGCTTTACATATTCAAGAAGATATTAACGATGTTCTTCCAGTTTTTTTTTAAAGCAAATCCACTAGGCGAGGTGCCTAGGGCTAGTTTTTATTTATTTAATAAAAGCGAAACGTAAAGGAAAAGTACAAGTAAGGAGGCTAGGCCTTACCTTACTAATCCTATTGAGGCATAAAAAACCTCTACCAACTAACATGCATGTAAAAAATAAGAAGAATAAAGCACTAAATATTCACAGAGTTTATAACACGCTCTATGACGATATTACAACTGATAATACTTAAATAGTGAAATATTAAAATAAGAAAGAATATAGAATCAGACCCTTGTTTTTTTTGGAATTGTGAATTCTTCAAGGAGATGTAGCCCGATAAAAATCTAATTCTTCACCTTGTCTTCTTCTTCCAACAGCTTCAAAATCTCTTGATACTTTATCAAATCTTCTTAGATCTATTAGACCTTGTTGATGTAATTTAACCTTGTCTCCTTACGTTTTGCCACTCTCATTGGTAGTTGCCTTAGAACAACCCCCCCCCCCCCCCCCCCCCCCCCCTCCTCGGTCACTTTACCATCCCAACTATGTTTTCTTCCATGAGCCTTCTTTGTCTTGAAACTGCTCCTTTGTTGCCTAGGTGAAAGATCTCCATACCTAGCCACCTTAGCAAAGCATTCATCTAATATTTCATTCTCATGTTCTTTATCAATTATGTCAAAGCCCAAATCACCATCAAAAACTTCCAAAGGATCTTTCACTAAAGCTCCTGGCTCATACCTCTTAGGCACAATTCCAATAGGCTTCCTTTTAGTAGGATTATCCATAGCATTCAAATTTTCCATATCGTGTGACACTAAAGCATAAAGAACATTAGTAGGGGTCAATTGAATATTCGGAACACATACATTCAAAGGTGCACTCATTTGAGCCATAAGCTAACTCGCGGCTAAAGATGGAAGAACCATTGCATGGCTTGGCACAAATGCCGGGGCTACTGGACTCAACTTGCTGCGCATTGAAGGGGATGAAACCTGCCCATCCTCCTCCACTATGTCCGCCCAACTCTTCACACTCGTACCACCTTTTTGGTCACTCTTCGTTTCAACGTTATTGCTTAAACGTTCTGGAGCGGAGGCCACAATCTTATCCATATCTTCGTCATTCCCTGCAGGCATTACTTGCTGCCCAGAGTTATCATGTTGCTCACCAAATATCTCCATAGACTGACTAGGGATCTCAAACACCGAAGTGTTCAATGTGACCATCAATGGCTTCAAGATGTGGACGGGACAAACCAAACTTGCAATTTGTTGCTTCATTAGCATATTTGCCCATTCCGGATGTGCAATATGATGTTTAAAACATCTTGAAGCAGATTGGTGCTCCTCTCTACCTGAAGAGCCTCAAAAGTATTAGGACACACAATGTACTTTGTTGCAATGCCTTGTTCTTTTGTTACATTAAGTTCTTTGAAAATTTGAGGACTAACAGATTGTTTGCGTGAGACCACTATCCAGCCTTCACTTACAGCATCATCTCTAGCATTGTTCAAATCCATAGCCTGCTCAAAAACCATTGAATTCCCATATCACCAAAACTAGGTAACTCGTTGATTTTGGCTGGTTGCTCCACCTCTTGCACCTTTCGAACCAAAACCTCCCGATTTTCAGTGTTATTAAGAGAATGGACTGCCTCTGATTTAACGATGGACTACCCTCATTCCTTTTCGGATGAGGACGCAATTCTGGAGTAGCCTTCTTTCCAACCTATGAGCTTTCAGTGAGGTTTTCGGACACCCTAGCCAATGCTCGACCTACTGGAATATCTCCCATGTTAGCTCCCTTTTGTTGTTGCTTCTTAGTGTTTAGATAATCACGTGCATCTCCTTGCAATTTCTCAACCGAAGCTCCCTCAATCTCCATTGCTGCAACATTTTCTTTTTGAACCACTACGTTTTTTCCAATTAACAATCGACACTTTTTGTCATCATGACCTTGGTGATTACAATAGGTGCAATATTGAGGCAAATTATCATACACGACCTCCTGAAACTCGTCAATAATTTTGCCTATAACTCTGTCCACACTTTGAAGTTGAATACGATACGATGTTTGTCCAATAAGTCGAGGATCACCCTAACCCTAGCTGTGCTAGGTCTTGATCTCACTTGCGTGACCTTATCCACAGCACTAGGTTTCCCGATTGTTGAAGCAATGGAAAGCAAAGACCTCTTAGCAAACAAATCAGTCGATAGGTTTGGAAACGAAATCCATAATGCCGCACGTGAAGTCTCCTCCTTAGGGTTGAATCCAATATCCATGAGGAAATCCTAATTTAATGGTCTTTGCCATTGTGCATGAAATAATTCACGCCTCTTGATAATGCAGCCACAAAATCATCATATTGATCCATACGAATAAGAAGTTGTCTTTGAGCAAGCAACCTGACGAGACAATGCCCCTTAATGCCGAGGAACTTAGGCAAAATTGATCTTAAAGTTGGCAAATCCGGTGATCCGATGGATAGTTTAACCATAATGGCTTGATGAAGTCCCTCCTTCTTAGCAAAAGCTTGTCGTTCATCCAACGTAAATTTTAATGTAGGAATTCCATGAACAACTTCAATAGGTATCAAACTAGTTTGAGAAAAGTTAATGGTTGATTTTGTTTGATTCAATCTATTGGCATAAGTAGGGTTTGTATTGGTGTTTGTAGGGTTTTGGGGAGGCTCTCCCGCAGCCAAAGGCTGGGGAGAGACGGTGGCAGCCATGGTTGCCCTAAATCCCCATGGTCTCAAAGGAGAGAGGCAAGAGGAGAGAGCCTAGGGTTCTTCCAATTTACCCTTATTTAAATAAAGAGAATTTTACATAACCAAGAAACTACTAAAGAGCTACATCTTCTTCAAGGTATTTATTAAAGGTAAGTCAGTAAAAATACATCTTACTTTTGTAAGAATGAGTAATTTGCTTAAGAGGCGTGCCCAAGCTAAAACACCACTTATTTTAAAATGGTGGGAGCATTCAAGATCGATCCTCACAGTGTTTTCAAGAAAACCCAATGTCACCCAATTGATAGTTATATGATCTTAGCAACTAAAACTCTGAAAAACCAAGAAAAAGAATGCAAACTAACATAGTGTGTACCAAACAAGTATAATGAGAGAGAGATTTTCGAATAACCTAGTTTTAATATACCAAATTATTAAATCAAAACATGAATGTGGGCTACCAGATTTCAATAGACACAAGTTGGTTTTTAATTCCATTTATTATGCTAAGTTGTCATGCAATGCCGAATTTTATTATTTTTTCTAAAAGGAAAATAGGCATGTGTAACGGAATTTCTAAAGTTGGACACTTTTATCATTTAGCCACCTAAACTGAGATTTGCACCTATTTGATGTTTCAACCTTACTTGATATGTGCCTATTAAACACGAAAATTGATAATAATTTGTACCTATTATATACTGTTACCTCACTTAATAAGTGCAAATTAAATGCAAAAGTTTGACATGAAAAAACGATATTTTTCACCACTCTTAAGCGCATAAAAATTCAAAATTTCAATTTGAAAAATACTCATACTTTTTTCATAATATCTCTCCTTTCCCTTCATCTTTTTCTTATGCCTCAACTTCACCACTTTAAAATCGTTGTTTAATCTCACGCAATACGCAAATTAAAGTTTGTTGTTACAATTTAAAAGCAAATTTTCTTCAATTTGTATTAAGTACTGAGAAGACACTCAAATCATGAAAATTGTAGGAAAGTTGCAAAAATAATTAATTGAGTTCGAGATATTTTTGTATCTAGAGTACTGCATTGCTAATCATAAAATGGATACCTGATCAATGTATTTGTATGTTAATATTAACTTTTTTGTGCAAAAAATACAATGCTTGAATCAAATTTGAAGGAAATTGGACCGGGCCACCCATGTGGGTCAACCCGGATCCATGTAAATAAAAAATAAGTAATATATATTTGTTACATATTTATTATTTACAATATAATAAAAGTGAAGGCATACAACGGTTAGGAATCGGTTCTATTTAATAAAAAGGGATTCTTCCGTAGAACTCCTTAACGTTAGTTTTCCTTCTCCCAAAAACAGAAAATACTTCTCCTCCTTCTCTCATTCTAAAAGTTCATGCAACAAAGTGTTCTTGATTGAAGAATCTTTTACGAGCGTTAGGAACGATTTTCTGTAACTAAGGTATGCGATATAGACTGTGGCTATTTCGGTGTAGTTCGTGTTTCATAAACATGTGATTACACTATTTGACTAGTGAAACGAATTCAATGATCCTGCAAACTGTGTGTTTGATTTTATTCTTCATTGGCATCAGAGCTTGCGTTGTTCGTTTTCCTGATCTTATTTCTTTTCTGAAAAAATTACTGCCGTATGAATTTTATAATTCTGTGTTTGTTCGTGTTTTTTTTTTGAATGATTCAGAAAAGAGTTTTGATAATTCATCAGATAACAGTAATGTAAACTTGAAAGTATGTTAAAGTTTTTTTTATCTGAGTGGCAATTGGGGATTAGTTAATGACACCAATTTAATTAGTAACGGTTCTACTGATACTCCATAAGAAAGTAGAGTTCTACTTGTACAATTAGACAAAGTTTACTTGGAAGTTTTTATTGACCATCTGTTACAATTTTTTTGTGTGTGTGGCTACTAGGATAGCCAATAATCTGAAGAAAAAAACCTGTGAGAAGTTTATTTTTGTTTGCTTCTCTGCCTTTAATGGTTTCTTTACACATAAAGACTTACAGTGGGACTTCAGAATTATAAAGTAGGACCCACTATTTTTTTTTTTTTTACTTTGTTAATCTGGTTCCTAGTTAATAATTAGTGGTCGTTTGGTTGCTGGTCGAAATAGTCCGGATTATAATCCCTGGACTAATTTATCCTTGATACAAGGATTATTTTATACCATCTAAAAGATGGTATAAAATAATCGTATAAAATGGGTTAAGAAGGTATAAGGTGGGCTATTCCAAGTAGCTAATTTTTATAAATTTGATGCAAGGTATAAATTTATTAAAGGGATTATTTTATACTTATACCAAACGAGATAAAAATTAGCGTACCGGGATAACTTCTCTTATACCATGAACCAAACGACCACTTACAGTACAAGAATTGTTACTCGAGTTCACTGTGTTGAATAAAAGGGTTTGAAGTTTTTTGTTAAGATTATAGCCGAAGAAACCAATGGCAACAACATTTTGGAAAGATTCTTTTTAACAGAAAATGCTAAACTCTGTTTTCTCGTTTTTGGTCACAAAGCAGCATTTGTTTTTGTTAAAAATAGTGGAATGTTGAGGATCCATTAATTGCACTCTGTCGTGCATTAATATTTGGAGTGTGAGTTTCAATATATGACTTTGAAAATTGATATATCCACATACCTGTTTGGGTTTTTTTCCTTTGCCTTTGATCAATTTTTTTTGGTCTAAGAAATATTCACTGTTTTGTGTGAATTGTTTTTTTAGCATGGCTAAACTTCTCTTACCTTATTTGTATGAGATTAAGTGAAAAACTCAGAACTGGGTAAGTAGTTGGATGTGACCAACTAGCATTCAAGTTTTAACCTTGACTTGAACGTGATTAGGAGTATGCATTTTGTAATGCATTAAATTTTTGCTATTGAAATACAACAGTGTAAAACTTCAGTGAATGGAGTGTAAAACTACAGTAAATGGCCAATAAATTGCCTGCAGCTGTCACACTAGAAAAGAGTATTTTTTAATCTGTTGTGGTCGTTTGGTGCTTGGCCAAAATTGTCCCGGGATTATAATCCCGGGACTAATTTATCCCAGATCTTGGGACTAATAATCCCAGGATAAGTGGTATAAGAAGGCATATCCCAGCTTATACCATGGGATGCATTTTATACTTTGTTTGGTAAATTTATACCTTCTACCAAACATGGTACAAAAATTAATGCTGGGATATCCCAGCTTATACCTTCTACCAAACGACCCCTAATATAGAATTTCATTATGAATATCTTGAATTTGTGTAATTTAAGATAAGTATTCCTTAGATGATTGATTATGTTAGATTTACAACATATTAGTATTCGGGTGATGATTGGGAACTTAGTGAACTTTTGATTCTGAAGCTAGTATGAAATAAATTTTGACATGATTAATTGTTTTAGGAATTTCTATGTATATGAATTTAGGCATGTGAAAAGTACATAGTCGTCTCATGATAGTTTATACTTGTTTGATTTAGTATGTCAACTGCTGCGAAAAATATTATTGCCGAGCTTAACAAAGGTGATAAGCTAAACGGAGACAATTACGAAATATGGAGTATGAAAATACAATATGTTCTGGAAGAGCAAGAGGCTCTTGAAGCTCTTAATGTACCTATGACAATTCCTGAATATGGTGATACTCCCCAACATGTGAAAGATCTTAAAGCTTATCAGGATTGGAAAAAGAAAAATTCTCTTGCTCTCATAACGTTGCTGAGCAGCATGGATAACGATATTATGAGAGAATTTCGAAAGTATGACCATGCCAAGGACATGTGGTCCGCATTAAAAGAAAAGTTTGGTCATACTTCAGTTGCCAAGTTAAGAACGCTTACTATTAAGTTTGATACTTATAAGAAGTGTCCTAATCATACTATGCGTAAGCATCTGCGCCATATGTCGAATATGGTGAATGAATTGAAAGATGGCTGTCATGTGTTGACCGAAGAACAACAAGTACAATTTGTGATTCGCTCCCTACCTCAAAGCTGGGAAAATATGAAAATGCACTTGACCCATAACGTTAGCATCAAAACTATGAATGCTAAGCATCATTTGGAACTTGAGGAAGAGCGTCTCGGAATGGACAAAGCTTCTACGAGTGCTTATCTGGCGAGTTCGGGTCCGGAACGTGGACAAGGCCAAAAATGCAAGTATGGTGGTTTTTGCAAAAAGAAGGGGAAGGGACAAGTCTCGAAAAAGCCTAAATATAATCAACAAGAAAAGAAAGGTGCTTCTGTTCGAAAGAAGAAAGTAAATATGGCAAAGCTCAAATGCTACAACTGTGAGAACATGGGACATTTTGCTTGTGACTGTCCTAAGCCTAAAAAGGTATATGACCTTATTTCTAATTTACTTAGTGATGTAAATGTATCATGTTCTGCTTATCTAACTGAATCTCATCCTATGTGGATTGTAGACTCGGGAGCCACCGACCATATAGCGAAGGACAGAGATGCATTTGTAGAATTTCGACGAATTCCGCAAGGAGCAAAATGGATTTATGTAGGAAACAACTCCAAAGTGGAGGTCAAAGGAATTGGTACCTGCAAACTTGAGATGCGTGGTGGCCGAACTTTGTTTCTACATGATGTACTATTTGCTCCGTCAATTCGCCGGAATCTAGTCTCAGTCACAATGTTGATTAATTTAGGATTTCATTTAATCTTTCATGAACATGGTTTTGATTTGTATTTGGCCAAGACAAAATATGGCACTGGTTATCCTTGTAATGGTTTTATTCTATTGGATATTATACGTAGTTTTAATAATAATAATATTTGTTTTTCCTTATTTATGTCTACTTCTAATTGTGAAAATGATGTAAATATGTGGCACGCTAGGCTTGGCCATATTGGTCAGCGAAGAATGAATCGCTTAGCCAAAGAGGGTCTTCTTGGCTCTATAGACAAAGTAGATTTGTCTATTTGCGAATATTGCCTAGCCAGAAAAACTGCAAGAAAACCATTTGGGAGAGGTATAAGAGCCGACCCCCCGTTGCAGTTAATTCATTCTAACATTTGTCGTCCAATGAATGTAAGGGCAAGACATGGTGCTGTTTATTTCATCACATTTATCGATGATTCTACTCGATATGGTTATGTCTATTTGATTTCTCACAAATCGAAGCTTTTAGTTGTTTCGTTAAGTTTATGAACTTAGTCGAGAATTAAGCTTTAAGAACCGATCGAGGAAGAGAATATTTGTCTGATGAGTTCAAATAATTATGTTATATCCCGTATTTTGTACATTGGGATATTCCGAGCTAACAGTGATAAGTTAAGGACAAGACTATTTTGGAATATGAGGTAGAGACTTTTAACCTCCGGTTTTGTTTTAAGGCACAAGTTGCTTATGATTTTATTGGTATGGAATATTAAGAAAAATTAGGGGTTAAAAGTGAATTATGGAAAGTTACTATTTCATGAACCAAACCACAACTTGGCCGTGTGGGGTGAGTGGCTCCCACCCATGGCTTGGCTAATTTTAATTGATCCAAGCCATGTGTGGGGCATGGTCCACTTGTATAAAGCATATACATAGGCAAGAGATGACAAAGCAAGTCATTTATTCATCTTTTACACATTTAGAACCTTGGAGAAACATGGAGAAAAAGAGAGAAAGACTCTCGGCCATGGCTGGCCGAGATTGAGTCCATGAAGTTTTGGCCAAAAAAATATTTTCTTCAAGCATTTCAACTCCTTAGAAGGTGTATAACAACGTGGAGTAGTCGTTGGAGTAGCAAGAACAAGTATTAATTCAAGGCACAAATTCTAGCCAAGTTGAGAAGTCAAGTGCTAAGGTAAGGTTTAATCCTCTTTTACATGTATTAGGGGTGTTTTGAGCATGTTGTAATGTGTGGATATGGACGAAATTTATGGAACTATGTATGTTGATGTTAGGGCCGTGCATGGGCTGTTTTGGTGTAAGAATGATGAATTAAATTTACTTGGTATTTTGGTTGTTGTTGTTATGGATTATGTGATGAAAATGAAGGTATTGGATGGTACAAGTTGGAGTTGAAACCGTTTGTGAGCTATTGTAGAAGTTAGTATATTGGTAATATAGTTTCTTGCATTTATATGAATGATATTGTAACGTGCGGATTGTTGATGTAGTTCATGAATTTGGAAGAAAGAAATGTGTTGTTGTTGTTCCCATTGAAGTTGGAAGGTTTCGGGTTATGTTGTGTGTTGGTTGGATTGTTTTGAATATTGTGCGGATTGTTTGAAGTGTTCTTGAATCTTGTTTGAATGGTTTCGGATTAGTACTTGAATGTGTGAGCATTGGTGTTGGCTTGATTGTATGTGGTTGATTTGAATGTAAATGGAACGTAGTCGAATTATGTAGAAAAGAGTTACTAACGTGAGAATGCGTTTTGAATTACTTGTCAATGTTGTTAGTATGGTTGTTGGTATTGTTGTTGATGATTTGACCGAGTTGAATTCTCGGGGTTTGTTGAATTTATAGGGGAAATGCTGCCCAAATTTCTGTAAATAAAGTGATAGCTTGGGATTGAATTCCTAAGTACCTATGACTAATGGTTAGTATCTAACGACGTTGTTATAGATCTTGAAGCGAGACTTAAGTTCGGATTAGCTTAGGAAGCGGACAAGGTATGCAAAGCTTACCCTTTCTTTCTTTTGGCATGTCTTAGATGTAAGATATGATATGATACGAGCCTTGGGGTAACTCCATTCTCAATTCCGAACATGTCTACGATCCCTAAGATTCTTTTTAACGCAGTCCTAATGGCATTTAGAACGGATTTGACATGACTATCGTTTTAATGCTCGAGCGTGATTACCTACTTACCTGTCGAGTCTGAAATGATGATTTATGTGCATATGGTTTCTCACTACTCTGCTCGTGCTAGCTGTTGTTACTTCTTTCACTGCGTCCCGGGCCAGGGCATGTATTCGTGCACAACTCCACTGCATTATTCACCGCGTCCCTCACTAGAGGGCCGGGGCACGTTATATGTATATGATGATATTCACCGCGTCCCTTACTAGAGGGCCGGGGCACGTTATATGATATGATGATGATATGATGATACGGGGATGGGGGCCAGGATGGCATATGATGATCCTATTCATCGCGTCCCTCATTAGAGGGCCGGGGCACGTTATATATACATGATATGATGATTTTATTTACCGAGTCCCTCACTAAAGAGCCGGGACACGTTATACGTACGTATATACACAGATGATTATTTACTTATGCCACTCGGTCCCATAACGGGTTAAGTATGATATTGACATGCATGATTTATGTTTCAAAGGCAAGCCTTACGATTTCTATACTCCTGATTTCAGTATCATCATGTTTACTGTATTTCATGATTTACATGCTCAGTACATATTCCGTACTGACCCCACTTTCGGGGGGGGCTGCGTTTCATGCGCGCGTGCATACACGGATGAGTTGAGGATATTAGTAGAAGATGTTCCGGTTTGGATTGACGAGCTCCATTTCCTTGGGAGTCGCCGAGTCGAAGTATCTATGTTATGATATACGGATTTATGTTAGAGACTTTCGGAACGAGTCACGTATGTAACAAGTCGATCTTGTAAGCGGCTACGTAAGCGATGTATCATTATGCATTATATTACGAGGTTTCATATGTTTACGATTTTACTTGGATTGAGAAAGGCGAAAAGCGTGTTGTTTTTTGAAAAGCTTTCATTATGCACTCATTTCATGATTTAAGAGTCCGGTAAGATTATGTGAGTATAACGAGAGTCGGCGGGTTCGCTTGGCCTAAGTAAGGGTCGGGTGCCCGTCATGCCCATCAAGTTGGGGTGTGACAAATTGGTCGAGTGCCCGTCATGCTATCAAGTTGGGGTGTGACAAATTGGGATCGAACGTTCGTCTAGGGGTTGTCTGCAAAGTCGTGTCCGGTAGAGTCCTTGTTTATGGTGTGAAGCGCGCCACATTTATAAACGAGAGGCTACGAGGCATCTAGGGTGGTTACTCTTCTTTTTCGCATCTAAGATCGTGCGATAGAGCCAAGTCATAGGAAATGAAACTCTTTATACTAACTTTTGATTTCGGCGAGAAGAATGGCATCGACGAGAAGAAAGTGATTGATGGTGTTGGAAGTTACAAAGTCCCGCAGGTAAGCAACGGTACGAAAGATATGTCGGGTAAGGTATTGAAGTACGATTGAAATGTAAATTTGAAGATCGAAAGGAAAGTAAACGGGGAAATATAATAGGTGCAGTTTGAGTTGAATATACGAGGTAAGTTCATCATTTTCATATCGTTGTTGACATGGGTAGCCCTGGGTGGCTGTGATATGATATGATATATACATATATATGTTGGCCCTGTGAAGCATTGTTGGTATTTCCTGCGTTCAGGTTTTGAGATAGTGAGAAATACAGAGGAAACTCTGCCAAAATTTTTCTAGAAATCAGAAGAGAATGAGATATAGGTTTGTAATATGTCTTGAAAGGTCGTGCCAATAGTAATGATAGGATTTGACTAAGTTGCGAGTACGGCTGACCTTGAGGGATAAGTTAATTCTTTGAATTGAGGATAATAATAATTAGAAGGTCGATAGCGATATGGTAAAAATAATTTGGAGAGGGCTTGTAATCAAGAGATGATTTAGAGAAGGGTGGTAAATCTTGATGAAGTGTTATTTAAGGTACCGACTGAATTGATAGCGAGGGGATGAACTATGACGAGCTTATAGTTAAAAGAAGTAATAGTATGATTAAGATAAAATTACGAGAGGAAAAGAATTGTGATGGATATGAATGCATTGATAAGGCGACTTGTGAGATGTTAAGGATATGAGTACTATAAGTGACGGGACTGTGAAAGACTCGGTTATAGAAAGAATGAGGAACGAGGTAAAATGAGAGCATAAATCCAAAGGCCGATAACTAAGTATTTATAAGTAACGGCTAGGGCTGAACACAAAACCGAAAAACCGAACTCAAAACCGATAACCAAAACCGAACCGGAAAAAAAACCGACATTTATTTGGTTTGATTTGGTTTGGTTTTTAAATTTAAAAACCGACTATATTTGGTTTGGTTTTGGTTTCAAGTCTTAAAAAACCGAAAAAAACCGAACCAAACCGACTTTATATATTATGTTAAAAATTAAATTTGTATATATATGTGTATGTATTTTAATTTTTTTTATGAAAACATTACAATTTATATTATGTTTTTATACTCTTGGGCCATGCTTTTGAATTAAACTAATTGCTCTACCGGTTTTGTCAATACTACCAATTTGTTTTTGTGCTTGCTCTGCTTATTCTTGGCAATACTACCCATTGCTAAGAATAAGTATGCTCCCGAGTTTAGTTTCGGGAGGAGTGTTTGGCAATACTATTTCACACGAGTTTAAATTTAGATAGTGACTACGATGTATTTTAAAAAACGACAAAAAAAAACCGATAAAAAGCGGCAAAACCGAATAGTAAAAACCGATATAGTTTGGTTTGGTTTGGTTTGACAATTTGAATAACCGACTCAATTGGTTTGGTTATTTTTAAATAAAAACGATCCAAACCGAACCGTGAGCACCCCTAGTAACGGCGATCAAGGTGTGTTCCTCACCATTGTGAATCTGGAAGTCTAGGACGGAAAGTAGTCATGCCCATAGGTGAAAAGTGAATATTGAGGATTGGAGAAGGGCTAAAATAGTGATTGTGGAATCAGAAGAGTAAGAGACCCGCTCTAATTCGGAGGGAGATGTGTTATGAGAACATTTCGAAATCTGTTAAGACTTCAACTTACTCCAAATTATGTGATGAAGGTCATGCGGTGAGGTGGACGCTATCTTACTAGCATTAAAGCATCGTATTTTATCGGAGTTCCAAGGTTAAGCGTGCTGGAGTGAGAGAAATTTTAGGATGGGTGATCCCCTGGGAAGTGTACTAAAAGTCTGGCGAAGTCGGACACGGAGGAGAACTAAATGGGAAGCTAGAGTAGCCTAAGGAAATTAGAGTATACTGAGTGGGCGTAAACCCAAAGGGGTCACGTAGGACGAGGGCGATTTGGACCCGGTGAAGAGAAAGAAGGTGCATCACGGCTAGAAGCAAAGGTAAGTTGAATAGCGTTTGGAAATATTTTGTAAGTAAAGATAGTAGTAATTATATATATATATATATATATATATAGGTATGCACATGATATCCTGTATATGGCTATATCAGCGGATATGTGTATTCCGGCGACCAATGTTGTGATACATGGAAGGCATTAATCGGACAGGGTAACGAAGCTCAAGTGAGAAACAATAGATAGATGGCACAAATGTTACAAGGCAAGCTGATGCTGTTTTCACTACAGGTTAAGCTTGGAAAGTTCTAATACAATGATATTTGGAAAATAAAGAAAGTGAGTAGATGGAAGGCAAGGGGATCAAATGTCGGAATAAAAGTGCCGCCTAATTGAGATTGGAAATAGGGACATAGGACAAAGTATAACCGGGTAATAGTATAAGTACACCCTTAAGGGAAAAGCGGCGCGAGAGATACAGTGCAGATGGAGACAATCGACACCACAATATATTTGATACGGATGCTTAGGCTCCGGTAAGATTCCTTGCCGAAACAAGTTAGTAGGATGCGAAAGTCGGCGATAAATGGGTAGAAACGAGAATGGTATTTGAGACGTTGTTGAAAATCATTTGTAAAGGCCGTGAATGATATGACATTGGAAAATGGATGCTTAAGAGAAGAGAGAATACGATAAGAGAATGATAACGAGTAACTTACTGAGACATTGTGAAAAGGTAATACTGCTATGTTGGATCAGAGGTTAAGATGTGGGCAATAGAGTTATTCACTAATGATACTGCGACCTATAAGTAGCAAAGGAGAAAGATAGAAGACCTTCTATAATAGGAAGTGAGAAAATCAAAGGAGTGAATAAAGAAAGGGAAAGGAATATGACAAAATAGGCTATAAGCGAATGTTAGTACGGAGGGAATATGCGAAGTAGGATGGACCAGGAGGAGGAAAGATCGTGACTAAGATCGAGTATACTTTGTACAAGTCGTACAAGGGTAGTTATGTTACCTATGAATATTTATATGCTAGGGATGAGACCAAGCAAGTACTTAATAAGAAAAGTTTGGATTCAGTAATAACAATACGGTTATAATATTATGGGTGCATTAAGGAAAGATGTAAAGGTGGTTTAAGCTAAATTACCGAGACAGAATTAGTACTAAGGGCAAGATCTGAGCAAAAAGGGACAATAGAAGAGTTTGAATTAAAGATAAAGAGACGACACGTGATAATGTGCCTAGAAGGTTACAAGTTGAGTAAAGGGGGTTATAAGACGATTTAAGCAAGGTGATCAGAACTAGCTGGTTACTAAAAGAAGGAAAATTTATATGCCAATTCTTTCGGACTATACCAAGGCGATGATAGTTAAGCCGGAACGACTATGTAAAGTTATTATATGAGGGGACTTAATCGCTACGTGATAATTAACTCAAAGATAGAGACTAAAAACAAAAAGGTAGAGTGACGCTAAAGTCTTTTAAAGGAGTCGAGAAGAAAATACATGCGGTGAAGATTCCAGAATATGGACTTCATGACAAACTTACCTCGCACTCTACGGAAGTATGACTCTATATGGATTAGGGTGGATGGGCGGACGACACCAGCCCACCTTCTTCCAGTCAGGACCATTTATCTAGTTAAAGGCTATGCAAAAGTATATAGAGAGACTTCATGAAGTTCTCACAGCTATGATCTCGGACGAGCAGGGCTGGAGTCATGGCTAACTTCCGGGGGAGATCAACCCCGGAGGACGAGGTCACAAGTGAATCTCAATATAGTATGTCACCCTCAGACTGACGGACAGACCGAGCATACTATTCAGACGCTAGGAGATATGTTGCGGGCTTGATGTTAGGAAAAATTAAGTTAATCGGCCAGATATGATTCAGCAAGCCATCGATAAGGTAAAATTTGTTCGGGAAAGGTTATTAACAGCTCAGAGTCGACAGAAGTCGTATGCAAATAATCGACGTCGACACTCAGGGTTCCAGATTGGCAAGTGGGTATTCTTGAAAATATCACCCATGAAAGGTGTAATGAGATTCGACAAGAAGGAGGAGCTTAGCCCGAGGTATATTGGACCTTATTATATTGTTCGTAAGGTAAGCAAGTTGCCGGTGAATCGGACCTACCTTTGTTCTGGAAACGGTACACCGAGTGTTTCGTGTGTATCTTTGCAAATGTATTGGTGACTCTTCTAGGTATTCTGCGTGGATGATGTCCGAGTAACGGGAGAGATATCGTACGAGAGAACCCCGTAACTATATTCGATCGTCGGACGAGAAGGTTGTGTACTAAAATGTGGCTTCCGTTAAGGTATTATGGCGGAACAATAACAGGGAGGAGATGACTTGAGAAGCTGAAGAAGAGATGAAGAAGAAATATGATTGGTAGATGAGACTGCATGCTATAGTAATAAAAAAAAACCCCTGAGATCCTTATAAGACCTTATGAGGCTAATTCAACGATCGAGGACGAATGTTCTAAAGGGGGGAAGGATGTTATATCCCGTATTTTATACATTAGGATATTAAAGACTATGATGATAAGTTAAGGACAAGACTATTTTGGAATATGAGGTAGAGACTTTTAACCTCCGATTTTGTTTTAAGGCACAAGTTCCTTATGATTTTATTGGTATGGAATATTAAGGAAATTTAGGGGTTAAAAGTGAATTATGAAAAGTTACTATTTCATGAACCAAACCACGAGCTTGGCCGTGTGGGGTGAGTGGGCATCACGCCCAAAACCCACCCTAGACGTGGACCGGCATCCGACGTCATGAACAACATCGGAAGAACCTAAACGTCTAATAATAACACTTGAACCCGCCCGAGGTTCAACATTCGCCTCAATGGTTTATAAAATAAAGGTAAACGAATCACGCGTATATAAATTAAATTAGCGGAAGTCTTTATTCACCAAATACTTAGTCAAACGTAATAACGTGCCCGAGAGTTAATCAATAACTCAACAACTACAACGAACGTATACTATGGAGCTTCTAAGATAATGATGAATGTCTAAATCATCGGACGCGACCCCGAAACAAAAAAGCGAAAGAGTAAAGATAGAATGGTGCCCGAACAATCATGTGGGCACACCAAATAGTCTCGAAGCGGCAACAAGTTCTCTTAAGTCGTAGGCGTATCACGAACTGCTTCCTCAATGATACCTAACATACCATCAAAAACAACAATGGTATGCAGCCGAGTACTTCGAACTGGGTGAGTGTCTTGGGACAACAAATATTATAAAAATAAAATATAATAATACATAAAGAAATCGATTCGAGAAGATGACATAAAAACGGTCATTCCACTTTTTGATTCTTAATATCATTTGTTAAACGTATTTTTACAAACCATTACTCAATATAAAACAAGTATTCGGCATGTGTATCTTAATAAGAATTATCAAAACCGATTATAAAGTCTTTTGTCAAGTTACAACTTTCAAATATGCCTTTCAAATTGATCAATTAAGATAGTCATCAACAATTTCATAAAGAGAATAAGAATGTCACACATGTCAATACGGAGCCCCGAATAAGTCACATCGGGGATCACCATAGGGTTCCCTTGTCATCCCCGCACCACACCTAGATTATAAAATCCTCGTGACACTCATCCTCCCGAATGGCTAGGCATAAACACACGAGAATATGAAATCCTCGGTGACCACTCCTCCTCCCGAATGGCTAGGCGTAAGGGCGCGCCGAATACGAGATCCTCGGTGACCACTCGTCCTCCGAATGGCTAGGCATAAACACGCGAATATGAAATTCTCGGTGACCCACTCCTCCTCCCGAATGGCCAGGCGTAGGCACACCGAATATGAGATCCTCGGTGACCACTCATCCTCCCAAATGGCTAGGCATAAGCACACCGAATATGAGATCCTCGGTGACCACTCCCCTCCCGAATGGCTGGGCATAAGCACACCGGATTATGAGATCCTCATGACCACTCATCCTCCCGAATGGCTGAGCGCAGCACACCGGAATACGAGACCTCGGTGACCATTCATCCTCACGAATGGCTAGGCGTAAGCACACCAACAGAGTTATAAGATAAAAGTCGAATTACAATTCATCTCAAGGTAGTCACATCACCATTTACCATTAAGGTTCGTTATGCCATATCTCGTAAAGATAAATCGTTTCAAAGAATGTCACGAAACGTTTCAACTTCTTTAAACAAGTTTCAATTTCCACAATTCGTAATAACATACTTTTATGAGTCAACAACTTTCAAGTAACTAGTTAAATCATCCATCAAGAGAATTCCAATATCATTACCAATCGTTATCCTTCGTTATTAAGCATCTCTTATAGAGGAAGACATTCATAATATCATATACATATATAGGGTTTATTCTAATCTAGGTTTAATGTGGGTTTGTCCCCTCACACACATTAACCACCATTTAGTCATGAATTGGAGTTCAAGAACCATGAGAAGAATTACTTTTCCTTTCATTCATTAGAGAATCTTCAATAAAATTAATACTTCCAACAATGGTTTCAAAAGTGATTTTAAAAGAGACATACAAATCACAACCAAAGAGTTCGTAATGGCAAATGAAAACGATGTTCAAAAGAGACATACAAAATCACCTTTATAGTTAAAAAGGATTTTTTTTTTTGAAGAGATTTATTTTTTTTGAAGAGACATACATTCAAAATAAGGTTTTTAAAAAGAGACAGTTTACATTCAAAAATAATAAGGTTTTTAAAAGGAGACATACATTCAAAATAAGATTTTTAAAGGAGACATACATTCAAAATAAGGTTTTTAAAGGGAGACATACCTTAATTTGTTAAACATAGTTTAACAAATCACTTTTCTAATGAAGAACACCCAAACCCTAGCTTGAATCACTTTGGAAAGAATTATGTTGCAACCCTAGGTTTTGATCACAAAATCATGTTAAAAATCATGGGTTTGATGTTAGAAAGGGAATAGAGACTTGAATTCAACCTAGAATCATGATAACACTTACCTTTAGGGTTCTTGAGGCTTGGGACTTGTTCTTATTGACTTTAGGGTAAATTTTCGTGAATGGGGTGCGGTGGGAAATAAACCCCAACCTTAAATATAAGCGAAAACGCGTAAACCCGACTTTTTGACCTAAATTCGACCCGCGTTACGCGATGGGTCCGCGACGCGACCATCGCGCGATGTTCCCGCAGCTCAATACTCGGACTTGCGCGATTGGCCCGCGATGCGGGGGCCATCGCACGCGCCCCCACGCGCCCGAAAAGGCGGCGTGTGTCGATTTCCGCACGGTGTTACGTAAAATGGACATAACTTTTTGTACATAACTACGTTTGGGCTAGGCGACCTACGGTTGGAAATATATTTCAAAGATCTACAACTTTCATTAAGGAAGTATTTCCAAATTCGCAACACATTTTCATAAAAATACGCCTAGAAACGAGACTGCAAAACTTAGGCGAATTTAAGAGGCCTTAAGAACTTCGCTAGTCGGTTTGACTTCAAAACGACCATCTTCCACCCGAATTCATCAAGAATGGATTCATATCGACATAATCTCATCTTAATACTAGATTTTTGCATGTTCACACCTAGTTCAAGTTTACGGGGTGTTACAGTGGCTCCCACCCATGGCTTGGCTAATTTTAATTGATCCAAGCCATGTGTGGGGCATGGTCCACTTGTATAAAGCAAATACATAGGCAAGAGATAACAAAGCAAGTCATTTATTCATCTTTTACACATTTAGAACCTTGGAGAAACATGGAGAAAAAAGAAGAAAGACTCTCGGCCATGGGCGGCCGAGATTGATTCCATGAAGTTTTGGCCAAAAAAATATTTTCTTCAAGCATTTCAACTCATAGAAGGTGTATAACAACGTGGAGTAGTCGTTAGTGGCATAAGCAACAAATATTAATTCGAGGCACAAATTCTAGCCAAGTTGAGAAGTCAAGTGCTAAGGTAAGGTTTAATCCTCTTTTACATGTATTAGGGTGTTTGAGCATGTTGTAATGTGTGGATATGATGAAATTTACGGAACTATGTATGTTGATGTTGGGGCCGTGCATGGGCTGTTTTGGTGTAAGAATGATGAATTAAATTTTACTTGGTATTTTGGTTGTTGTTGTTATGGATTATGTGATGAAAATGAAGGTATTGGATGGTACAAGTTGAGTCACAAACCGTTTGTGAGCTATTGTAGAAGTTAGTATATTGGTAATATAGTTTCGTATTTATATGAATGATATTGTAACGTGCGGATTGTTGATGTAGTTCGTGAATTTGGAAGAAAGAAATGTGTTGTTGTTGTTCCCATTGAAGTTGGAAGGTTTCGGGTTATGTTGTGTGTTGGTTGGGTTGTTTTGAATATTGTCGATTGAAGTTGTTCTTGAATCTTGTTTGAATGGTTTCGGATTAGTATGAATGTGTGAATTTGGTGTTGGCTTGATTGTATGTGGTTGATTTGAATGTAAATGGAACGTAGTCGAATTATGTAGAAAAAGGTTACTAACGTTAGAATGCGTTTTGAATTACTTGTCAATGTTGTTAGTATGGTTGTTGGTATTGTTGTTGATGATTTGGCGAGTTGAATTCTCGAGGTTTGTTGAATTTATAGGGGAAATGCGTTCAAATTCTCGTAAATAAAGTGATAGCTTGGGATTGAATTCCTAAGTACTATGACTAATGGTTAGTATCTAACGACGTTGTTGTAGATCTTGAGAAGCGGAATTAAGTTCGGATTAGCTTAGGAAATGACAAGGTATGTAAAGCTTACCCCTTTCTTTCTTTTTTTGGCATGTCTTAGATGTAGATATGATATGATACGAGCCTTGGGGTAACTTTCCATTCTCAATTCCAACATGTCTACGATCCTAAGATTCTTTTTTTTTGCCATCCTAATGGCATTTAGAACGGATTTGACATGACTATCGTTTTAATGCTCGGAACAAGTGATTACCACTTACACATCGGTCCGAAATGATGATTTATATGCGTATGGTTTTCTCGGCCTACTCTTGCTCGTGCTACCGTTGTTACTTCTTTCACCGCGCTCCGGGCCGGGGCATGTATTCGTACACAACTCCTTTGCATTATTCACCGCGTCCCTCACTAGAGGGCCGGGGCACGTTATATGTATATGATGATGATCACCGCGTCCCTCGCTAGAGGGGGCGGAGCACGCGTTATATGATGATGATGATATGATGATACGGGGATGGCGGCCAGGATGGCATATGATGATCCTATTCACCGCGTCCCTCACTAGAGGGCCGGGCACGTTATATATACATGATATGATGATTTTATTTACCGAGTCCCTCACTATGCCGGGGACACGTTATACATGCATATGTACATGATGATTATTTACTTATGCCCTTTCACTCCCATAACGGGTTAAGTATGATATTGACATGCATGATTTATGTTTCAAAGGCAAGCCTTACGATTTCTATACTCCTCGATTTCGGTGTATCATGTTCTTTCGTATTTCATGCTTTACATGCTCAAGACATATTCGTGACCGACCTCTTTCCTCTAGGGAGCTGCGTTTCATGCCGCGGTGTACACGGATGAGGCAGAGGATATTAGTACAAGATGTTCCGGTACAGATTGGCGAGCTCCATTTCCTTCCGAAGTGCCGCTGAGTCAGGGTATCTATGTTATGGTATCTGAATTTATGTTAGAACTTTGCGAGGACGAGTACGTATGTAGTCGGTTTGTAAGCGGCTGCGTAAGCCGATGTATCATTATGCATTATATTACAAGTTTCATATGTTTACCGATTTTACTTGGATTGAGAAAGGCGAAAAGCGTGTTGTTCTTTGAAAAGCTTTCATTATGCACTCATTTTATGATTTAAGAGGTCCGGAAGATTATGAGTATAACGAGAGTCAGCGGGTTCGCTCGGCCCTAAGTAAGGGTCGGGTGCCCATCATGCCCTATCAAGTTGGGGTGTGACAAATTGGTCAGGTGCCCATCATGCCCTATCAAGTTGGGGTGTGACAAATTATGTGATGAAAAGGGAATACAAAGGCAATTTACAACTCTACATACCACATGACAAAAATGGTGTTGCGGAAGGACGACACGTAGAACTGTTAGAAATGGTTAGGTCCATGATGGCACAAGCAAAATGGCCTATCACTTATTGGGGTGATGCTTTGCTCACTGCTGCATTTGTATTTAATCGTGTCCCTTCTAAGTCAGTTACATCTACGCCGTATGAGTTATGGACTAAATGAAAGCTCGATTTGAGCATTTTGAAGCCTTAGGGCTGTGCTACTTTTATACATAATCCCTTTTTTTTTTGGTAAATAATCATTTTATTAATCACCAAATTAATCCTTGAACGCCCCAGCTAAGCTACATCACAGCTTGCTGTTTATAGAAGTACTATAACACTATTACATCACTACTGGAGTAACTATTACCAGCTCCTAAGTTTAGTAAATTAAAACATTTGTTGCCAGTACACTGCCTTCCTCACTGATGCTCTAGCATTGCAGATGCAGGCTATTTGGCTCCCTCTCTGATTGCTCGAACACTCTGGTATTTCTTTCGGTCCAAATGTCATGGATGAATTCTGTGAAGACCATTTTTATGATCTGTGCTGCGTTGGACTTCCCTTTGGTCAGTTTTCAAAGCTCTTGTTGCCTAAGACTGCTTCCTGGTGGAACGTGTTCCCTTTGGTGCACCCATTGCATTAGCCTTTGTCATAATCTCTGTATAATCACATTCGGAATATGTGTTCACTATTTTCCTTGTTATCCACATAGCACACAATCCAGGTTTATATCAAGTCCCCATTTGGGCCAGTCTATCATTTGTATTCAAATGACCATGCGGTACACCCA
>NC_081349.1:61454088-61470931 GCF_029784015.1 Lycium ferocissimum | reverse complement strand
AACTCATTTTCTCCACCCCCAATCTCCAACCTTCAAAAAACCCTCTCCAACAATATCTAATCAATTCCTAAGAAAAACCAAGGATCAAAAGAGAAGATCAAGTGTTTAAAGGTTCTAAAGAGATTACGGTGTTACACCTCAAAAAATTTCTCGTTAATGTACAGTGAATAGGCCAAAGAATGGCATGATGTATACTTTTGTTTTGAAAAAATAGCTTTTAAATAACCCTAAACGACTTTTAAAGGCATATAAGGTAAGGAAAGAAAGTTGTTAAAAAAAGCAAGTCATATGTTGTGTGTGGGACAAGAATTACGAGTATTGAGTTAATGACGTTCTAATGATGTTTGGGGGAAAAGATTTATCCATCCCTTAGATTGGTTTTGGGGGTGTTAAACAAGCGTTAAGAAGTTTCCAAAGGATCGGAGATCAAACAAGTCAACAGAACAAGTTTTGGATAACAAAAATATCCGGGACATCCGGTAAAAAACCATACGGACCGTATGTCCGGCCGTATGTGCTGCCCAAATAAGGGTTTAATGGCCCCCAAACATAGGGTTTTAAAACTACGGGGGATAAAATATACGGACCGTATGTTGTTTTGGTTTTGGTGGGAACGAAACTTAACGTTGATATAAGGACCCCTTTTTTCATTTTATTTCTTTTCCCTTTTTTACTCCACAAGTCAAGAAACCTCTAGAATATTCTTCACTCTTCATCTACGAACAAAAAGGGAAAAATTGATGATCAACTTAATCAAACCAACAAAATCAAGAGGTGAAACCCATTAAAGTTCATCTAAGTCAAGGAATCCCAAGGGGTTTTTAATTAGGGTTTTGGTGCAATAAGAGTATTGCCACTCAAGGCTTGTTCCTACACTATCTAGGGTAAGTTTTATGGTATTCTCATGTTGTTTAAGGTCTTGAGAAGTTAAAACCCTTAATTCGAAGAATATGAAAATGGGTCATAAATGGGAAATTGTCATTTTGGAGAAAAGATTTGGGAAGAATCATGAATATGGATATGTTGTGATTATAAAGGTTATGAATGACATTTGGGACATGGAATAAGCATTGTATGTAAAAAGGGGAAGGAACTATGGTCATGATTATGGGGGAAATTTGGGAAGGGAAAATTTGCAAAAAGGGGGAATCCAAAGAAGAGATTGTTGTTTATGATATTGTGATTGTTGTTATGAATTTTTGGGAGTTGATATGGAATATGGAGAAAGTCATATAAACAAAGGAAATGTTGAATTTTCTTAGCTTTAGTAAGAAGCCTTTAAATTGTTTAGCTAATATCGATACGAATTCTTTTAAGGGTAGAACGTATGCATTAAAGGAAACAAGCAAGCAATAAATTGGGTTAAACCAAAAGGTAGGCGGCTAGTCCTTTTTTTTTAAAGGGGCATGAATCTTATTGAATGATTTTCCTCCTTCTTCAAAAATTTTCCCCTATTTTCCCGGAAACTAAGAGCCTATTTTCCCGGAATAGCCTATGAGATAAGAGATACTTACGGATACTTAATAATGTTTTATGATGAGCTTAAGTCTAAAGATTCTGGAGTTAATGATAGAATTTCCCCACAAAGATATTGATGTTAACAATGATTCATTGATGTTTTCCTTATGTGCACTCACCTTAAAACGTTAGTCCCTCCTAGGTGAGATATAACGACTAAGATCACTCTATAACGTAATCGGGGGTTACGACCTTATGTCACCCCGACATACCCATGGGGCCTTCAAGTTCTAATGTATTTTTTGGAGGGATAAAGTATAACGATGCTAAGTCATGATATGCCTATAAGATGAATAATAATGATAAGTCTATGATATGTACGATGATAAAATTTCCCAAACCCCCTTTTAAGGGGCCCGGGACATGTCACCGGGGAAGGGGTCCGGATTCCACCGTGCCTAAAGGTCCCCCCGGTCCCCGCTGGGGCGGGTGCTTATGATTCCCCCGGGCCCCTAGGGCGGGAAACACGATCACCACTGGTGGGGGTATGATGGTTACCCGGACGGGGGTTAATGATGATGATGTATGTATGATATGATGATGTATATGCTATGGTAACTCATAAGATAGTTACGTAGATATATGTATAAAATGTATCCATTTAAGAGTACGCGGGTTATGTCTTCATTTTTGTTATGTTTTTCCTTATTATGTTCATTTCATTCATGCCTTGCATACTTTACAATGTTCGTATTGACGTTCGTTTTCTTTGGGACCCCGTTTCTCCAAAAAAAGGTCGGGGGGAGGCGACCCGGGATTTTAGGAGCGGGGGGCCGAAAAGCCCCCCTTTTTCCCGGAAAAGGTGCCCCCTTTGATTTATTTTTTTAATTATATATATATATATATATATATATTTTAAAAAAAAGGGCAGGGAGCCCTGTCCCCCTATACGTTTAGTCCCCGCGGGCCCCGGATACGTAGGGGGTAGTATGGTCTCACGGTTTCTCTTTGTAGTATATATATATTATTTTGATAGCCGGGGGCTTATGTATATAAAGTGAATATTTTTCCCAAACAAAAAATATTTTTTCTGATTATGAGCATATGAAAATGAACGAATGCAAAAAAAAGAAATGAAGAGGGTGCCCCGGGGTTAGCCCGTGCCGCCGGCCCTAGTCGGGTCGTGACAAAAGTGGATCGACCCGGTTTAGTCCTAGGAAGTTTTCCACGAGCCATGTCTAAGAGTTTTGTTTAGGGGGTTTTGCGCGCCGTTTAATAAACGGATTTTCTCCATTTAGGAAAAAGACCATCTTTCCTTAGAGATTTTCGATAGAGCCGTGTATAAGATTTTATCCCCCCTTAATATTTTTGGGATTTCAAACCGAAAAGGGAAAAAGCTAAAGCCGCCTGGGGCAAGCCCACGATGGGGGGGCGAAAGAGAGCCCCCCCAATGAATGTGATGGGGGGTGAATCCCAAAAGGCTCCTCAAGCTTCCCACCCCTTTTTAAAGAAGGCAAGAAGGGGCTTGGGCCCGGGCCTCATGCCTCCGGGCCCCCCCATTGGGCCCCCAATGACCGAAGCTTTCTTAAATTGGGGGTTTAAGGTTCCCGCCGGGCACAACGGCGGGGGCCCCATGAGGGCCGGGTTAGACCGACCCCGGGACTTTATGATTTTTAAATCTTCGGGGTTTTTGGGTCAAAGCCGGATGAAATCCGCAAGGCTTTATTGAGAGATTTTGGGGGACATTAAAATTATCCATGTCTCCGGGGCCAAATAGTGGAGTTGGCATCGTAGGAATCCGGGACGGGCGGTCTTATGGTATAATTTGAAAAGATCAAGGTTTTCCCCCCCGTTTGGAAAGAATTTGTAAATGCTTTCATTCGCTACTATTTGCCACCCAGGTTCCCCGAGCTAGAGCAAGAAGATTCTTAAATTTGAAAAAAAAGGAAAAAAATTTGCCCGGGTATATGGGTCAATTTAATTCTTTGGAGATACCCCCCGACTATGAGTCCGAAGGGAGATCGGGTTAGATTTGGGTGGCTTAGGGACACATTTGTTCAAAGACTACTTGACGGCTTCGTTGCAAGAGGGATGGATATTTCCCGCATTCAAGCCCACGCCCCCCCCCAGAAAGGAAAACCCCCCGGGAAAAGGGGGATCGGATATTGAAGAGGGGGAAAAAGCAAGGGCCGATCGGGGGAGGGAACGTTTGGAGGGGGACCCGGGCGTTACATTCTAAAACACAAAAACCCGGGGGCCGGTGACTCCCCCCCTCCCCGATTTGCGGGGGGAAGGATCGCTCCATTTTTTGGGGACGGGGTCGATTTTGGAGTTTTTGGTTCCCGTTGGGGGGATTTAGTCGGGGGAGCCCCGCCGGTTCCCCGGGCGGGGGGCGAAAATTTACACTTGGGGCCAATCGCTGGGGGCACGAAAGCCCATTTTTGGGGAGGGCCCAGCCCCCTTGAGCGGATTGTCCTTCGAGGTAGGTGGGAAGGGGGGTTCCCCACCCCGGGATCCCTTAGGGGCCCCCTTGCGGGCCCCCCCGGGTGGGGAAAAACCCCGGGCCCCAATGGGGCGGGGTAGGGGCCCGGGGGGCCCCAAAACCGGGTACCCTGGGCCCCGCATGTATGCTTTGGGCCAAACGCCGGGATTTTGAGTCCCCCCGGGAGGGTTAGGGTACATTTTTCCGTATTTTCCCAGAGTGTATCCCTTGATAGATCCGGGTTCTTTATTTTTATATTACCCCCAATGTTCCCGATCGTATTGGGGTGAAATTTTGGGCCTTAAACCTTTTGGGGGGTTTTCCACCCGATTAGTGACCCCGGATAGCTGGACAAGTATCAAAGATGGATTTGGGGAAATGTAACCCCCAAACAAAAGGGGATTTATTTTGGGGCCGGAAATGTTAAATTTCGAGTGATTAGGGGGTATGGATTGGTTGGCCTCATGCTATGCTAATGTTGATTGGGGATGAAAGGTTCGTTTTTAATTTTCCCGGAACCCGTGTTTAAAAATTTAAAAAGGTAATACGGATTCTAAGAGGTGGTTTTTTTCCCACCTTAAGGCAAGAAAGATGATAGCTAAGGGCTATATTTTTTTCACTTAGCCCCAGTCCTAACCCCCAAAGCAAACTCGCCAACTTTTCAATCCGCCCCGGTAGTGAATGAATTTCCGGATGTATTTCCGGATGAACTTTCGGGCCTTCCCCCGGAAAGAGAAATTGATTTGGGCTTTTTGATGTACCCCGGATACCAAGCCTATTTCTATTCCTCCCATCGTATGGCTAAAAGGGGGGGCGAAAGAGCTAAAGGCCCCGGTTAAAAAGGTTTATTTGAGAAAGGGTTTATTAGGCCCAACTCATCACCGTGGGGAGCCCCCTTTATTTGTAAGAAAGAAAGATAGCTCTCTACAAAGGCAGATTAAAAATAAATAGGGGACGATAAAGAACGTATCCTCTCCCAAGGGTTGATGATTTGTTTGATTAACTACAAGGGGGCCAAGTGGTTTTCCAAAATAGACTTGAGGTTGGGCAAAAAAATCAAGTGAGAGTTAGAGAAGAAGATATTCCCAAGACCCTTTCGAACAAAATTTTCCATTATAAAATTCCCTGATGTCTTTGGGTTTTTTAACCCGGCGGTATTTATGAATTTGATGAATAATGTATTCCCCCCTCTTGGATCTATTCGTAATAGTATTCATTGATGAATTGTTGTACCCCGCACAAAATCAAAACATACAAATTTACGTATTGTTCTTTTGGGAAATTTTTCGAACTCGAAATTGTATGCAAAATTTTCAAAATCCCCAGTTTTTGTGAATTATTTACATTCTTGGGTCATGTTATTTCCGATAAGGCATTCGAGTTGACACTCGAAAATTGAAGCTTACGAAGACTTGGCCAAGGCTCACACGCCTACGAAGTCCGTAGTTTTCCGGGATTGCCATGTTATTACGTAAGGTTCAAGGTAGTGATTTTCATCTATTTCCAACTTCATCGACGAACCTTGTCACCTAAATTTCAATGAACGATGTCATGAATCATGCCTTCCAAGAGTTGAAGGACGTATTAACCTCACTGCCTTTCTGGGCCCCAACACCCCGTAAGCGCCGTATGGCGCGTGCCGTGTATTGCGACGTCTCCGGTAGCCAGTTAAAGCTGTCGACGCAGCGCATGGCAGAAAGCACACATGCCGAGACGTTCGCGTAACATGAAAACAACTACCCAACTCATGATCTCGACTCACGGTAGCTTTATTCATGCATTAAAGATGTGGAGACATTACTTGTATGGTGTGCATGTTGATATCTATACGATCACAAGAGTCTCCAATACATTTTCAAATTTTAAGGAGTTGAATCATGGACAGAGGCGGTTAGAATTATCGAAAGATTACGATGCGAGTATTTTATACCACCCTAAAGGCAAACGTAGTATGATGCGCTTTAGCCGCTCGATCAATGGGTACTTATGTGAAGTTCCTCCGGAGAGAAAGAATTGATTCATGAGCTCCATCAACTAGCTAATCTGAGTACGTCTAATTGATCGTGGGTGAGTTAGAAGTTATCCCATAGTTTGGTCCTTGAACATGGAAGCAAAAGAGCGGCAATTACGAAGATCCTCAATTGAGCTATTATAGAGAGACATTTGTGGAAAGGAGAAGTCCCCATTTGAAACTTCTATAGATGGGATTCTTAGATACCGAGGCAGCTATGTGTTTCGAATGTTGCATAATCGGCCATCGGATTCTGTAGGCCATTATTCTCGTATTCTATTCATCCAGAACGATAAATATGTATCATGATCTAAAGTTGATATATTGGTGGGATGGCATGAAGAGAGATATAGCAGAATTTGTAGCTCAAATGCCCAAATTACGCGTATGGAAGATCGAACATCAAAAGTTTCAGGGATCACAGAAGCAATGGAAATTCCTACTTGGAAATGGGAAGCGATCAATATGGATTTTATTGTGGGATTACCTCGTTCCCGAGGCGAGTATGATTCTATATGGGTAGTCGTGGACAGACTCACGAAAGATACTTATTTTCTTCCAGTCAGAACTACATACTCAGCTGAAGATTATGCAAGATTGTATCTTAAGGAGATTATGCGACTCTATGGTATTCCGATATCCATTATCACAGATAGAGGAGCGCAATTTACGTTTGCTTCGAATCCTTCCAAGAAGGCTTGGGTACCTGCTAAAGCTCAGATCACATTTCATCCAAGAACCGACGTGGGCAAGCGAACGTACCATTCAGACTTGGAAGATATGTTAAGAGTACGTGTTCTGATTTTCGTGTAGATGACTTACTCACTTATTGAGTTTGCATACAACAATAGCTATCATTCCAAAGATTCAAAATGGTCTGCATTTAAGCTTTATATGAAGAAAATGCAGCATCTCCAATTGGTTGCCTAAAGTAGGAGAAGTACCGCTATGTGCCCCGAGTTGATCCAACAAACAGCGAAAAAGCCGGGCGTGATACGAGATCGGTTAAAACAGAGTTGTGGAAAATCTTATGCGGACAACCGCCGGCAAGACTTAGAATTTCAAGTTGATGATTGGGTATTTTTTTAAGGTGTCGCCAATGAAATGTGTGATGATATTTGGTAAGAAAGGAAAGTTAAGTCCCTCGATACACGGACCATATAAGATTATTCGCAAGTGGTCAAGTAGCTTATGAATTGGACTTACCTTAGAACTGAATCCTGCTCATCCAGTTTTTCATGTATCAATACTCCGCAAGCGTGTTGAAGATCCTCTACGAATATTTTTCCAATAGATGATGTTCAAGTTTTGTAAAATCTAGTTTAAGTAATAGGAAGTCACCATCGCCATATACGATGTGCAAGTATGAAGACTTCAAACAAGGAAGTGTCCCCAGCTTAAAGTCTGAATGACAATCGAGAAGATGAGACTTGGGAGGCGGAAGAGAAGATGAACCACATATCCGCACTTATTTTAAAATCCCCAAAGAGATTCAAGCGAGACATCGAGATTACGAGGCATGATGCTTTAGATGGCGTTTTTGGATCGTGGTGGCCAAATCCTATTGTTATTGTATTGTGGCCCCGAGGCAATGTAGTTATCATGGGTCGTTTGTAGTGGATTGTAGTGCCATATTAGAGGGAAAAACTTCGCGAAATTTTCATAGAATCCTCGATGACTTAACATTCGGCGACGAATGTTCCAAAAGGAAATAATGTTACACCTCAAAAATTTTTCCGTTAACGCACAGTTGAATAAAGATTAACATGGTATGATGTATACTATATTTTGATATAAGAAATAGCATTTGATGACCCTAAACGAGATTTTAAAGGCATATAAGGTAAGGAAAGAAAGTTGTTGGGAAAGCCTAGTCATGCTACGTCAATAATGGGATGTATTAATTACGAGTATCGAGTTAATGACGTTCTAATGATGCTTTGAGAAAGAGTTATAACGTCCCTAGATTGGTATTGAGGTTAAACAAGTGTCAAGAAGGTTCCATATGATCGGAGATCAAACGAGTCGACGAGAACAAGTTTTGATAGTCACATTATACGGCCGTACACACCGGCCGTATAAAAATACCAGACCGTATGTCCAAATACGGCCGCCTGTAATAAGGGTCTTCACCGGACCAAACATACGGTCCGAACATACGGTCAAGATAAAATATACGGACCGTATGTTGGTCCCGTATGTTTTGGCTTTTAGATTAACTTAACGCAATGGATATAGGACCCCTCTTTTCATTTTATTTCATTTCATATTTACTCCAAAAGTCAAGAAAACCTAGAATATTCTCCACTCTTCATCTTACAAGAACACAAAGGAAATTGATGATCAACTTCATCAAACCAACAAAATCAAGAGTGTGAAACCCATTAAAGTTTATCTAAGTCAACGAACTACAGGTTGGACTGTGTGGTTTTGGGTGCAAAAAGAGTATTGCCACTCAAGGCTTGTTCCTACACATCTAAGGTAATTTTTATGGTATTCTCATTTGTTTAAGGTCTTGAGAAGCTTTTGAAACACTTGGATTATAGAAGAATATAGAAAATGGGTCATAAAATGTGGAATAGTGTCATCATGAGTAAAGAGTTGAACGAATCACCGCTAATATGGGATATTGCCAGGATCGTAAGTAGGTTATGAATGACATTTAGAACATGGAATAATCATTGTATGTGAAAGAATGCGATAGCGAACTATGGTCATGATTATGGAGGAATTGAAGTGAAATTGCTAAATGTGTGGGATAATGCAAATGAATGATGATTGTTGTTTACGATATCAGGATCGTTGTTATGAATGTTCGGGGAGTCGATATGGATTATGGAGGAAGTCGTATAAACAAAGGAAATGTTTCCCAATTTTCTCTAGCTTTAGTAAGCACGCCTTTATAATTGTTTAGCCAATATCGATACGAATTCTCTTAAAGGTAGAACGTGTGCATTAAAGGAGAACAAGCAAGCAATAGAATAGTTAAACGACAAAGGTATGTGCGGCTAGTCCTTTCTTTAAGGTACGAATTCACCCATGGCATGATTTTCTCCTTCTTCAAGAATTTCCTATATTCTCGGAAACTAAGATCCTATGTTCATGAATAGCCATAGCGAGATAAGAGATACATTACGAATAATGATAATGATGATGATGAGCTTAAGTCTAAAGATTCTGGTAGTTCATGTTAGACGTTCCTACAAAGCTATCGATGTTAACCACGATTCATCGATGTTTTCCTTATGTGCACTCACCTTTAAAACGTTAGTCCCTCCACAAGTAGATATAACGACTATGATCACTCCATGACGTACCGGGGGTTACGACCTTATGTCACCCCTAGCTTATAGTTGCCTTCAAGTTCTAACGTATGTTTCGATGATAAACGTATAACGACGCTATGTCATGATATGCCTATAAGATGAATAATAATGATAAGTCTATGATATGTACGATGATATAATTCCACCACTTAATTGGCCGGACATGTCACCGCGCGTTAAAGCCGTTGTGATTCTACCGTGCCTAAACGGCCGTACATGTCACCTCTGGCGCGGGTCGGCGCTTTATTTATTCCACCGTGCGCGTAAGTGCGTCGTACACGATCACCACTAGTGGGCGGCATATGACGGTTAGCTCGACGCAAGTTAACGATGATGACGTATGTATGATATGATGATGTATACGCTATGGTAACTCATAAGATATGCTTATGTATGATATATGTATAAAATGTATCCACTTAAAGAGTACGTTGGTGTTATGTCTTCATCTTATTCTGGCTTTTCCTTATTATGTTCATTTCATTCATGCTCACATACAATCGCACAATGTTCGTACCGACGTCCTTTTTTTTTTGGACGATGTGTTCATGCCCGCGGTAGACAGAAGGCGATCTAGACTCGTAGGAGCTATTAGTCACCGAGAGCACCCCATTATTCCGGAGGTGCCGTTGACTTATTCTTTACGTACGTATGTATATATATATGCTTTCGGGGTGTCAGACGGGGTCCCCCCGTCCCGTCTATACGTCTAGTTAGGCAGGCTCGTAGATACGTATGTGTGGGTAGTATGGTCTCGCACGTTTCATTATATGTATATATATATATATATATATATATATATATATATATATATATATATATATATATATATATATATTATTTCGATAGCCGGAAAGCTTTTATGTATATAAAGTGAATATGTTTCAAACGAAAAATAGTTTTCGTGATTAAGAGCATAAGAAATACGAAAGAATGCGGGATGAGTAATAGAATGAATGGTGCTCGGTGGTTAGCCCCGGGCAAAAGCCACAGGTTCTCTTTTCGGGACATACGGAAGCTTGTTTCTCCTCTCGTAGTGGTTCGGGAGGTTACCATGCGTAAGCACTTTCGGGGAATTGATGTTCTTAAGTTTTGTGGTAAGATTTTATCTTAACTCCATTTTATGAGTTTATATGATGACTTATGCTAGGTGTGATGGGAAAGGAGTTGGAGGGAAGGTTCAATTATGAATTTGAGTTTATGTTGAGATGTAATATAACTTAAGCCATGTTGTTAATATGTTTTTTAGTTAACACCTTGTTGTAAGGATAGTAGTTGGTATTGATATTGTATTGATAATGTTACACTCGGTATAATTAGAAGAAGAAAGTGTAAGTATCGTATACAAAGCGTATATTTGTCACGACCCGACTATCAGACGGCTCCCGAAGCAACGAACCACCGAGCACCTATTCTATTACTCATCCGCATTCATTCATATTTCTTATGCTCATAATCATAGAAAAACATTTCTATTTGAAACACAGTCACTTTATATGCATAAGCCCTTCGGCTATCAACATAATATATATAAGTATATACATATAATGAGAAACTGCGAGACCATACTACCCACAACTACCCATCTACGAGCCTCTACTAGAAAAGACTAGACATAGGGGACAGACCCCAGCCATGCCCAAAACATATATGTACACAAAAAATAATCAATGGCACCTTCCGGGACAATGGAGTGCTCTCAAATCACTTAATAGCTCCAATGAGTCCGATCAATTTCCTCTCATACTCCGTGGCACAAATACGCGCCCAAAGAAAACGACGCGATGCACGAACATCAGACCGAGCGTAAGGCATAAACAATAATAATACATCAATGAAATAAGGAAGCATCAAATGAGGAGCAATCAGAATCGATCGTCATTTATAAAGAAATACGTACGGCCGGCTTACCATAATCATCATCATATCATGTATGCACATATTTATATCGCCCGTCCATATGTGCACGGTGTGATAATCATTAGCATTAGCCTCCGCGTTCAGCCTCCCGCGTCCGGGGTACCATCTCATGCCGCCCACTAGTGGTGTCGACCCATGCCATCTAGATATGGTGTATACGCTGCCCGCCTTAGCTGTGTCTGCCCAGCCATATAGGCGCGGTGTAATGTCATCATCATATACTCATCATAATATACTCATCATAATATACACATCATACCTACGCATGGAAACTCGGCGAGAAACTATACTTTATCAGGGTGACATAAGGCTGTGAACCCCCGATTCCATTATAGAGCATTCATAAACATTCGCGCCTCACCTTGGAAGGAATTTAAGCATATAAGAGCGTATATAATGATCAACATCAATAGATTATAGATAGCATCATTAGCTTTATAGGAACATCATATCATGGACTCTAATCTTAGACTTAAGCTTATCATCATTATTATCGTACTCATAGTGTATCTCTTATCTCATATGGTCGTTCATGAACAAGGACTCTAGTTTTCTTGAAGATTGGAGATTCATGAAGAAGAGGAAATTCTTGCCATAAGATTCATGCCTAGAAATAAAGGACTAGCCTCACATACCTTTTCCTTTAGCTATTCTATCACTTGATCGTTTCCTCCTCTTTAATGCCTATGTCTTTACCTTCAAGAGAGTTCGTATCGACATTAGCTAAACAATTATAAGAATGTGCTTACTAAAGCTAGAGAAAATTGGGCAGCATTTTCTTTGTTTATACAACTTTACTCATATTCCATATCAACTCCTAAACATCCATAACATCATTCACAATATTGTAAACAACAATCATCATTCATTCACATTATCCACATTTCACAATTTCACTTCAATTCCTCCATAATCATGATCATAGTTCACTATCGCGTTCTTTCACATATAATACTTATTCCATGTTCTAAATGTCATTAAATACATACTTACAATCACAACATCTCAAAAATCATGATTCAATCCAAGCTATTGCTCAACAATTACACTATTCTTACATTCATAACCCATTTCCTATTTCCTTCTACAATCCAAGTGTTTCAACTTTCCAACACCTAAAACAACATGGAAATACCATAAAACTCCACCTTATATAGTGGGAGAATAAGTCTTGAGCGAGAATAATCCACTTGCAGCCAAAACCCTAGCTTCACTTCCAAGAGAATTTTGACTACGAACCCTGAGCTTTATGCACTTCGATTCACTTGAATTCTTGATATGATCTCTCGATTTCCTTGTTTTCTTATAGATGAAGTATGTGGAACCTTCTAGAGGTCTTGATAGGATGAAGAATGTGGGAAAATGAAATTAATGAAGTGGGAACACATTTATATAATCGAGTTTACTCTCCCCGATCTTTCCACACGGACACTTATACGGTCCGTGGAACATTGCACGGCCCGTATAAGCTGGTCGTGGTTCACTACTACAATCAAAATCTCCTCGTTGGGTGTTATACTTGACCCTTATATGGACAAGATAATGTTATACGGACCGTACAAGCCGGGCTTGTATAACCCTTTCCCCGAAATGATCTTCGTCGTTCGTTTGATCTCCAATCTTATGGAACCTTCTCGACACTTGTTTAACACTTCATTAAAAATTTAAGGACGTTATGACTCTTCTCCAAAACATCATTAAGTCATCATTAATTCAATACCCGCAATCTTCCGACACACAACATATACCTTATCGTCCTTCACAACTTTCTTCCTTACTTCAAATGTTTTCAAATCTCATTTAGAATCATCAAATGTTATTTTTACTTGTCAAAGCATCGTATAAGTCATAGCCCTTCATTAGTCTAGTCGCCGTACGTTAACAGAAATTTTGAGGTAACATTCTTCCCCCTTTGGAACATTCGTCCTCGAATGTTAAGTCATCGGGGATCTTATAAAAATTTCGCTGTTGTCTCCCCCGTAATATGGCACTACCATCCCGTCACAACAACCCATAATAACATCAAGTCACAAGGTCACAACACAATGGCAATATAAGTTGGCCACACACGACCCATATGCATAAAAAGAAAACATACATACCTCATAATCTCGATGTCTCATCATAGATCTCTTCCGGGCCGAAATAAGTGCGGGATATGTAGACTTCATATTCTCTTCCGCCTCCCAAGTCATCTCTTTCGATTGTTATTTCGCCACAAGACTTTAATCGAGGCCACTTCCTTGTTTCGAAGTCTCCGTACTTCCGCTCATCTAATATGGCAACGGGCACTTCTTCATCGACTCAACTTTTCCGTCACTTCACTTGAACATCATCTATTGGCACAATTCGTAGGATCTCCAACACATTTGCGGAGCATTGAAACATGGAAACCGGGATGACTAATTTCAAGTTCCTGAGGCAAGTCCAATTCATAAGCTACTTGATCCACCTTGCGGATAATCTTATGTCCAATGTATCGATGACTTAACTTTCCTTTCTTACCAAATCTCATCACCCCTTTCATTGGCGACACCTTCAAAAATACCCAATCATCAACTTGAAACTCTAAGTCTCGCCGGCGGTTGTCCGCATAAGATTTTTGGCGACTTTGGGCTGTTAACAATCGATCTCGAATCACCTTGACCTTTTCCCATTATTGAATCACTCGTGGGCCTATTAGCCGCTTTCTTCCTATTTCGAACCATCCAATCGAGACCTCGCACTTCCGTCATATAAAGCTTCATAAGGAGCATTTGGATACTAGAATGGTAGCTATTATTATATGCAAACTTAATAAAGCGGGTAATCGATCATCCCAACTACCACCAAAATCTAATACACATGCCGTAGATCCCCAAGGTCCGTCCGAATGGTAGTCGGCTCGTCCACCGCCTATGGACGAAATGTCGTGCCGAGCTTTATCAGTACCCAAACCTTCGTGGAAGGATTTCAACTTAGTTGTAAATTGTGCCTCTATCCGTGATAATGGATATCAAATACCATGAAGCCTCACAATCTCCTCGAGATACAACCTTGCATAATCTTCTCGCCGAGTACGTGGCTCGATAGGAAGAAAACGAGTCGCTTTCGCGAGTCTATCCACGATCACCCATATGGAATCATACTTGCCTCGGGAACGAGGTAATCCCACAATAAAATCCATATTGATCACTTCCCATTTTCAAGTAGGAATTTCCATGGCTTGCAACAATCCTCCCGTTTTTGATGTTCGATCTTCACTGCCGGGCAATTGGGATATCGAGCTACAAATTTCGCTATATCTTTCTTCATTCCATCCCACCAATAAATTAGCTTTCTAAGATCGTGATACATCTTTGCGAAGTTCTCGGGATGAATAGAACATCGAAAATAATGAGCTTCTTCTAGAATTCGACGACGCAATTTCGAAACATTCGTAACACATAGCTCCGCCTCGTATCTAAGAATTCCATCCATAGAAGTTTCAACGGAGACCTCTTTAAGTAAAACGTATCTCATAACGGCTCAACCGAGGATCTTCACATTGTCAGCTTTCTTACTTCCATGTTCAAGGACTAACCGTGGGGTCATTAACACTAACTCCTCGCACCACCTCGAATCAATTAGACGCACTCCAAGATTAGCTAGTCGTTCGAGCTCATGAATTAATTCTTTCTTCTCCAAAGGAACTTCACATAGAGCCCTTTATCGGCGGTTTAAACTTGCCCCCTACATTTGCCTTTCCGGGGTGGTACAAAAAATTTTCCTGTTTCTTTCCCAAAAATTTTAACCACCCCTTCGCCGGAAATTCCCAAATCCTTTGTTTGAAAATGTATTTAAGACTCTTGTGATCCGTATAGATATCAACATGAATACCATACAAGTAATGTCTCCACATCTTTAATGCATGGATAACTCCGGGAAAAATTGAATCAGAGTTTGGGGAGTTCTTTTCAGTTTTGGAAATTTTTCCCCAAGCATAAGCAATGACTTTCCCTCCGATTAAACGCTTCCAACCCAACAAAAGCATCCTTCCAAATAACCATTCCCGGCCCCTTTTGGGGGTGTTAAGGCCGGGGGAAGTTAATCGTCCTTCAACCCTTGGGAAACTACGCTCCGCATCACTCCACCAAAATTTAGTTGACCGGGGTTTGCTTTGTCAATGGGGCTAAAATAGATGAAAATCCCTCTCGAACCTTCTATAGCCCTTTTTAATCCCAAAAATACGAACCCGTAGGCGTTGTAGGCCTTGGCCAAGTTTTTGGGAAACTTTGATTTTCCCAGTTTTCAACCCAAGCCCAATATCCCAAATAACAGAACCCCCAAAAAGTCCGAAAATTTGGCCCAAAAAAATCGCCTTTTTAAAAATTTTTTCATACAATTCTCGAGTTGAAGAATTCCAAAAACAATACGTAAAGGTCTCATGTTCATCACAAGAGTAAACCCAATATCATCAATGAATACTATTACGAATAGATCCAAGAGGGCCCCCGAATACATTATTCATCGGATTCAGAACAAATCCCAAAACATTAGTTAACCCCCAAAAACATCACTGGGAACCCTTGGCCATATCTCTTCCAAGGTCTTTTGGGAATATCCTCTTCTCTAAATCCCGATGATAACCCCACCCCCAAGTCTATTTTGGAGAACCACTTGGCACCCAAATTGATCAAATAAATCATCAATTCTCGGGGAAAAGGATATTTGTTCTTTATTGTCACCTTATTCTTGCCGAATTCCAAAAACAATTCCCCTAGGGGGCCATCTTTCTTTTTCACAAAAGGGGTGCTCCCCACTTTAACTGGGTCTAATGGGGAATCCCTTCTCCGAAAATCTTTTTAATTGGGCCTTTTGGGCCTTTTAATTTCCCCGGGGCCATTCGGAAGGGGTTAAAAAGGTTTGGGATCTTGCAATCATTGAAAAATTTAATTTTCTTTTTTAGGGAAGGCTTGGGTTACCGGTAATATATCCGAAAATTCATTCACTACCGGGCCATTAGAAAGTTGGCGACTTTGCTTCTGTCATGGGAAATCGAACTAAGTGATAAATATAGCCCTTAGCTATCATCTTTCTTGCCTTAAGGGAAAAAAAAACCTACCTCTTGGAGAGCCGGGGTTCCCTTCCATTCAAACATGGGCTCCCCGGAAATGAAATCGAACTACTTTCATTCGGCAATCAACATTAGCATAAATGAGGCCAACCAATCCCAACCCATAATCACATCAAAATCCAACATTTCTAAATTTTAACTAAATCACTTTTGGGCCCGGGGGTCACATATCACAATTCACAATTTTTGTATACTTGTCTAGGTATCACAATCCCAATGGGTAGATACCTCAAAAGGTTTGATTGGACGGGGTTTTACCCCAAAAACGGCCGAACAAAGGATTAATATAAAAATAAAGGGGGGGCCCGGATCTATCCAACCCCCAAAACATTTTGGGAAAAACCGGGTAATGTCCCTGTAATGTCACGACCCGATCCCAGGGGCCCCGGCAGGGACCCCCGTGCTAGCCTTTTTCCGGGGACCCTTTTTGTTCTTATACATCACATTCTAGGGGAGCCACATAATTATAACGACTTTTCATACATCATTCTTTCCCATCGAAAAAAACATATCTATATCATCAATAAAAACTTCCCCCCTAAATGTACATG
>NC_081349.1:61387152-61453988 GCF_029784015.1 Lycium ferocissimum | reverse complement strand
GATCATATACATTGTGTATAAGGTTAGATGTGTTCGGCCTTGTCGGCCTATATTTTGGGATGTTGTTTGATCGCCTTGTCGGCGCATGTACATTTATGTGGGCATAGATGCTATTGATGATATAGATATGTTGTTGCCCGATGGGATAAGAATGATGATGTATGAAAAGTCTGTTATAATTATGTGGCTCACCTAGAATGTGATGTATAAGAACATTAAGAGGTGCCCGGATAGGCTAGCACAGGGTGCTCGTCGCGGCCCTCAGATCGGGTCGTGACATTACAGGTACATTATCCGTATTTTCTCATAATGTCTATGCATTGATAGATCTGGGCTCCACCCTATCTTATATTAATCCATATGTTTCCGGTCGTATTGGGGTGAAACCCGATCCAATCAAACCTTTTGAGGTATCTACTCCGGTTGGTGATTCCGTGATAGCTAGACAAGTATACAAAAATTGTGTAATTGTGATATGTGACCGCCAGACTAAAGCTGATTTAGTTGAGCTAGAAATGTTGGATTTTGATGTGATTATGGGTATGGATTGGTTGGCCTCATGTTATGCTAATGTTGATTGCCGAATGAAAGTAGTTCGATTTCAATTTCTGGGGGAGCCCATGCTTGAATGGAAGGGTAACACGGCATCTCCAAGAGGTAGGTTTATTTCTTACCTTAAGGCAAGAAAGATGATAGCTAAGGGCTATATTTATCACTTAGTTCGAGTTCATGACACCGAAGCAAAGTCGCCAACTTTCTAATCAGTTCCGGTAGTGAATGAATTTTCGGATATATTACCAGATGAACTTCCAAGCCTTCCTCCAGAAAGAGAAATTGATTTTGCTATTGATGTATTGCAAGATACCAAGCCTATTTCTATACCTCCTTGCCGAATGGCTCCGGCAGAATTGAAAGAGCCAAAGGCACAATTGAAAGATTTGCTGGAGAAGGGATTCATTAGACCCAGTTCATCACCGTGGGGAGCACCTGTCCTATTTGTGAGAAAGAAAGATGGCTCCCTACGAATGTGTATTGATTACAGGCAGTTGAATAAGGTGACAATAAAGAACAAATATCCTCTTCCGAGAATTGATGATTTATTTGATCAATTGGTGGTGCCAAGTGGTTCTCCAAAATAGACTTGAGGTCGGGTTATCATCAGGTGAGAGTTAGAGAAGAGGATATTCCCAAAACAGCCTTCGTAAGAGATACGGCCATTATGAATTCCGAGTGATGTCATCTGGGCTAACTAATGCTCCTAATAGTTGTTCATGAATCCGATGAATAATGTATTCGTGCCTCTCTTGGATCTATTCGTAATAGTATTCATTGATGATATTCTGGTGTACTCTTGCATAGAGTCAGAACATGCAGACCATTTACGTATTGTTTTTGGAATTCTTCGAACTCGAGAATTGTATGCAAAAATTTTAAAGTGCGAGTTTTGGCTGAATTCTGTGACATTTTTGGGTCATGTTATTTCAGATAATGGCATTCGAGTTGATACTCGAAAATCGGCTCGAAGACTTGGCCAAGGCCTACAACGCCTTGCCGTGTTCGTAGTTTTCTGGGATTAGCAGGTTACTATAGAAGGTTCGTAGAGGGATTTTCATCTATTTTAGCCCCATTGACAAAGCTAACCCAGAAGTCAACTAAATTTCGGTGGAGTGATGCTTGTGAGCGTAGCTTCCAAGAGTTGAAGGACAGATTAACTTCAGCTCCAGTCTTAACACACCTTAAGGGCCGTATGGTTATGTTGTGTATTGTGATGCTTTCCGGTGTTGGGTTAGGATGCGTGTTAATGCAAAGACGGTAAAGTCATTGCTTATGCTTCGAGACAAATTTCGCGAAAACATGAAAAGAACTACCCAACTCATGATCTCGAATTAGCTGCAGTTATCCATGCATTAAAGATGTGGAGACATTACTTGTATGGTATTCATGTTGATATCTATACAGATCACAAGAGTCTTCAATACATTTTCAAACAGAAGGAGTTGAATCTGCGGCAGAGGCGGTGGTTAGAATTGTTGAAAGATTACGATGTGAATATTTTATACCATCCCGGAAAGGCAAATGTAGTAGCTGATGTGCTTAGCCGCCGATCAATGGGCAGTCTATGTGAAGTTCCTTTGGAGAAGAAAGAATTAATTCATGAGCTCCACCAACTAGCTAATCTTGGAGTGCGTCTAATTGATTCAGGTGGTGCAGGAGTTAGTGTTAATGACCCCACAGTTTCGTCCTTGAACATGGAAGTAAAAGAGCGACAATATGAAGATCCTCAGTTGAGCCATTATAGAGATACATTTCATAAAAAAGAGGAGTCTCCATTTGAAACTTCTATGGATGGAATTCTTAGATACCGAGGCAGGCTATGTGTTCCGAATGTTTCAGAATTGCGTCGTCGAATTCTAGAAGAAGCTCATTATTTTCAGTATTCTATTCATCCAGGAGCAACAAAGATGTATCACGATCTTAAGCTAATTTATTGGTGGGATGGAATGAAGAAAGATATAGCAGAATTTGTAGCTCAATGTCCAAATTGCCAGCAAGTGAAGATCGAACATCAAAAGCCAGGAGGATTATTGCAAGCCATGGAAATTCCTACTTGAAAATGGGAAGTGATCAATATGGATTTTATTGTGGGATTACCTCGTTCCCGAGGCAAGTATGATTCCATATGGGTGATCGTGGACAGACTCACGAAAGCAGCTCATTTTCTTCCTGTCAGAACCACATACTCAGCAGAAGATTATGCAAGGTTGTATCTCAAGGAGATTGTGAGGCTTCATGGTATTTCGATATCCATTATCACAGATAGAGGGGCACAATTTACAACTAAGTTCTGGAAATCCTTCCACGAAGGTTTGGGTACTCAAGTAAAGCTCAGCACAACATTTCATCCGCAAACTGATGGACAAGCCGAACGTACCATTCAGACCTTGGAGGATCTGCTACGAGCATGTGTATTAGATTTTGGTGGTAGTTGGGATGATCAGTTACCCTTTATTAAGTTTGCATATAATAATAGCTACCATTCTAGTATCCAAATGGCTCCATATGAAGCTTTATATGGACGGAAGTGCAGGTCTCCAATTGGATGGTTCGAAATAGGAGAAGTACAGCTAATAGGCCCTGAGCTGATTCAACAAGCAAGAGAAAAAGGTCAAGGTGATTCGAGATCGATTGTTACAATTGACCCAAAGTCGCCAAAAATCTTATGCGGACAACCGCCGGCGAGACTTAGAGTTTCAAGTTGATGATTGGGTATTTTTGAAGGTGTCGCCAATGAAAGGGGTGATGAGATTTGGTAAGAAAGGAAAGTTAAGTCATCGATACATTGGACCCTATAAGATTATCCGCAAGGTGGATCAAGTAGCTTATGAATTGGACTTGCCTCCAGAACTGAAATTAGTCCATCCAGTTTTCCATGTTTCAATGCTCCACAAATGTATTGGAGATCCTACAAAGATTGTGCCAATAGATGATGTTCAAGTGACGGAAAAGTTAGTCGATGAAGAAGTGCCCATTGCCATATTAGATAGGCAAGTACGGAGACTTCGAAACAAGGAAGTGGCCTCAGTTAAAGTCTTGTGGCGAAATAACAATCGAGAAAAAATGACTGGGGAGGCGGAAGAGAATATGAAGTCTACATATCCGCACTTATTTCAGCCCCCGGAAGAGATCCATGATGAGACATCGAGATTATGAGGTATGTATGTTTTCTTTTTATGCATATGGGTCGTGTGTGGCCAACTTATATTGCTATTGTGTTGTGACCTTGTGAGGCAATGTTATTATGGGTTGTTGTGACAGGATGGTAGTGCCATATTACAGGGGAGACACTGGTGAAATTTTTATAAGATCCCCGATGACTTAACATTCGAGGACGAATGTTCCAAAAGGGGGGAAGAATGTTACACCTCAAAAATTTCCTGTTAACGTACAGCGACTAGACTAATGAAGGGCACAACTTATACGATGCTTTGACAAGTAAGAAATAACATTTGATGATTCTAAATGAGATTTCAAAAACATTTGAAGTAGGAGACGAAAGTTGTGAAGGACAGTAAGGTATATGTTGTGTGTCGGGAAGATTTGCGAGTATTGAATTAATGATGACTTAATGATGTTTTGGAGAAGAGTCATAACGTCCCTTAAATTTTTAATGAAGTGTTAAACAAGTGTCAAGAAGGTTCCATAAGGATTGGAGATCAAACGAACGACGAAGATCATTTCAGGGGAAAGGGGTTATACAACTGACTTGTACGGTCCGTATAACATTATACTGTCCATATAAGGGTCCGTATAACACCCAACAGAGATTTTGATTGCTTAGTAGTGAACCACGACCACTGATACGGGCCGTGCAATGTTCCACAGACCGTATAAGTGTCCGTGGAAGTCCGGACGGGCTGAGTAAGCTCAATTATATAAATGTGTTCCCACTTCATTAATTTCATTTTCCCACACTTCTTCATCCCTATCAAGACCTCTAGAAGGTTCCACATACTTCATCTATAAGAAAACAAAGGAAATCAGAGATCATATCAAGAATTCAAGTGAATCAAGTGCATAAAGCTCACTAGGGTTCATCCAAGTCAAGAATTCTCTTGGAAGTGAAGCTAGGGTTTTGGCTCAAGTGGATTATTCTCGCTCAAGACTTATTCTCCCACTATATAAGGTGAGTTTTATGGTATTTCCATGTTGTTTTAGGTGTTGGAAAGTTGAAACACTTGGATTGTAGAAGGAAATAGGAAATGGGTTATGAATGTAAGAATAGTGTAATTGTTGAGCAATAGCTTGATGAATCATGATTTTTGAGATGTTGTGATTGTAAGTATGTATTGAATGACATTTAGAACATGGAATAAGTATTATATGTGAAAGAACACGATAGTGAACTATGATCATGATTATGGAGGAATTGAAGTGAAATTGTGAAATGTGGATAATGTGAATGAATGATGATTGTTGTTTACAATATTGTGAATGATGTTATGGATGTTTGGGAGTTGATATGGAATATGAGTAAAGTTGTATAAACAAAGAAAATGCTGCCCAATTTTCTCTAGCTTTAGTAAGCACATTCTTATAATTGTTTAGCTAATGTCGATACGAACTCTCTTGAAGGTAAAGACATGAGCATTAAAGGAGAACGATCAAGTGATAGAATAGCTAAAGGAAAAGGTATGTGAGGCTAGTCCTTTATTTCTAAGGCATGAATCTTATGGCAAAAATTTCCTCCTTCTTCATGAATCTCCAATCTTCAAGAAAACTAAGAGTCCTTGTTCATGAACAGCCATATGAGATAAGAGATACACTATGAGTACGATAATAATGATGATAAGCTTAAGTCTAAAGATTCTAGAGTCCATGATATGATGTTCCTATAAAGCTAATGATGCTATCTATAATCTATTGATGTTGATCATTATATACACTCACCTTATATGCTAATTCCTTCAAGGCGAGGCGTATGTTTATGAATGCTCTATAATGGAATCGGGGGTTCACAACCTTATGTCACCCCGATAAAGTATAGTTCTCCTTGAGTTTCCATGCATGCATTATGATGTGTATATTATGATGAGTATATTATGATGAGTATATGATGATGACATTACACCGCGCCTATATGGCCGGCGTACACATAAGGCGGGGGCGCGTATACACCATATCTAGATGGCATGGGTCGACACCACTAGTGGGCGGCATGAGATGGTACCCCGGACGCGGGAGGCCTAGACGCAGGCTAATGCTAATGATTATCACACCGTACCTATATGGACGGGCAACTTATACATATGTGTATGTATGATATGATAATGATTATGAAGTAAGCCACCATGCATGATTTCTTTTATAAATGACAGTCAGTTACAGATTGCTCCTCATTTGATGCTTCCTTATATTGTTGATGTCTTACATACTCAGTACAATGTTCGTACTGATATCCGTTTTTTTCTTTAGGCGCTCGTGTTCATGCCCACGGATTTCTGTGTCACGGAGAGAGGTGATCCGGACTCATAGGAGCTATTAGCTGATTTGAGAGCACTCCATTGTCCCAGAGGTGCCATTGATTATTTTTTGTGTACATATATGTTTTGGGCATGGCGGGGTCCTGTCCCGCCTATATGTCTAGTACTCTAGTAGAGGCTCATAGATGGGTAGTTGTGGGTAGTATGGTCTCACAGTTTCTCATTATATGTATATACTTATATATATTATGTTGATAGCCGAAGGGCTTATGCATATAAAGTGACTATGTTTCAAATAGAAATAGTTTTTCTATGATTATGAGCATAAGAAATATGAATGAATGCAGGATGAGTAATAGAATGAGTGGTGCTCGGTGGTTAGCCCCGGGTGCCCGTCAGGGCCCTAGTCGGGTCGTGACAAATATACGCTTTGTATACGATACTTATACACTTTCTTCTTCTAATTATACCGAGTGTAACATGCTCAATACAATATCAATACCAACTACTATCCTTACAACAAGGTGTTAACTAAAAAACATATTAACAACATGGCTTAAGTTATATTACATCTCAACATAAACTATTTTCGTTTGAAACATATTCACTTTATATACATAAGCCCTTTGCTATCATAATATATATATATATATATATATATATATATATATATATATATATATATATATATATATATATATATATATATATATATACACATATAATGAGAACTGCGTGAGACCATACTACCCACACATACGTATCTACGAGCCTCTACTAGAGTACTAGACATATAGACGGGACAGACCCCAAATATATATATATATATATATATATATATATATATATATATATATATATATATATAGAATAAGTCAACGGCACCTCCGGAATAATGGGGTGCTCTCAATCACCTAATAGCTCCTACGAGTCTGGATCGCCTCCCTGTCTACCTGTGGGCATGAACACAGCGTCCAAAGAAAACGGACGTCAGTACGAACATTGTACTGAGTATGTAAGGCATGAATGAAATGAACATAATAAGGAAATCATAAGGCATAAGATGAAGACATAACCTGCGTACTCTTTAAGTGGATACATTTTATACATATATCATACATAAGCATATCATATGAGTTACCATAGCGTATACATCATCATATCATACATACATCATCATCGTTAACCCGCGTCCGGGTAACCATCATATGCCGCCCACTAGTGGTGATCATGTCCGGCCTTCTAGGCACGGTGGAATCATAAGCAGCCCGCCTTAGCGGTGACATGTCCGGCCATTTAGGCACGGTGGAATTTCAAGCAGCCCGCCTTCGCGGTGACATGTCCGGCCATTTAGGCGCGGTGGAATTATATCATCGTATATATCATAGACTTATCATTATTATTCATCTCATAGGCATATCATGACTTTATCATAATTTATCATCATTATACATTTATCATCAAAACATACATTAGAACTTGAAGGCAACTATAGCTATGTCGGGGTGACATAAGGTCGTAAACCCCCGATTACGTTATGGAGTGATCATAATCGTTATATCTCACCTTGGAGGGACTAACGTTTTAAGGTGAGTGCACATAAGGAAAACATCAATGGATCATAGTTAACATCATTAGCTTTGTAGGAACATCATATCATGAACTCTAGAATCTTTAGACTTAAGCTCATCATCATCATTATCGTATTCGTAATGTATCTCTTATCTCATATGGCTATTCATGAACATAGACTCTTAGTTTTCCGGCATATAGGAAATTCTTGAGGAAGGAGGAAAATCATGCCATAAGATTCATGCCTTAGAAAGAAAGGACTAGCCTTACATACCTTTGTCGTTTAACTATTCTATTGCTTGCTTGTTCTCCTTTAATGCACACGTTCTACCTTCAAGAGAATTCGTATCGACATTAGCTAAACAATTATAAGAACGTGCTTACTAAAGCTAGAGAAAATTGGGCAGCATTTCCTTTGTTTATACAACTTCCTCCATATTCCATATCAACTCCCAAACATTCATAACAACAATCACAATATCATAAACAACAATCATCATTCATTTGCATTATCCACATTTCACAATTTCACTTCAATTCCTCCATAATCATGACCATAGTTCACTATCGTGTTCTTTCACATATAATGCTTATTCCATGTTCTAAATGTCATTCATAACCTACTTACAATCACAACATATCCATATTCATGATTCATTCCAACTACTACTCAACAATGACACTATTCCCACATTTATGACCCATTTTCTATATTCTTCTACAATCCAAGTGTTTCAACTTCTCAATACCTTAAACAACATGAAAATACCATAAAACTTACCTTAGATAGTGTAGGAACAAGCCTTGAGTGGCAATACTCTTTTTGCACCAAAACCCTAATTCACTTCCAATGGGATTTCTTGACTTAGATGAACTTTAATGGGTTTCACACTCTTGATTTTTTGTTGGTTTGATGAAGTTGATCATCAATTTCCTTTGTGTTCTTGTAGATGAAGAGTGGAGAATATTCTAGAGGTTTCTTGACTTTTGGAGTAAATATGAAATGAAATAAAATGAAAGAGGGGTCCTTATATCAACGTTAAGTTCTGTCCCGACCAAAACATACGGACCAACATACGGTCCGTATATTTTATATCGACCGTATGTCTCGGACCGTATGTTTGGTCCTAAGAAGACATCATTCGGGCGGATGTTATACGGACCGGACATACGGTCCGTATAATGTTTTATACGGCCGTATGTCGGCCGTATAATGCCCAACTATCCGAAACTTCATTCTCGTCGACTCGTTTGATCTCCGATCCTTATGGAACCTTCTTAACACTTGTTTAACACCTCAATACCAATCTAAGGGACGTTATAACTCTTTCCCAAAGCATCATTAGAACGTCATTAACTCGATACTCGTAATTCTTGTCCGACACACAACATATGACTTGCTTTCCTTAACAACTTTCTTTCCTTACCTTAAATGTCTTTGAAATCTCGTTTAGGGTCATCAAATGCTATTTCTTACTTATCAAAACATCGTATACATCATACCCTTCGTTAGTCTATTCACTGTACGTTAACGGGAAATTTTTCGAGGTGTAACATTCTTCCCCCCTTTTGGAACATTCGTCCTCGAATGTTAAGTCATCGAGGATTCTACGAAAATTTCGCCAGAGTTTCCCCTCTAATATGGCACTACCATCCTGTCACAACAACCCACAATAACATTGCCTCATAGGGCCACAACACAATAACAATAGGATTTGGCCACACACGACCCAAAAGCATAAAAAGAAAACATACATACCTCATAATCTCGATGTCTCATCATGGATCTCTTCCGGGCCTGAAATAAGTGCGGATATGTGGATTTCATCTTCTCTTCCGCCTCCCAAGTCATCTCTTCTCGATTGTTATTTCGCCACAAGACTTTAACGGAGGCCACTTCCTTGTTTCGAAGTCTTCGTACTTGCCTGTCTAATATGGCAATGGGCACTTCTTCATAAACTAGCTTTTCTGTCACTTGAACATCATCTATTGGAACAATCCTCGTAGGATCTCCAACACACTTGCGGAGCATTGAGACATGAAAAACTGGATGGACCGATTCAAGTTCTAAAGGTAAGTCCAATTCATAAGCTACTTGACCCACCTTGCGGATAATCTTATAGGGTCCAATGTATCGAGGACTTAACTTTCCTTTCTTACCAAATCTCATCACACCTTTCATTGGCGACACCTTCAAAAATACCCAATCATCAACTTGAAATTCTAAGTCTCGCCGGCGGTTGTCCGCATAAGATTTTTGGCGACTTCGGGCTCGTCAACAATCGATCTCGGATCACCTTGACTTTTTCCACTGCTTGTTGGAATCAACTCAGGGCCTATTAGTTGTACTTCTCCTATTTCAAACCATCCAATTGGAGACCTGCACTTCCTTCCATATAAAGCTTCATACGGAGCCATTTGGATACTGGAATGGTAGCTATTGTTATATGCAAACTCAATAAGGGGTAAGTGGTCATCCCAACTACCACCAAAATCTAGAACACATGCTCTTAACATATCCTCCAAGGTCTGAATGGTACGTTCGGCTTGCCCATCAGTTTGCGGATGAAATGCCGTGCTGAGCTTTACTTGAGTACCCAAACCTTCTTGGAAGGATTTCCAGAACTTAGCTGTAAATTGCGCTCCTCTATCTGTGATAATGGATATCGGAATACCATGGAGTCGCACAATCTCCTTGAGATACAACCTTGCATAATCTTCGCTGAGTATGTGGTTCTGACAGGAAGAAAATGAGCTGCTTTCGTGAGTCTGTCCACGATCACCCATATGGAATCATACTTGCCTCGGGAACGAGGTAATCCCACAATAAAATCCATATTGATCACTTCCCATTTCCAAGTAGGAATTTCCATTGCTTGCAATAATCCTCCTGGCTTTTGATGTTCGATCTTCACTTGCTGGCAATTTGGACATTGAGCTACAAATTTTGCTATATCTCTCTTCATGCCATCCCACCAATATATCATCTTGAGATCATGATACATCTTTGTCGTTCCTGGATGAATAGAATACCGAGAATAATGAGCTTCTTCTAGAATCCGACGACGCAATTCTGCAACATTCGAAACACATAGCCTGCCTCGGTATCTAAGAATCCCATCTATAGAAGTTTCAAATGGAGACTTCTCTTTTTCATGAAATGTGTCTCTATAATGGCTCAACTGAGGATCTTCATATTGCCGCTCTTTTACTTCCATGTTCAAGGACGAAACTATGGGATTATTAACACTAACTCCTGCACCACCTGAATCAATTAGACGTACTCCAAGATTAGCTAGTTGGTGGAGCTCATGAATCAATTCTTTCTTCTCCGGAGGAACTTCACATAGGCTGCCCATTGATCGGCGGCTAAGCGCATCAGCTACTACATTTGCCTTTCCGGGGTGGTATAAAATATTCACATCATAATCTTTCAATAATTCTAACCACCGCCTTTGCCGCAGATTCAACTCCTTCTGTTTGAAAATGTATTGGAGACTCTTGTGATCTGTATAGATATCAACATGCACACCATACAAGTAATGTCTCCACATCTTTAATGCATGAATAAAAGCAGCCAATTTGAGATCGTGAGTTGGGTAGTTCTTTTCATGTTTTCGCAACTGTCTCGAAGCATAAGCAATAACTTTACCATGCTGCATCAGCACACATCCTAGCCCAACACCGGAGGCATCACAATATACAACATAACCATCTGACCCTTCTGGGAGTGTTAAGACTGGGGCTGAGGTTAATCTGTCCTTCAACTCTTGGAAGCTACGCTCATAAGCATCATTCCACTGAAATTTAGCTGACTTCTGGGTTAGCTTCGTCAATGGGGCTGAAATAGATGAAAATCCCTCTACGAACCTTCTATAATAACCTGCCAATCCCAGAAAACTACGAACTTCTGTAGGCGTCGTAGGCCTTGGCCAAGTCTTCACAGCTTCAATTTTTTGAGTGTCAACTCGAATGCCATCATCTGAAATAACATGACCCAAGAATGTCACAGAATTCAGCCAAAACTCGCACTTTGAAAATTTTGCATACAATTCTCGAGTTCGAAGAATTCCAAGAACAATACGTAAATGGTCTGTATGTTTTGATTTTGTGCGAGAGTACACCAGAATATCATCAATGAATACTATTACGAATAGATCCAAGAGAGGCCTGAATACATTATTCATCAAATTCATGAACACTGCCAGGGCATTAGTTAACCCAAATGACATCACCCGAAATTCATAATGGCCATATCTCGTTCTGAAAGCTGTTCTTGGGAATATCTTCTTCTCTAACTCTCACTTGATGATAACCCGACCTCAAGTCTATTTTGGAAAACCACTTGGCACCTTGTAGTTGATCAAACAAATCATCAATCCTTGGAAGAGGATATTTGTTCTTTATCGTCACCTTATTCAACTGCCTATAATCAATGCACATTCGTAAGGAGCCATCTTTCTTTCTTACAAATAGGACAGGTGCTCCCCACGGTGATGAACTGGGTCTAATAAACCCTTTCTCAAGCAAATCTTTCAACTGTGCCTTTAGCTCTTTCAATTCTGCTGGAGCCATACAATAGGAGGAATAGAAATAGGCTTGGTATCCGGCAACACATCAATAGCGAAATCAATTTCTCTTTCCGGAGGAAGGCCTGGAAGTTCATCTGGAAATACATCCGAAAATTCATTCACTACCGGAACGGATTGGAAAGTTGGCGACTTTGCTTCGGTGTCATGAACTCGGACTAAGTGATAAATATAGCCCTTAGCTATCATCTTTCTTGCCTTAAGGTAGGAAATAAACCTACCTCTTGGAGATTCTGTATTACCCTTCCATTCAAGCACGGGCTCTCCCGAAATTGAAATCGAACTACTTTCATCCGGCAATCAACATTAGCATAGCATGAGGCCAACCAATCCATACCCATAATCACATCGAAATCTAACATTTCTAGCTCAACTAAATCAGCTTTAGTTTGGCGGTCACATATCACAATTATACAATCTTTGTATACTTGTCTAGCTATCACGGGATCACCAACCGGAGTAGATACCTCAAAAGGTTTAATTGGCTCGGGTTTCACCCCAATACGATCAGCAACATATGGAGTAATATAAGATAAGGTAGAACCCGGATCTATCAATGCATACACATCATGGGAAAATACGGATAATGTACCTGTAACCACATCCGGGGAGGACTCAAGATCCTGTCGTCCGGCTAAAGCATACATGCGGGCCGAGTGGCACCCGAAGTAGATGCTCCCCTCGCCTCTACCTCGGCCTCGCCGGTCCGGGGAGTCCGCCCTACCACGGCGCACCGAAGAGAGACCACCGCCGATCCCGTGGGCCGAACCCCACCTCTACCATACCTCGAAGGACAATCACGCATCAAGTGTCCTAGTCCGTCCACAAATATAGCAAGCATCTGTGCCCTGGCGACATGGCCCCGAGTGTAATTTTCTGCACTGGCTGCATCGGGGAACCGGTGGTCTCCTCTGACTATAATCACCCCCAAACTGGGAACCGAAAGCTCTCGAACTCTGACCCTGTCCTGAAAGAATGGAGCGATCAAATCTCCTACCTGCAAATCGAGGAGGTGCACTAGTCACCGACTGGCCTGAGTGTCTAGAATGTGTCTGCCTTGATCCCCCTCTATAATCACTACCTGCGCCCATAGATCTGGCCCTCTTGCTTTGCCCTCTATCAATATCACGATCACCCCTTTGCGGATGTTGTTGTCCTTCTAGATTTTGGGCATGGGCTTGAATGCGGGAAATATCCATCCCATCTTGCAACGAAGCCGTCAAACAATCTTTGAACAAATGTGGCCCTAAGCCACTCACAAATCTATGCACCCGATCTCCCATGTCGGCCGGCCACCATAGTCGGGGCATATCTAGCCAATGAATTAAATTGAAGGCTATACTCCCGGACACTCATATTTCCTTGTTTCAAATTTAGAAATCTATCCGCTCTAGATCGGCAGACCTCGGGTGGCAAATAGTGGCGAATGAAAGCATCTACAAATTCTTGCCAAACAGGAGGAGGCGCTTCTTGATGCTATCCAATTATTATACCATAAGACCGCCACATCCCGGAGTCTATACGATGCCAACTCCACGTATTCAGTCTCGGAGGCATGAATAATCTTTAATGTCCTTAACATCTCATCAATAAAGCCTTGCGGATCTTCATCCAGCTTTGACCCGAAAAACTCCGTGAGGATTTCAAACTCATAAAATCACGGCTCGGTACTAGCCGACCGATCACTTGGGCCCGCATTCGCCGCCGTGCTCGAGCGGCAACTAACCCTGTCAATAATGAATAGCTTCGGTCACTTGTTGACCCAAAGTAGCCGGTGGAGGAACTGGAGGAATAGGAGCTGGAGCTGAAGCCCCTTCTTGTTTTTCCGTAATAGGCGGGGTGGAAGAAGCATTAGATGGAGCCTCATTATGTGATTCACCCTCATCTACATTCATTGGCGGCTCTCTTCTCGCCCGCATTTTCATCGTAGTCTTGCCCTTCGGGCGGCTTTAGCTTTTCCCTTTGGCGGCATTTCTGAAATCACAACACACTATTAGGGAGGATAAAATCTTATACACGGCTCTATCGCACGATCTCATAAGAAGAAAGATGGTCATTTTTCCTAAATGCCCTGTAGCCTCCTGTTTATTAGCGTGGCGCGCAACACACCATAAACAAGACTCTACTAGACACGGCTCGTAGACACTTCCTAGGACCGAACCGCTCGATACCACTTTTGTCACGACCCGACTAGGGCCATGACGGGTACCCGGGGCTAACCACCGAGCACCACTCATTCTATTACTCATCCTACATTCATTCATATTTCTTATGCTCATAATCATAGAAAACTATTTTCATTTGAAACATATTCACTTTATATACATAAGCCCTTTATATATATATATATATATATATATATATATATATATATATATATATATATATATATATATATATATAATGAGAAACCGTGAGACCATACTACCCACACATACGTATCTACGAGCCTCTACTAGAGTGCTAGATATATAGACGGGACAGACCCCGTCATGCCCAAAATATATATATATATATATATATATATATATATATATATATATATATATATAATATATATATATATATATATATATATATACACAAAAGAATAATCAATGGCACCTCCGGAATAATGGGAGTGCTCTCAATCGCCTAATAGCTCCTATGAGTCTGGATCGCCTCCCTGTCTACCTGTGGGCATGAACACAGCGTCCAAAGAAAACGGACGTCAATACGAACATTGTACTGAGTATGTAAGGCATGAATGAAATGAACATAATAAGGAAATCATAAGGCATAAGATGAAGACATAACCTGCGTACTCTTCAAGTGGATACATTTTATACATATATCATACATAAGCATATCATATGAGTTACCATAGCATATACATCATCATATCATACATACATCATCATCGTTAACCCGCGTCCGGGTAACCATCATATGCCGCCCACTAGTGGTGATCGTGTCCGGCCTTCTAGGCACGGTGGAATCATAAGCAGCCCGCCTTAGCGGTGACATGTCCGGCCATTTAGGCACGGTGGAATCACAAGCAGCCCGCCTTCGCGGTGACATGTCCGGCCATTTAGGCGCGGTGGAATTATATCATCGTACATATCATAGACTTATCATTATTATTCATCTCATAGGCATATCATGACTTTATCATAACTTAGCATCATTATACATTTATCACCAAACATACATTAGAACTTGAAGGCAACTATAGCTATGTCGGGGTGACATAAGGTCGTAAACCCCCGATTACGTTATGGAGTGATCATAATCGTTATATCTCACCTTGGAGGGACTAACGTTTTAAGGTGAGTGCACATAAGGAAAACATCAATGGATCATAGTTAACATCATTAGCTTTGTAGGAACATCATATCATGAACTCTAGAATCTTTAGACTTAAGCTCATCATCATCATTATCGTATTCGTAATGTATCTCTTATCTCATATGGCTATTCATGAACATAGGCTCTTAGTTTTCCGGAATATAGGAAATTCTTGAAGAAGGAGGAAAATCATGCCATAAGATTCATGCCTTAGAAAGAAAGGACTAGCCTCACATACCTTTGTCGTTTAACTATTCTATTGCTTGCTTGTTCTCCTTTAATGCACACGTTCTACCTTCAAGAGAATTCGTATCGATATTAGCTAAACAATTATAAAGACGTGCTTACTAAAGCTAGAGAAAATTGGGCAACATTTCCTTTGTTTATACGACTTCCTCCATATTCCATATCAACTCCCAAACATTCATAACAACAATCACAATATCATAAACAACAATCATCATTCATTTGCATTATCCACATTTCACAATTTCACTTCAATTCCTCCATAATCATGACCATAGTTCACTATCGCGTTCTTTCACATACAATGCTTATTCCATGTTCTAAATGTCATTCATAACCTACTTATAATCACAACATATCCATATTCATGATTCATTCCAACTACTACTCAACAATGACACTATTCTCACATTTATGACCCATTTTCTATATTCTTCTACAATCCAAGTGTTTCAACTTCTCAAGACCTTAAACAACATGAAAATACCATAAAACTTACCTTAGATAGTGTAGGAACAAGCCTTGAGTGGCAATACTCTTTTTGCACCAAAACCCTAATTCACTTCTCTTGGGATTCCTTGACTTAGATGAACTTTAATGGGTTTCACACTCTTGATTTTGTTGGTTTGATGAAGTTGATCATCAATTTCCTTTGTGTTCTTGTGGATGAAGAGTGGAGAATATTCTAGAGGTTTCTTGACTTGTGGAGTGAAAATGAAATGAAATAAAATGAGAGAGGGGTCCTTATATCAATTTAAACTGTCCCGACCAAAACATACGGACAACATACGGTCCGTATATTTTATACCGACCGTATGTCCGGACCGTATGTTTGGTCCAGTTGAAGACCCTTATTTCGGGCTGATTATACGGCCGGACATACGGTCCGTATGTTTTATACGCCGCATGTTGGGCCGTATAATGCCCAACCTATCCGAAATCATTGTTCTCGTCGACTCGTTTGATCTCCGATCCTTATGGAACCTTCTTAACACTTGTTTAACACCTCAATACCAATCTAAGGGATGTTATAACTCTTTCCCAAAGCATCATTAGAACGTCATTAACTCGATACTCGTAATTCTTGTCCGACACACAACATATGACTTGCTTTTCTTAACAACTTTCTTTCCTTACCTTATATGCCTTTGAAATGTCGTTTAGGGTCATCAAATGCTATTTCTTACTTATCAAAACATCGTATACTACGTTCCATATTTTTCCCTCAACATCAAATTTTAATGAAATATATTCTCTTCGATTCGTTCATCCTCTAATCCTTCCAAAAATTGCCAAACATGAACTTAAACTCTCATAAACTCAAGATGAACACATCTAACTCACATATCCTCAAAAATAATTCCGCCTTCCAGATCTTTAGCAACCAACTCATGAAGAAACTTAACGTATGAAAGTACGGACTGTAACAATGCGCCCTACGTGGCATTGTTACAGGTTGATTCTTCCCTTATCTCTTTACATTGATGTTTTGTCATGACCCAACTCGTGGGTCGAGCGGGCACCCATATGAACCCCCTAGTGGGAGAACCCTTCCCTTACCTTACCAATTTAAGAATTAACTTGCGGAAGATTAACTCACACAAGCAGTCTCAATATCATAGATAAATAACTAAGTGCAGAAATACAATACAACCCTAAGAATCTGGTCAATAGATAGTACAAGAGCCACTACATAATACATAAGTTTGAATAGAAATACATAAAAATGTAAATACTGTCTTGAGATAGAAAGGACAGATATAAATAGAAGAGTTTTTCGGGCTGCTGGATGGAACAATCCTCACCCTAAAAACTCAAACAAGAAGCCTCAAGAATCACTCGTGAGGGCCTGACGTGGATCCTGTGACAAACTCTACACTCAGAAAAGAGTACAGTAAGGTATTATCAGTACAAACACTATATACTGGTATGTATCATGGGTCGACAACAATGAGTTCACATATATGAAGAAAGAAATCAACAAGTAGACATGTAAGCAATAACATACACTTACGAACAAATTCAACATAAGATCAATCCAGATATCAAGTGCCATGTACAAGTCAAGCAATCAAGAATCAATGTATGTATGAATGCATATGCGATTCGATGCAATGCAATGCACTGGCCAACTGTACATACCGTACACACATGCTAAGGATGGAAACCTCCACTTCTCAACAGTCATGACCTATGATAGACTAGCAAAGTCCATGTACATCTCTTCCCGGTAAGAAACCTTGGGCAGTGAGTACAACTTCTTCCGTTCCGGTAACAACCTTGGATCACGGATTCTCATCTCTCTTTTACATGATCCGGTAAATACCTCATCATTACCAAGTAATAGTTCATATCAATGCATCATATGAAATGAGAATGTATGCCATGCATGATATCTTAATCAACAGTAAAAAATAATCAAGATCTTATATGTGTCTTATCATAAGTGCACATCACGTTTTAAGCCTAATCTCACTCTCCTTCCTTTTTTCGATGATAAGTGATATAACAAGAGAGAGATGAATGCATACACAAATCACAATATCGCAAATAAGGCGACAAGCCCAATCATAACAACACAGCAACAAGGCCATAATCAACAGTAGAACCAACCTAATAGGATTCACCTCCACACCATACCCAAAGGCCTAACATGCTTTCCCCATCAATATCTAACTCCTACATATGCTTCACTAATTGGAGACTAACCATAAAGGTAAACCGTAACCTACCTCAATGCCAAGCTGGTGCCACCAACTATCCAACACGAGCCTTGCCTTTTCAAAGAGCTTCTGAATGCTTGAAGTTCTATAGAACAATGTAATCTACATTAGAAATGGAGACCAATGATACCCAAATTGCAACAATACTATTCGAATAGCAAAAAACCCTTTAAAAAAGAAAACTGGGCCCACAAGGGCAAAATAGGAATTTAAAGTAAAAATCGGTTACCCAATGCTAGGAAGTTAAATACCATTCCCCAATTACTAATTAAACTCAATCGATTATCAATATCACCCTTTAATTAAAAAAAAACAATTTAAAAAGAAACCCTAACTTCCTATATTCATAATGCATGAAATTTAGATATATTCAACTTAGTATCCAATTATCTCAAGTATTCATGACTATATTAACTAGTTTTTCAAATCAAAACTCACTTTCAAAGCATAAGGTTCATGAAGTCAAACTTAGGGTCTACAACATTTCTTTCCAACTAAAACCTCTTAATTCCACCATAGAATCCAACTTAACCTTAAATAAAACACAAGGAAGTAAAAGGGAACTTACCCAATGAAGATTCAACCCTAAATGTGCCTTAATTCACCCTTAGAACTCTCTAGGTTTCAATTTAGTGAATGGAAAAGGAATGGCTCAAAATGGGAAAATATAAGTTTTCTGATTCAGCGATCTCCGCTTAACAGAGCAAGGGTCTGCCTATGCGATCCCTCCTCGGCAAATACTCGTCTAAAAAGGCAAAATTCATTAATGAGTCAGCATCTCGCAAATGCAGAGGAAACTCACACGCGTGATACCGCACCTATGGTAAATGACATTGCAGGTGCGGAATAAGCCAACTCAATAAGATCTCACATCTGCGGACCAGGCCTCGCCTAGGCGGTCTTGCCAACGTGGTCAACTGCCGCCGAGGCACATCAAAACACTAGAAGAATCTGGTTTACACCTACTTTTCACCTAAAACTCGACATCCATCCGAACATACCCGTGGCTCAAAATTCCCAATGGAGGTCACCTTGACCCAGGCAACCCCCAAACGGCCAAAATTAAGTTTCCTACCAAGGGTACAAAATGTTCCTGAATGTCTCGGGAATCAAAACAATCATCCCACCATGTTATAATTGACCCTCCGAACCTCACAAAATTGATGAAATTCCCAAAAAGGTCTATTTACCCAAAAGTCAACTATTGGTCAAATATTTTTCACTTTAAGGTTCTAATTTCTTCAAATCCTACGAAAACTCACCCGATGACCTTGGGAACAGTGTCATCCATCCTCGAGGGTCAAAACCACACTAACAAGGCTAAGGGAAGGGTCCACAGGGGTAAAATAGTGAAACGCGTATAACAATTACACCCCATACTTTTGTACGTTAAGTTTCTTCATATGTTGGTTGCTACAGCTTCGGAAAGTGAAATTATTTTCAAGGATATGTGAGATTAGACGCAATCATCTTGAGTATACAAGAGTTTAAGTTCATGTTTGGCAAGTGTTGGAAGGATTATAGGATGAACGAATTGAAGAGAATACATTTCGTCAAAATTTAATGTTGGGGAGAAATATGGTATCTTGAGAAATACAGACCGTATTTGGAATTCCGTACTTCTCTTGGTAGAGAAGTCAACTTCAAATATGGGAATTACAGTCCAAAAATACGGACCATATTTTATTATACGGTCAGTATTTTTGGCCGTATTTTTAAGTCGGCTTCAGCTATTTTTTATATAATTCATATACTTATCTTTTTAACTTATTTTCTCCCCTTCCCCTAATCTCCAATATTCTAGAAAACCCTCTCCATCATATCTAATCAACTCCTAAGAAAAATCAAGGCTCAAAAGAGAAGATCAACTGTTTAAAGTTTCTAAAGTGATTATGAAAGCATGTTTCTCCTCTTGGTAGTGGTTTTGGAGGATACTTAAAGGTGAAGCACTCTTGGAATTGATGTGTTATTGAGTTTTGAGGTAAGATTCTATCTTAACTCCATGTTAATGAGTTTATACAATGGTTATGCTAGGTTTGGCGGGAAAGGAGTTAGAGGAAGGTTGAAATATGAATTTGAGTTTATGTTGAGATGTACTCTAACTTAAGCCATGTTGTTAATATATTTTTAAGCTAAAATCTTGTTGTAAGGATAGTAGTTGGTGTAAAGATTATATTGAGCATGTTATACTTGGTATAATTGGAAGAAAAAAGTGTATGTTGTCGTATACAAAGGGCATATTGGGTTGTTTTGATGTAAATCTTGGGTTGAGTAGTGATGTGGAATTAAAGAGACTTATATGAGGTTGTGGTTGTTATGTTATTGGCTACTAGGTATACTGTTATAACTAAGTAGATTGGAATACTAGCCAGACAGTTTCATTGTGGGATTTTGATGAACACTGGAGGTATGTTAAGGCTAACATTCCTTCTTTGGCATGATCCTTATGAAAGAAACGTAAACGTAATGCTATTCCATTCCATAATGATTACATTCTTAGCAGCTAGGGATATTTTATGTTGATTCATGTTCTAGAATATTAACAGTAAGTCTTTCTTCAGATTCAGTATGATTCATAGAGTCACATGTTAATGAAAATGCTATCTCATAACGATGTTCGGAGGTGTAACAACCTTATGTAACTCCGATAGATTCAGGATGTACTCTTATTATATTAACCTATGACCCCACAAACGTAATATATGTGTATATTATGTATTACCTATAGCATGGGTACGGGGAAGGTGATGGTGTTATGTACGCACTACCACCTGACGAACTGGTCACCTGATGATGATGATGTCTACAAAGGCCGATATGATACTATGGGATGCCCACAGAGGCTTTACAGGTATTATATACGCATATATATATGTATAACCAGGCGTTATATATGCATATATGTACACATGCATAGTATTTATGCATATCATTGGCCCTTAGAGGCAGTTCGGACATACAAGTTGCATTCCTTTTATCCTATGTACTGTTATGTCTCCTTCATGTTACCTTCATGTCTTACATACTCAGTAGTTTGTCCGTACTGACGTCCATTTTCTGGGGGCGCTATTTTTCATGCCCGAAGGTTCAGGTAGACAGGTTAACGATCCGCCTTCGTAGGTTACTGCACAGCTGATATTGGAGCACTCCCCTTGTTTCGGGTTTGCTATTGTGTTTTGGTACGTTATACTTTTGTGTATATTTGGGTATGGCGGGGCCCTGTCCCAACCCTCCTATGTCATATAATTCATTAGAGGCTTATAAACTGTGTGGTATGGTCAGACGTTGTGTGGTCTCCTCGGCATACATTTTTGTTGTATAGTCATCTACGATGGCCTTGTTGGCTTGTACATTTTGCCCAGCGTAGTTACATGGTATGTCTTTTTGGGCTCCTCCCTTTTCTGCATATTTCATATATGATCTAGTAGATTTCAATCTGATAACCCTCATAGTCCACCCTTGTTTATGATTATGATATGAAAGCGTGATTAGCAGTTCTCAGTAGGTAGTGCCTGGGTGCCCGTCATGGCCCTCTAGTTTGGGTCGTGACAAACTTAGTATCAGAGCAGTTCAATCGTAGGGTTGTCTATAAGTCGTGTCTAACAGATTCTATAAGTCATGTCTAGCAGAGTTTTATTTATGGTGTGTTATGAACCACACCTATAACCAGGAGGCTGCAGGGCATTTAGGAAGATTGTTCTTCTTTCTTATCTTATATCATGCGTTAGTGCTATACTATCAGGATTTATTTTCTAATAACGTACTGTGATTTCAGTGATGCTTGTGACGAGAAGAGCTTCAGTTGGCCAGAGAGGCAAGGCTGCTACAGATGAGGGTACCAATCGGGTGCCACAAGTAGATGCAGGCCATAGTGAGTCCCAAGGTGGGGCCCCATCTCAGTCTTCTCAGAGCCCTTCCGTTCTAGCGAATCCCAGAGAGGCCGCAGTGCAGTTCCTCTATAGGATGCATCATGCCGGGGGATGCGAGATGCTATTCAGTTATTGACTCAGTTAGTGGCCACTTAGGCTCAGCGTCAGGACACGGGTATCGGTTATGCTGATAGGGCTATTAGTGCTAGGGTTTGAGACATCATCAATTTGGACCCTTCAGTATTTACAGGATCAAAACCAGATGAGGATCCACAGAATTTTATAGATCGGATGCTGGGTACATTGAAGGTAATGCATGTTTCTGACACTAAGTCAGTTGAGTTGGCTTCCTACCATTTGCAAGATGTTGTTATCTAGTGGTATGGACTTGGGAGTTGTCTAGAGGGGCTAATGCACCACCCGCAGTATGGCAAGAGTTCATTGAGGCCTTCCTTCGACATTATTTGTCAGTAGAGGCCCGATGGGCTTGATTTGATAGATTTATGAATTTATGCCAGGGGAATATGAGTGTGTGGGAGTACAATCTTCTTTTTAAATAAACCCGTTTGTAATTTGACTTGGGCTGCCCTTGATTAATGACTGCATGACGGCCTCACTTTAGGAGGGTATGGGTATTTCTCGTACTCAGGCTTACCCGCAGTGCTTAGAGGAGAAGAAACGCAGTAGCAAGCTGAGCGAGAGCGTGATAGGGGTCAGAGTAAGAGATCTAGATCTTTTGGGCCTTTTACTGAGTACTGGAGTGGTCACAGACATCAGTTTCCTAGGCGTTCAGCCTATTAAGAGGCTAGCGCACCTTCACAGTTTCCAGGACTGAGTTTTGATCGACCCACTTATTCTAGGCCAGGCCAGAGCTCCAGGGCTTATAGTTTCTAGTTCAGAGGTAATTCTAGCTAGATGAGGACACCTCTACCACGATACGCTCAGTATGGTAAGTTGCAGACGGGCATTCTTTGTTTGGATTCAGATGTGTATTATACCTGCGGCCAGCCAGGCAACATTATACGAGATTGTTTGTCAAGAGGTGGTGAAGGTGTAGTTCAGTTGACAGGATCTGCAGCTAGTTCTTGTCATCGGTATGCCTCCCTAGGCAGGGTTCTCAGACATGAGTCGGTCGTGGTAGAGGCAGAGGTAGAGCATCCACTTCGAGCGGTCCTTAGAACTGCCTTTATGCTTGGTTGGTTGGCAGGATCTTGAGTCATCGCCTGATGTCGTTACAGGTGTATTATCAGTCTTTTCCCATGACGAGTATGTATTAATAGATCCAGGCTTTACTTTATCATACTTCACTCCTTTTATTGTTGGTAAGTTTTGGATAGAACCTGGGAAGATTAGGCTTTTTGAGGTGTCTACACCTGTTGGAGACCCAGTGATAGCTAGACGAGTATGCAGGAATTGTGTAGTAATACTATGTAACCGTCATACCGTGGAAAACTTGATTGAGTTGGATATGGTAGACTTTGATCTTATTATGGGTATAGACTGGTTGGCTTCTTATTATGCCAATGTTGATTACAGAACAGAGATGGTTTGGTTCCAGTTTCCAAGAGAGTCGATGCTGGAATGAAAGGTAATATAGTTTCGCCGAAAGGTAGGTTTATTTCCTATCTCAAGGCAAGGAAGATGATTTCAAAGGGTTGTATTGATCATATTGTTCGAGTCCAGGATGCAGAAATAAAACCACCGACCCTTCAATTTGTTCCAGTGGTTAATGAATTCCTATATGTGTTTCCACACAAACTTCCAGGCATTCCATCAGGGTGGGAAAATGATTTTGCTATCGATGTGCTACAATATACTCATCTTATATCTATTCCTCCTTATAGGATGGCCCCTACCAAGTTGAAGGAATTGAAAGAGAAGTTGAAAGATTTTTTATAGAAGGGATTTATCAGGCCTAGTACGTCACTATGAGGAGCACCTGTATTATTTATAAGAAAGAAAGATGGCTCGTTGAGGATGATTATAGATTACATACAACTGAATAAGGTGACGATAAAGAAAAATTATCCGCTCCCGAGAATTTATGATTTATTTAATTAGTTGCAGGGTGCCAAGTGTTTTCCTAAGATAGACTTGAGATCGATTTATCATCATGTCAGGGTCACAAAGAGAGATATTCTAAAGACAGCATTCAGGACCAGATATGGTCACTTCGAATTTCTTGTGATGTCTTTTGGGTTGACTAATGCGCCAGCAGTATTTTTGGATATGATGAACCGCGTATTTATACCCTTCTTAGATCAATTTGTGATTATGTTTATCGATAATATTCTGGTCTACTCTCGTTCAGAGGCTGAGCATGCGGATCATTTATATGGTGTACTGTTACACCTCGTAATTTCATCTGTTGAGATTCGTTAGGTGTTAGTTGTCATAATCGTGAAAACTGGAGTTACCTTCTAGGATATACGAGATTATATATTCCCATATTATGGTTATGGGGGTTTAATCCCATGAAATAATCAAATTAAGGAATGGAGTTTGTCGGACCTTTGGGCAAACTTGGCAAAATTTTTGGACAGGATTTTGGTCCAAATTGGGAGAGGTATATCTCCTAGAATATGAGGAGTTTTGGCTTGTTTCTTTTATACAAATTGAATTTCATCGAGTCTAGTTTCCAACGCAATAAACCGTTAGTCAATGTGACATCGGAGTAAAAAGTTATGGGTGTTTTAAGACACCTTTGTCCGAGTAAAAAATTTTGACGGACCTGTTTGACTGCCGCAGAATATTTTGGCGGACTGCAGAAATTTCTGCGGCCCGTCAAATTGCACTTTCCTAGCGTAAAATAGTCACAGTGAGCCATGTTTGACTGGGCAGTTCTACGGAGCATTTTGACAGTCCATAGGAATTTTGATGGCCCGTCAAAATGGCTGCAGGATTGCTCGACGGGATTTTAAGTTACGGCTTATATATTTCATTCCATTTCATTTGGACATTTTATTTTCCCAAATCAGATCCAAGAGCTCTCCAAAGAAAAAGAAAAAAAAAACCTCTCTTCAATTCCATAGACTAATCCAAGACAAAATCCAAGAGAGATTAAAGATCAAGAGGCAAGAATCAAGATACCAATGTGCTAGAAGTCTTGCTAGGGTTAGTAGACTTCAAAAATTCTTTGGATATTGAAGCTAGGGTTTTCATATAAGTTGATAGCTTGCTCCAAAGCTCATTCTTATGAGATAAAAGGTTAGTTTTCATGCTTATTACATGTTATCAAGAATGTTTAGTTGTTGAACAACTTGGGTAGAAGGAGAAAGTAGAAGATTAGTTCTAAATGTTGTTTTTATGATGTTTTTGAGTAGTAAGCTAACTTGAGTTATGATTCTTGGTATGATATGGATATAATCTTGCTATAGAAGGTAATAATGATGATGAGAAAGCATTTTATGAAGAATGTGCATAGGGTTGGTGTGAAGTTGTTAGCGTAAGTTGAATGTGAGAATGAATATGGAAGACTTAATGGAATGTAACTACGTGATTATGATATTGTAAATGTTATTATGGTTATTTGGGAGTTGTTTTGTAATATGTTGGAAGTTGATGAAATTGGGGAAATGTTTCCCAATTTTCGTTAACTCATGAATTGTTCTAGTTTGGATTTAAGAGTATCTTTAAGGCTTAACCAAGGTATGAATCCTTTTAAATGTAGATTTTCCAAGCTTAGACAATGTTAAGTAGTTAAGAAGATAACGAGGTATGTAAGGCTAACCCTTCTTTTATTAAGGCATGGTCCCATTGGTAAATATCTTCATACGAGTTCTATAGAGTCTTCCAAATGACTTCATTCCTAGAATCGCTAAGGCTCACGATCCTTGATAAATCTCGTGATACCATCGGTCCCATCCTATGATAGTTGATTCTCTAAGGAAGTATATATTGAAAATGATGATGATGTATATATATATATATATATATATATGTATATATATATATATATATTATAAGTATGACTACTATATAACACCGAGCTTATATGGCCGGGTACGATATCTATCGTGCGCACACCAGTGCCTTTGGGTGCGGATAACACCGAGCCTTGGTAGGGCCGGGTACGTATAACATCGAATATTATCATTATGGGTGTGTAAGACACCGAACCTCTATGGTCGGGTATGATACTACTACAAGTATAAATGTATGAAATGGAAGGTTCCCATTAGAAAGGGGATAGGAAAATACGATGAACAACGGTAGAGGTATAAATGGCTTCATTATCTCATGACCTCTCTATCTTATGTTATTTCTTATGCTTCTATTATGATGTTGATCATGCTTTACATACTCAGTACATTATTCGTACTGATGTCCTTTTGTTTGTGGATCTTTGTGTCGTGCCCGCAGGTGGACAGGGAGATAGACTTGACCCATAGACTGCTTGTTCAGAGATTGCATAGAGGAGCTCCGTTTGATTCGGAGCTACAGCTTTTGGGTATTATTTTTTTTGTGTACATATATATGGGCATGGCAGGGTCCTATCTCGCCTATATGATGTTACGTAATCTTCTTAGAGGCTCGTGGACAGTGATGTATGGTTAGATGTCTTGCAGCCTTGTCGGCTCATATTTTGTATATTATTTTGTTAGCCTCGCCGGCTGGTGTATATAGACATGGGCAATGCTATTGATGATTATATATATACGTGTCGTTGCCCGATGTGAGTAATATTGTAGATTTATAGAAATCATGAGTAGGCCATGTGGCTCACCTAAATGGGAATATGAATGTACGATAAGAGGTGCTCGGGTGGGTTAGCACTGCGTGCCCGTCATGGCCCTCCGATTGGGTCGTGACAAAAGTGGTATCACAGCAGTTCTATCCTAGGGTGTGTGTACGAGCCGTGTCCAGTAGAGTCTTGTTTATGGTATGTTGCGCGCCACACTTATAAACAGGAGGCTGCGGGCATTTTAGGAATGAATGACCTTCTTTCTTCATAAGATCGTGCGATAGAGACATGATATAAGGATTTCTCTTTCCCGAACCGTGTATTATGTATTTTAGAAATGCCTGTAAAGCGAAAAGCTACGGCAGCCCAAAAGGGCAAGACAGCGGCAGAAAAGCGGGCTGAAAGGGTACCGCCAACGGATATAGAGGAAGGTGAGTCCTAGAATGCAGCTCAATCTCAGTCCTCCCACTCAGTGCCTATTTCTGAGGAGCATGAGGGAGCCACAGCCCTAGCACCCCCAGCTCCTCCACCGAACGCTTCAGGCCAAGATGTGAAATAGGCTATTCATTTACTTACTCAGTTGGTTGCCGCTCAGACTCATCGGCAAGGTACAGGGCAAGGTGATAGGACTCTTAGTACAAGGGCCCGTGATTTTATTAGCTTGAACCCTCCGAAATTCTTCGGGTCAAACCCGGATGAGGACCCTCAAAACTTTATTGTTGAGGACACTTCAGTTAATGCATGCTTCAGACATTGAATCGGTAGACTTAGCATCTTATAGACTCCGGGATATCGCGGTTCATTGGTATACGGTTTGGGTGGCTTCATGGGGAGTCAATGCACCTCCCCCAGTATGGCAAGAATTTATGGATGCCTTCCTCCGACATTACTTACCTCCAGAGGTTCGGCGGGCTAGAGCCGATAAGTTCTTGAATCTTAGGCAAGGAAGTATGAGTGCCTTAGAGTATAGTCTCCGCTTCAATTCTTTGGCTAGATATGCTTTGGCCATGGTAGCGGATATGGGTGACCGAGTGCACCGATTTGTGAGAGGCCTAGGGCCACATTTGATGGATAGGTGCTTGACTGTATCCCTTCAGGACAACATGGATATTTCACGCATTCAAGCCCATGCCCAGAATTTAGAGAAAAGCCAACAACAGCAAAGAAGTGAGCGTGAGCATGACAGAGGGTATAGCAAGAGGGCTAGATCTTTGGGTCCGATGAGTGAGTTTAGAGGCGGGCAAAGACAACAGTTTTTAGGCATTCAGGCCATTCTATGACTAGTGCGCCTTCACGGTTTACAGGCCAGAGATTTGATAGATCTACTTATTCCGGGCCGAGTCAGAGTTTCAGGGCTTCAGGTTCTCAGTTCAGAGGTGATTCGGGTCAGGCAAGGCCACCCGTGCCATGATGTTCCCAGTGCGGGAAGTCACATTGGGGCCAGTGTCGACTAGGTTCAAAGGTTTGCTATGTATGCGGTCGGCCAGGCCATATCATGCGTGATTGCCCCTATGTTGGTGGCAGGGGTAGAGTCGGCCTTCGGGTCGGCGGGTCTTCATCATTATGCGCCCTCCGAGGGAAAGGTTCACATGCGCCAGTCAGCCATAGTAGAGGCAGAGGGAGAGTCCCCAGTTCTAGTGGCTTTCAGTACCGTATTTATGCACTGGCTGGACGTCAGGATCTTAAGTCTTCTCCTAATGTCGTCATAGGTATATTATTAGCATTTTCCCATGATGTATATGCTTTGATAGATCCGGGCTCCACATTGTCATATGTTACTCCATATGTTGTGGGTCGGTTTGGGGTCAAACCGGAGTCTATCAAACCTTTTGAGGTATCTACACCCGTTGGTGAACCGGTAATAGCTAGTCGAGTATATAGAAATTGTGTAATTGTGATTTGTGACCATCGTACAATGGTTGATTTACATGAGTTAAAAATGCTGGACTTTGACGTTATCATGGGCATGGATTGGTTGGCTTCTTGCTATGTCAATGTTGATTGTAGAATAAAAATGATTCGCTTCCAGTTTCCGGGAGAACCAATTTTAGAATGGAAAGGAAATACCGCATCCCCGAAAGGTAGGTTTATTTCCTATCTAAAGGCAAGGAAAATGATCACAAAAGGTTGTATTTACCATTTAGTTCGGGTTCAAGATGTAGAAGCTGAATCGCCAACTCTTCAGTCTGTCCCCATGGTGAATGAGTTTCCGGATGTATTCCCGGAAGAGCTTCCAGGCCTCCCTCCAGAGCGGGAGATTGATTTTGCTATTGATGTGCTACCGGATACCAAGCCCATATCTATTCCTCCTTATAGGATGGCTCCCGCAGAGTTGAAAGAGTTGAAGGAGCAATTGAAGGACTTGTTTGAAAAAGGTTTTATTAAGCCTAGTTCTTCCCCGTAAGGAGCACCCGTGTTGTTTGTCCGAAAGAAAGATGGCTTCTTGCGAATGTGCATTGACTATCGGCAGTTAAATAAGGTGATGATCAAGAACAAATATCCGCTCCCAAAGATTGATGACTTATTTGACCAATTACAGGGCACCAAATGGTTTTCAAAGATAGATTTGAGATCCGGGTATCACTAAGTGCGAGTTAGGGAGAAAGATATTCCTAAGACAGCCTTTAGAACCAGATACGGCCATTTCGAGTTCTGAGTAATGTCATTTGGGCTAACTAATGCACCGGCAGTATTTATAAATTTGATGAACCAGGTGTTCAGGCCTTTCCTAGATTTATTTATGATTGTGTTCATCGACGATATCCTGGTATATTCTAAGTCCGAGGTAGAACATGCAGATCATTTGCGTACTGTTCTTAGAGTTCTTCAAACTCGAGAGTTATTTGACAAATTTTCTAAGTGTGAGTTTTGGTTGAACTTAGTGACCTTTTTGGGGCATATTATATCAGCCGATGGTATTCGGGTAGATACCCAAAAGATTGAGGTCGTGAAGACTTGGCCAAGGCCCACAACCCCTACAGAGGTTCGTAATTTTCTGGGCTTAGCAGGTTATTATAGGAGATTTGTAGAAAGCTTTTCTTCTATTTCTGCATCACTCACGAAGCTGATCCAGAAATCAGCTAAGTTTCAATGGACAGATGCTTGTGAACGTAGTTTCCAAGAGCTAATGGATAGATTAACTTCTGCCCTAGTCCTGACAGTTTTAGAGAGATCGAAAGGTTATGTTGTCTATTATGATGATTCAGGCATTGGGTTGGGCTATGTGTTGATGCAACCTGGTAAGGTGATTGCGTATGCTTCGAGGCAGTTGCGAAAACATGAGAAAAATTATCCGACCCATGATCTTGAACTGGATGCGGTGACTCATGCATTGAAAATGTGGAGACATTACTTGTATGGCGTCCACGTTGATATTTATACAGATCATAAGAGCCTTCAGTATATCTTCAAGCAGAAAGAATTGAATTTACGGCAACGGCGGTGGTTGGAATTGTTGAAAGACTATGATGTTAACATCCTATATCATCTCGGGAAGGCAAATATGGTGGCTGATGCTCTTAGCCGTAGATCCATGGGAAGTTTATGCGATGTTCAGCCAGAGAAAAGAGAGATAGCTCGTGAGCTCCAGCAGTTAGCTAGCCTGGGAGTTCGAGTAGTGGACTCAGGGAGTATGGGAGCTATCATTCAAAATTCAGCGGTCTCGTCGCTAGTAGTGGAAGTGAAAGAGCGACAATACAAAGATCCCATGCTAATTCATTACAGAAATACACTCCCTCAGAAGGAGAAGTCATCATTTGAGATTTCTAGAGATGGAGTTCTCCGATGCCGAGGCAGGTTATGTGTTCTTGATATTGCAGGATTACGCCACCAAATATTGAAAGAAGCCCATTGTTCCCATTATTTCGTTCACCACGGAGCAACGAAGATGTATCATGATCTTAAATCTATATATTGGTGGAATGGAATGAAGAAGGACATACGGAATTTGTAGCTCAATGTCCTAACTGTCAGCAAGTGAAAATTGAGCACCAAAAGCCGGGTGGATTGTAGCACGCTATAGAAATTCCAACTTGAAAATGGGAAGTAATTAACATGGACTTCATTACAGGCTTACCCCGTTCTCGACGTAAGTATGACTCTATATGGGTAATTGTGGATAGACTTACGAAGTTAGCTCATTTCTTACCGGTCAGAACTACATATGTAGCAGAAGATTACGAAAAGCTTTATGTTAAAGAGATAGTGCGACTTCACGGTGTTCCAGTATCTATTATATCCGATAGATGGACTCAGTTTACAGCCAATTTTTGGAAATCTTTTCAACAAGGTTTGGGGACTCAGGTGAGCCTTAGCATGACATTTCACCCACATACGGATGGGCAAGCTAAACGTACCATTCAGCCTCTTGAGGATATGCTACGGGCATGCATATTGGATTTTGGAGGTAATTGGGATGATCACTTACCACTTATTGAATTTGCTTATAACAATAATTATCATTCTAGCATCCAGATGGCCCCGTATGAGGCTTTATATAGGCGAAAGTGTAGATCTCCAATTGGATGGTTCGAAATAGAAGAGACCAAATTGATAGGGCCGGACTTGGTCCAGCAAGCTATAGAGAAAGTCAAGCTTATAGAGGATAGATTATTAACAGCTCAGAGTCATCAGAAATCCTATGCAGATAATCGTCGAAGAGACTTAGAGTTCCAAGTGAATTATTAGGTATTTTTAAAGGTATCGCCAATGAAGGGCGTCATGAGATTTGGCAAGAACGGCAAGCTTAGTCCCCGGTACATTGGACCTTATAAGATTATACGCAAGGTAGGCCGGGTGGCTTACGAATTAGATCTACCTTCTGACTTGGAGTCAGTTTGTCACGACCCAACCCCGTAGGCCGTGACTAGTGTCCGAGCTGGACACTCGTATACATACCTGTTAGCTATAATCAGTTCACACTAGCATGATAAGAACTCATATATAAAAAGGCATGACGTCGCCTCAAAACTGTTGCATATATATACATATCACAACAACCTGTCTCCTGAGGAGTTACAACTTTTAACAGATAACATCGTATATAAGCCGACAAGGCTATCATAATATAAGGGAACGTCCCCCGCCATACACGAGCCGACAAGGCTACCATAAACACATATATATATATATATATATATATATATATATATATATATATATATATATATATATATATATACGCAAGCCGACAAGGCGCCACCACAAATGGAAACGCCCCAAAACATAAGTCATACACACAACCGAACAATAACAATACACAACCCACACATATGTCTACGGACTCTAAGAGTGACAACGGTAACATATGACGGGACGGGGGCCCCGCCGTACCCCACAGATAAACATATACATATATTAATAGATCTGTGCCAAAAGTTTAGGCTCCGGAACAACGGAGCACTCCAAGACAGCTGAGTAGAAGTCCTAAGCTGAAGGATCACCAAAGCGAGTATCTGTACCTGCGGGCATGAAACGCAGCCCCGAAGAAGGGGTCGATACGAAATATGTGCGAGTATATAAGCGTGAAATACGACAAACGGATTATAACCGAAATAAGAAGTACGAAAAACAAGTACAATAACCAAAATACCAAGATGCTTGCTTTTGAAACACAAATCGTGCATGTCAATATCATATATCATATCCGGCCCATTATAGGGCTCGGTGAACATGGTCGCCACCCCGTCTTTGGTGCCATAACACAGCATACTCTAGAACACAGCATAACTCCGTATCACAGCATAACTCCGTATCACAGCATAACTCCGTATCACAGCATAACTCCGTAACATAGCATAGCACCATAACACAGCATAACACCATAACGCAGCATAACACCATAATATATATATATATATACCATACCCGGCTCTCTAGTGAGGGACTCAGTGAAAGATGCAATAACAGAATACACAAACAGAGTAGTGAGTAACCATATGTATATAAATCATCTTTTGAGGCTCTATAGATAAGTAGACTAACCAACGCCCGAGTATCAGGATGAAAGCTATATTAAGTTCTCTCTAAATGTCATTACGAACTATATTAAGGAAAGTTTCAGGGGTCATAGTCATGTATCAAGGCAATCCGAGGCAGCTTGTAAAAGTTATGGTCATTAGACAATATAGAGTTTTTCAGAAATAGGAAGCTTTCGTGAATCATTTACTATCCGATCATCTAAGAGACTCGAGGGCAATAGCTCGCTATTTTAAGAGTTCTAATATCAAGAAGTGACTAAGAATCATAATACATGCTCGGAACTTATGAATAGAATTACTCCCAAAGCTCATATCGTTTCATACTTATATCTAGGACATGCCAAAAGAAAGAAAGGATAGGCTTTACATACCTTTAGCGTTTACTCGCGACACAACACGTATACGCTGCCCAATAGTGTCTCAACTATATTAAGACGTCAAGAACTACGATTAGGCTACGAGGGAATTCAAAACGCATTCTAACGTTAGTAACTCCTTTCTAAATAATTTGACGACATTTCCTTTACATCCAAATCAACCACATACAATCAAGCCAACACCAATGATCATGCGTTCAAGTGCTAACCCGAGACTATTCAAACAAGACTCGAGAACACTTCGGAAAACCCGCACAATATTCAAAACAGCCCAACCAACCTACAAGGCAACTCGCAATCTTCCCAACTCAACAAGAACAACAACAACACATTCTTTCCTTCCAATTTCATAAACTATACAAACAATCCATACGTTACAATATTATCCATATAAACGTAAGAAACTATATTAACAACATACTAACTTCTACAACGAGCCCACAAACGATTTACAACTCCAATTTGAACCATCAACTACTTTCATTTTCATCCAAAATCCATAACAACAACAACCAAAATATCAAGTAAATCAATTCACCATTTCCCTACACAAACGCCCCTACACGGCCTCAACATCTACATATATAATTTCGTAATTTCTATTCATTTCTACATACTACAACATATTCAAACCATCCACAACACATGCAAAAGGAGATTAAACCTTACCTTTAATACTTGGCTTTTCAACTTGGCTCCAACTTGTGCCTTGAATTTATACTTGTTCTTGTTGCCCTAAAATCAACTCCACGCTATTACACATCTTCTAAGGAGTTTAATTTCTTAGAGAAAATATTTTTTTTATCAAGGTTTGCTAGATCATTCTCGGCCAGCCATGGCCGAGAGGTTCTCTCTCTATCTCTTAGGTTTCTAAGTTTGGTGAAGATGAAAATGGTTTGCTTGGTCATAAAATTTCCATTTATATGGTGCCTACGTGTTGGACACATGTCCCACTCATGGCTTGAGCCAATCAAATGTGGCCAAGCCATGGGTGGGACCCTATGACCAATTTGACTTGATTAATGAAATGATTAAGTCTTAATCCCACTTTAATAATCTAATCATGGTTAATTAATCCCTAATCTCCATTAATATTTCTATACCAAATAAAATTTATAAGTAACTTGTGCATTAAAACAAAATTGAAGGTTAAAAGTCTCTACCTCGGATCCCAAAATGGTCTTGTCCTTAACTTGTTGCGATTAGCTTAAAATATCCCAATGTACAAAAATACGGGATATAACATCCTTCCCTCCTTTAGAACATTCGTCCTCGAATGTTAGACTAGTCTCACCAGGTCTTACAGGGACTTCGGGGGAGTCTCTTTTATTGCTATGCCATATAGCTTTATTTACCAATTAATATAATCAACGAGGAGTTTAAATTACCTGTAGGCATAGGAAACAAGTAGGGATACTTATTCTTCATCTCCTCTTCAGCTTCCCAAGTCATCTCCTCTCTGTTATTGTTCCGCCACAATACTTTAATGGAAGCCACGTCTTTAGTACGCAACCTTCTCACTTGACGATCCAGTATAGCTACAGGGTCTCCTCGTAGGACAATTCCTCCGTTACCTGGATATCATCCACGGGGAATACTCTGGAAGGATCACCAATACATTTGCGAAGCATAGACACGTGGAAGACTGGGTGTACTGCTCCCAGATCAGATGGTAGGTCTAATTCATAGGCAACCTTGCCTACCTTACGGACAATCTGATAAGGCCCAATATATCTCGGGCTGAGCTTCCCTTTCTTACCGAACCTCATTACACCCTTCATAGATGACACCTTCAAGAATACCCAGTCGCCAATCTGAAACTCTAAGTGTCGACGTCGATTATCTGCATATGACCCGTCGACTCACGAGGCGCTAATAACCTTTCCGAATAAGTTTTACCTTATCAATGGCTTGTTGAATCATATACGGGCCGATTAGCTTAGTCTCCTAACATCAAACCAGCCAATAGGTGACCTGCGCTTCTGCCATACAAAGCCTCACACGGTGCCATCTGGATGCTAGAATGGTAGCTATTATTATAGGCAAACTCAATAAGTGGCAGATGATCATCCCGGTACCTGCGAAGTCAATGACACATGCCCGCAACATATCTCCTAGCGTACGAATAGTACGCTCGGCACGTCCGTCGCTCCGAGGGTGAAATGTTGTACTAAGACTCACTTCCGTGTCCCCAATCCTCTGGAATGATCTCCGGAAGTTAGGCGTAAGCGAGCACCTGCTCGTCGATATAATAGATATAGGAACTCCGTGAAGTCTTACTATCTCCTTAATGTACAACTTTGCATAGCCCTCAGCTGAATAAGTAGTCCTGACTGGAAGAAAATGGGCTGATTTTGTCAGCCTATCTGCAATAACCCGTATAGAGTCATATTTCCATGGAGTGCGAGGTAAGCTTGTAATGAAGTCCATATTCTGGAACCTTTAGCCTCATACATTACTTCTCGACTTCTTTAAAAGACTTTAACTGTCACTCTACTTTTTAGCTCTTAATCTCTATCCTTAGAGGTAGTTATCGAGTAGCGATGAAGTTCCCTCATATAATAGCTTTACATAGCCGCTATGTGCTTTAACTATCATCAGCTGGTATAATTCTGACACATTTTTTATTTGACATATAAGTTCACTGTCATCAGTAACCAGCTTGTTCGCTCGTCTCACTTAAACCATTCTATAATTCCCTTAACCCAACTTGTAACATTCTAGGCACATTATCTCGTGTCATTTCTTTATCTTTAATTCAAACTCTTCTATTGCCCCTTTGCTCAGATTTTGCTCTTAACTTTCCTGTCACACATTATGTTGTAATCTTTACAAGAATATGCGAAGGTGCTCAAATTAGCCCAAGAAATATCTTAGCGTCGTCTCACTAGTCTTCATGCTTTATCTTGCCGTTTTCTCTTTTATCTTACAATCGGTATCGGGATAAATCTTCGGTTCAACCATGGCCATGTCTTATTTGCCCTCGGTACTAATTCTATTTTGGTAATTGGCTTAAATCAACTTTACATCTTTCCTTAATGTATCCAAAATATCGCAAATCACTTTATTGTTATACATCTTTATATCTTTGCAAATCCTTACTCCTCTTATCAAGTACTCACTAACTTGGTCTCATTCTTAGCATCAAATATTCGTAGGTTGCATAACTATTCTTGTACAACTTGTATAAAGTATATCCAATCTTAGTCATAGTCTTCCCTTCTCCTGGTTCATTCTGCTTACATATCTTATCCGTACTAACATTCGCTCGTAGTCTATCTTGTCATGCTCCTTTCCCTTCCTTTATTCACCTTTTGATTTTCTCCCTTCCTACTATAGGAGATTTTCTATTCCTTCTCCTTTGTTACTTATAAGTCGCAACATCATTAGCGAACAACTCCATTGCCAACATCTTAGCCTCTAATCTTGTATAGCGTTGCTATGCTTCACAATATCTCTTAAGTTACTCGTTACTATTTGCTTGTCGTAATCTTTCTTTTTACACACACCCACTTTTTAATGTCATATCATTCAAGATCTCTACAAATAATTCTCAACACTGCCTCAATTACCATCCTGACTTCTTTCCATTTATTGCTGGCTTTTAGATCTTACTAACTTGTCTCAGCAAGAAATCTTACCTGAAGCTCAAGCATCTATATCAGATATTTGCAGTGTCGATTGTCTCCATCTTACACTTGCATTTCTCGCACCCGCTTCCCCCTTTAAGGGTGTACTTATACCATTATCCGTTTATATTCTGCTCTATGTCCCTATTTCCAATCTCAAATTCATCTGATTCTTTTTCCAATTCGCTTAGTATACTGTACCATATCCATGTCTTTTCCCTTATGATGTATAACTTGATTATCCACGTAGGAAACCTTAACAAAATCATGAAGTAACGAGGACCTTCCTATATATAGTACAAGTTCTCACCTGATAATCTGCACTCAAGTAATGCGACCAATGTAGCAACTCATCCAAGGCCACATTCCACTTACTCCAATCAATAATTACTTAGTACTTGTAGTCGTTCCAATCTCAATTAGGTAGCACCTATTTTCTGATGATAAGTGTCCAAAGTCCTCTTGTAACATTATCTTTATCCTAACCTATATCATCTGTTTTCTTTAATAAATTACAATACATCATTTGCTCCTCAAGCCTACCGTCTTTGTCCTTTAAGGATTCCATTATTTTCGAGGTGAAGTCGTGTACACGCAGTACTCCTTTACGCCTTATGCCCTTTTACCCTTATTGTGTGCTCGGTACTGACTTCCAACTTACTCAAAATCATATCAAGTTCATCTTAATGATAGTCGTATCTTATCACCTTATTATCGTACTACACCGTTAAGTTCATAACTATATATTTCCCTTTCGTTCCATATTCGCACTCAATTAATTACGTCTATTTTGGATGCTTCCTTTAGAATTCCCTTATCATTTCTCCCGTCTATGTCTATCTTTTATTCTGCGCACGGGGAATCTTATGCTACCTCTGTATCCTTTGGGACACATTACTTCTGCATAATCCCTTTCTTATTCTCAAAACATATCTGTTCATCCATGTTTATTCTTATCATACCAGGCATTTTCTAGCACTCATTCTATCTCGTTTCTCATCCTTTTTGTAGCTTGGTTCTTCACCATTCCGTTACTTATATCACTCGTGTTCTCAGCTATACATGTCATAACCTATTACTACACTGTTATCTCGCTTTCTTCTTGTTTCCTCTTTTCAATTTGCCCCATTCTTCTCTGGTGCTTGCTATCATTTCCGTTATCATATAACCTTTATTCTAAACTTTCCCTACAGAACTCGATAAGTCTTTCTTGTTCATTCTACAACTCGCTTTTCTGTTTCACACTTGCCTTTATACTCTAATCACATAGATCCTGTCATATCTTTTAATCACTTCCTCACTAGGCTTTACTCATTTTCATGACAATCCTCATTATAATCATGTTATATCCTGTCGTAATCAATCCTATCATGTAACACTTCTTAATCTTGTGCCCTTTCCAGTCCATCTTATCCTTAATATCTCACAAGCTGCCTTATCAACACTCTCGTCTCAATCATACCATTACTCCCTTTAACTACAAACTCGTCAAAATTTATCCCTACTTATTAATTCAGTCGGTACCCTAATATGACTCTCTATCAAGGTTTGCCAGTCTTTTCTAAATCATCTCTTAGTAACAAGCCCTTTCCAAATTCTTTTTACCATATCGATATCGTCCTCCTAATTGCTATTATTATCAATTAAGCAGTTAACTTATTTCTCGAGGTCAGCCATACTCACAGCTCAGTCAAATCCTATCATTACTATTGGCACGACCTTTCAAGACATATTACAAACCTATATCTCATTCTCTTTTTATTTCTAGGAAAGTTTTGGCAGAGTTTTCTCTGTATTTCATACTATCTCAAAACCTGCACGCAGGAAATACCAACAACGTCACACAGGGCCAACATCATATCACAGCCACACAGGGCTCCCAATATCAACAACAGTACGAAAATGATGAACTTACCTCGTATGTTCTTGTTCAACTCAAACTGCACCTGTTACACTTTCCTGTTTACTTTCCCTTTGAGTTTTCAACTTTACATTTCAATCGTACTTCAATAACTTACTCGACATATATCTTTCGTACCTTTGCTTGCCTGCGTTCTTTGTGACTTCCAATATCGCTAGTCACTTTCTTCTGTCCATGCCGTTCTTCTGCTGAAATTAAAGGTTAGTATAAGGAATTTCATTTCCTATGACTTGGCTCTATCGCACGATCTTAGATATGAAAGAAAGGTAACATCCTAAATGTCCTGTAGCCTCCTGTTTATAGATGTGGCGCACAACACACCGATAAACAAGACTCTACTAGACACGGTGCCGTAGACACTCCGAGGATGAATCGCTCTGATACCACTTTTGTCACGACCCAACCCCGTAGGCCGTGACTAGTGTCCGAGCTGGACACTCGTATACATACCTGTTAGCTATAATCAGTTCACACTAGCATGATAAGAACTCATATATAAAAAGGCATGATGTCGCCTCAAAACTGTTGCATATATATACATATCACAACAACCTGTCTCCTGAGGAGTTACAACTTTTTACAGATAACATCGTATATAAGCCGACAAGGCTATCATAATATAGGGAAACGTCCCCGCCATACACGAGCCGACAAGGCTACCATAACACACAGCTTTCCAAACATGTATATATATATATATATATCTACGCAAGCCGACAAGGCTGCCACTACGAATGGGAACGCCCCAAAACATAAGTCATACAGACACAACTGAACAATAACTATACACAACCCACACATATGTCTACAGACCTCTAAGAGTGACAACAGTAACATATGACGGGACAGGGCCCCGCCGTACCCCTGGATAAACATATACATATATTAATAGATCTGTGCCAAAAGTTTAGGCTCCGGAACAACGGAGCACTCCAAGACAGCTGAGTAGAAGTCCTAAGCTGAAGGATCACCAAAGCGAGTATCTGTACCTGTGGGCATGAAACGCAGCCCCCCGAAGAAAGGGGGTCAGTAAAAAATATGTACTGAGTATATAAAGCGTGAAATACAGCAAACAGGATTATAACCGAAATAAGAAGTACAGAAAACAAGTACAATAACCAAAGTACCAAGATGCTTGCTTTTGAAACACAAATCATGCATGTCAATATCATATATCATATCCGGCCCATTATAGGGCTCGGTGAACATGGTCGCCACCCCATCTTTGGCGCCATAACACAGCATACTCGTAACACAAAATAACTCCGTATCACAGCATAACTCCGTATCACAGCATAACTCCGTAATACAGCATAGCACCATAACACAGCAAAACACCATAACACAGCATAACACCATAACACAGCATAACACCATAATATATATACCATACCCGGCCCTCTAGTGAGGGACTCGATGAAAGATGCAATAACAGAATGCACAAACAGAGTAGTGAGTAACCATATGTATATAAATCATCTTTTGAGACTCTATAGATAAGTAGACTAACCAACGCTCGAGTATCAGGATGATAGCCATATTAAGTTCTCTCTAAATGTCATTACGAACTATATTAAAGAAAGTTTCAGGGGTCATAGTCATGTAACAAGGCAATCCGAGGCAGCTTGTAAAAGTTATGGTCATTAGGCAATATAGAGTTTTTCAGAAATAGAAGCTTTCATGAATCATTTACTATCCGATCATCTAGAAAGCTCGAGGGCAGTAGCTCGGCTATTTTAAGAGTTCTAATATCAAGAAGTGAATAAGAATCATAATACATGCTCGGAACTTATGAATAGAATTACTCCCAAAGCTCATATTGTTTCATACTTATATCTAGGACATGCCAAAAGAAAGAAAGGATAGGCTTTACATACCTTTAGCGTTTACTCGCGACAAAACACGTATACGCTGCCCAATAGTGTCTCAACCTATATTAAGACGTCAAGAACTACGATTAGGCTACGAGGGAATTCAAAACGCATTCTAACGTTAGTAACTCCTTTCTAAGTAATTTGACGACATTTCCTTTACATTCAAATCAACCACATACAATCAAGCCAACACCAATGATCATGCGTTCAAGTGCTAACCCGAGACTATTCAAACAAGACTCGAGAACACTTCGGAAAACCCGCACAATATTCAAAACGACCCCAACCAACCTACAAGGCAACTCGCAATCTTCCCAACTCAACAAGAACAACAACACATTCTTTCCTTCCAATTTCATAAACTATACCAACAATCCATATGTTACAATATTATCCATATAAACGTAAGAAACTATATTAACAACATACTAACTTCTACAACAGCCCACCAACGATTTAAACTCCAATTTGAACCATCAACTACTTTCATTTTCATCACAAAATCCATAACAACAACAACCAAAATATCAAGTAAATCAATTCACCATTTCCCTACACAAACAGCCCCTACACGGCCTCAACATCTACATACATAATTTCATAATTTCTATTCATTTCTACATACTACAACACATTCAACCATCCACAACACATGCAAAAGAAGATTAAACCTTACCTTTAATACTTGGCTTTTCAACTTGGCTCCAACTTGTGCCTTGAATTTATACTTGTTCTTGTTGCCCTAAAATCAACTCTATGTTATTACACATCTTCTAAGGAGTTGAATTGCTTGGAGAAAATATTTTTTTGATCAAGGTTTGCAAGATCATTCTCGGCCAGCCATGGCCGAGAGGTTCTCTCTCTATCTCTTAGGTTTCTAAGTTTGGTGAAGATGAAAATGGTTTGCTTGGTCATAAAATTTCCATTTATATGGTGCCTAGGTGTTGGACACATGTCCCACTCATGGCTTGAGCCAATCAAATGTGGTCAAGCCATGGGTGGGACCCACACGGCCAATTTGACTTGATTAATGAAATGATTAAGTCTTAATCCCACTTTAATAATCTAATCATGGTTAATTAATCCCTAATCTCCATTAATATTTCTATAACAAATAAAATTTATAAGTAACTTGTGCATTACAACAAAATCGGAGGTTAAAAGTCTCTACCTCGGATCCCAAAATGGTCTTGTCCTTAACTTGTCGCGATTAGCTTAAAATATCCCGATGTACAAAAATACGGGATATAACACATTTCACCCAGTTTTCCATGTATCCATGCTTCGTAAGTGCATTGGAGATGCTTCTAGGATTGTACCAATAGACGATGTCCAAGTTACTAAACAATTGTCTTATGAAGAAGCCCCCATTGTCATTTTAGACAGGCGAGTACGGAAACTCAGAACCAAAGAACTAGCAAAGATAAAAAGTTTTATGGAGAAATAATAATAGAGAGAAATGACTTGGGAAGCCAAAGAAGGCATGAAGTTTAGGTACCCGCATCTATTTCCACCCCCAGAGGAGACCCAGGCAGAGACGCCATTATCCTCAGGTATGTAGTGTTTTTCTTGATGATTTCCTAGTCGTGTGTGGCAACGGTTATTGATGTTGTTGTTGCAGCCCTGGGCGGCGATGTATTTTGGGTTGTTGTGCAGGATAGTAGTGCCATATTACAGGGGAAACTCTGGCAAAATTTTTATAGAATCCCCAAGAACCTAACATTCGAGGACGAATGTTTCCTAGGGGGAGAAGAATGTTACACCTCAGAAATTTTCGGACTTGTTGCCTTGTGGATAGGCTAATGTGAGCTTAAGGTGATTATGAAATCTTTATGAGATTAAGGAAGGTAGTAGATAACTTAAGGAGCATACCATAAGATTTTGAAGTCATAGGAAAATGTGAAATTTAGTTTGTTGAAGGAAGTGAAATATAAGCCGTGTTCGGAAAGGTTTTCGCTATAATTGAGCTAATGGTTATTTAGAATATCTTGAGGGGCTGCATAGGGCCTATTTTATGGTAAATGAAGTATTATGTAAGTGCCAAGAAGGTTCCATGAAGATTAGAAGTCAAACGAATCAACGAGAGAAAGTTACGCAAAACTGGGAGTTATACGACTACTTACACGGTCCATATAACTTTATACGGTCCGTATAAGGGGGTCCGTATAACTCGACCCATTAAAGAAAGGGACCTTCCATGGTGGTGTTATACGGTCCACTTATACGGACCGTATAATGTTATACGGACCGTATAAGTGGCCCGTATAAAATCCATCGGGCAGATTTTAAGTTTTTGTATAAATAGATGGCCTTTGCTCATTTATTTCATTTTTCATCTTCCACAAGTCTTAAGATCTCCAAACCTTTATCCAAGCCTATTCCATCCCAATCCAAGAGAAAAAAAAAAGATCAAGAGGCAAGAATCAAACTGTTCATATGTTAGAAGTCTTCCCAAGGTTAGTAGACTACAAGAGATTCTTGGATATTGAGGCTAGGGTTTTTAGCCAAGTTGATAGGTACCCCAAGATCTTTCTCATGAGGTAAAAGGTTAGTTTTCATTCTTATTTCATGTTATCATGAATGCTTAGTTGTTGAAGAACTTGGGTTGAAGAAGATAGTAGAAAATGAGGGTTAAGTGTAACTTTTATGATGTTTTTGAGTAGTAAGCTAACTTGAGTCATGATTCTTAGTATAATATGGATATAATTGTCACACCCCGACTTTACTAGGGTGTGATGGGCACCCGACCCCATGTACGGAGCCGAGCGAACCCGCTAACTCTTATTACATGTGTAAACTCATGAATCAATTAAGAATAAGATACGTGGTATACTCTCCATTTTTTTTCATAAGTAAAGACTATCATCATATGGGGCCCGTGACACGAAACATAATAACATATTGACTGGCAAAGCCGTCTACAAAGCTGACACTCTATACCCACGACTCTGTCTGCAAAGTCTCTAACTCGAACATGACATCATAGCATAGGACTCCTGACCCGGCAACCCTCCAGAGCAAATGGAGATGCCAACTCCGCTGGAACATCGTCTATAATAGCGTCTGATCATCTGGGTGTACCTGCGCGGCATGAAACGCAACCCCCCGAAGAAGAGGGGGTCAGTACGAGCATTGTACTGAGTATGTAGGGCAGGAATAGCAACATAGTAGAAGATATAAGCATGAATAATAACAAGATTTCATATCGTGAGGTAAAGGGATGACCTGTATATGAACAATGTCTGCATAGAAACATAGAACATATCATAGGATAACAGAGCAACTTTGTGCATATAAGGGCCCCGTAGGCGGATGCCATGCATGCTTGTTTTTCCTTTTTTTGAAAAAGAGCATTTCTTTTCATAGGCATAGAAAATAGAATTTATGTCATATCATGTTAAATCATAGTATATCATAGTATATCATAGTGTATCATAGGATCATAGCATATCGTAGTGTATCATAGGATCATAGCATATCATAGTGTATCATAGGATCATAGCATATCATAGTGTATCATAGGATCATAGCATATCATAGTGTATCATAGGATCATAGCATATCATAGTGTATCATAGGATCATAGCATATCATAGTGTATCATAGGATCATAGCACCGAATAGCGTCGGCTCGCCCACATTGCGCCGAAATACTCCGCTCGCCCATAAATCCCGCGTCGGGCATCCGCGTCCGGGATGATAAGCCAGCTGACCAGGTGGCAATGAAACATAGTTCCCTTCCCATTTTCCATGTATTCCTACCCCCCACCCCATGTACATATACATTTTTCATAGACATAGGTCATATAAGCATGCAGGAGAGCCCAAGAAAATCATGTATCCATCGGAGTGACGTAAGGTCGGAAACCTCCGATTGTATTATGGAATAACTATGGGCGCTTGTCTCACCTTGAAGGAATGGTTAATATAAGGCGAGACTATTAGTGGAGAGTAATATCATGAGAAAATATAAAATAGGATCATAGGGCATCGTTTCATATACTTGGAGTCTTTAAAGGAAAACATTATTCATGAGTAGAGTTGAGAATTCAAGGAATAGCTTAACATTCTCATCTCGTCACTGGAATCATAGACTTGGAACCTTTAATCATAGAATCATCATGGACATAGTTATCATGTAAACATTTTCTTCCTTGACATCATCCATGTTATTGTAAAACATGTTCATAGCCATCATAAGAATATCCTCGTTAGCATAGTTATAGTACTTGTCATTTGATGACGGGATAAGGATCAAAAGTTTCCATTGGATTCTACTTAAGAATAAGTCAAATGGAACAACAAGGAAAATACGGGAACAATGGGCCCACCTCGGGTCAAATGAGGCGGCGTATCAAATTTATGTATATTACTATTTATGGCGTCACTTATGAGGATCTTAGGGTAATCGGGTCCTATTGTGTAAGTCCTGGATGTTTAGGAAGTTTTTCCGACATTTCACGCAAGTTCTAATTCAATTCTACTGAATGAATAGTAGTTAATTTCGATCTCGGATTTTGGGAAAGGAATTGTCCCGAGGCCGTGTCCAAACCTATTACATATAAGACATGCCAAGAAAGAAAAGTGAAGCCTTACATACCTCTTTCCGCTCCTACCTCTACTCGAATCCAAGTTGCAAATCCTTGAGAATCTCTGATTTGGTCATGTTCACCAAACATTGATTAGAGCTTTTAGGAATCAATCTTGAATGCACATTTGTCTACAAAAATTTCGTGACACTTCCGTAAATACGCCATCCGAGAATATGGCTGTTGATTCATCCATTAACAACAATCCATTCATATTGATTCAATTCACAAAACATTCAAGCAACCCAAACTATAAGCCACTCCCAGTTACCAAACCTTTATCTGAGCAATAACGACTTAATTCTTTCTTTCGAATTCATAAACTATATCAACAATTCCATACATTAACAACATCATTTTTCATCGAAACAAGAAGCCATATTGAAATCACATTACCTTCTAAATCAGCCCACAATAATCTTATCCTCAATTTAAGTGATCAAACCTTCATTCTACATCATAATATTCATAACGACGACAATCAAAACTCTAGATAACATTAATTCATTTCATGCACACCAAGCAGCCCCTATTCGGCCACTCCACAACATACAACACTCCATGAGTTTCATTCATTTTCTATGCATTACAACAACACAAGAACATGCTAAATTCAATTAACTCACCACCCTTACACAACACCACACATACCCACGGCCAACACACATACACGGCCACAACTTCAACTTCCATATTCCATGATTTTCATTCATTTCCATACTCCACAACATATACAAATCATCTATAACACATGAAAAATAAGATTAAACCATACCTCTCTCACTTGATTCTTCAAGTTGGCTAGAGTTTGATCTTGAACCAATTCTTGTTCTTGCTACTTCAACAACCCCTCCATGTTGTTAAGCACCTTCTAAGGAGTGGGAAAACTTGAAGGAAGTAATTTTCATGATCAAATTTATGGGGCTGGTTCGGCCAGCCCCTCTTGGCCGTGCCCTCTCCTTCTCTTTTTCTCTTCATTTTTCTTGAACTCTCTAGAGAGGAAATGATGACTTGCCTTGTATTGTTATCACTAATATATATATATATATATTACATAGCACATGGCCGGTCATGTGCATGTATTTTCCCTCAAAACTTTTTTCAAATTTTCTAGATTTTTCCTCTTTTCTTTCCCTCCAAGTTTCTTCAAACTTCTTGAAATTTCCAAGTGGAAAAGATGACTAATTCTCTTACCTTTTCATCTTTTAACAACATGTAATAGCCATCCATGTGGCCATGGCCCACACCCCCATGTGGCCGGCCACTTATGGCTATTTTCATAAAATGGCCAACTTTCTATAAATAACTTTTGGCCCCAAATTTTCCTTAATGTCTCCTTCCAACATAATTCATAAACGACTCACGTCTTAAAACAAAGTCGGAAATGGTCTTGTCTTTAACTTCCCGCAGTTAGTTCGGAACATCCAAATGTACAAAATACGGGGTATAACAATAATCTTGTTATGGAAGGTAGTAATAGTGATAAGGAAGCATTGTATGAAAATGTGCTAAAATGGGTGTGAGGTTGTTGGTATAAGTTGAACACAAGGATGAATTTTGGAGGCTTAATGGAATGTGATTACTTGATTATGATATTGTGGGTGTGTTATGGTTATTTGGGAGTTGTTTTGTAATATGGTGGAAGTCGATGAAATAGGGGAAATGCTGCCCAATTTTCATTAACTCATGAATTGTTCTAGTTTGGATTTAAGAGTATCTTTAAGGCTTAACCAAGGTATGAATCCTTTTAAATGTAGATTGTTCAAGCTACGACGGTGAACGTTAAGTAGTTAAGAAGACAAAGAGGTATGTAAGGTTAACCCTTCTTTCATTAAGGCATGGTTCCTTTGCTATATATATATATATATATATATATATATATATCCTGTCATGAGTTCCATGATGTCTGCCAAATGACTCTATCTCTATGATTACCAAAGTTCATGATTCTCGATACGTGCACAATACTATTACCTCCTTTATATGATAGTTGATCCTCCAAGGATAGAAGTGACGAAAACAATGATGGCAATGATGTTGATGATATTTATGGACTTTTATGTATACGTATCTAAGTAGGTATGACCATTATGTAACACCAAGCTTATGTGGCCGGGTATGATATCTATCGCGCGCACACCACTGCAGTTGGGTACGGATAACACTGAGCCTTGGTAGGGCCAGGTATGTATAATCACCGAGCCTTGTCATGGCCGGGTATGTGAAACACCGAACCTACATGGTCGGGTATGATATGGATACGAGTATGAATATGAATACGAATACGAATATATATATATATGTATGTATGTACATGAGTAAGCATTAGAAATGGAAGGTCCCTATGAAAGACAAGTAAGTAGATATGATGAAGGCCGCTAGAGGTACAAATGACTCTATTACCTCCTGATTCTCCCATCTTATGCTATATCTTATGTTATTTCTTGTGCTGTCTCTTATGCTTCTACTATGATGTTTATTGTACTTTACATACTTAGTACATTATTCGTGTCGTTTTGTTTGTGGACGCTGCATCATGCCCACAGGTGGACAGGGAGACAGGCTCGATCCATAGATTTCTTATTCAGAGACTACATAGAGAAGCTCTATTTCATCCGGAGCTACAGCTTTTGGGTATTATTCATTTGTGTATGTACATATGGGCATGGCGGGGTCCTGTCCCGCCTATATGTTGTTACCTACTCTTCTTAGAAGCTCGTAGACAGTTGTGTATGGTTAGATGTCTTGCAGCCTTGTCGGCGCATATTTGTATATCATTTTTGATAGCCTCGTCGGCTCGTATATATAGATATGGGCATCGTTTATTGATGATGATATAAATGTGTTGTTGCCCAATGAAATTTGCACTATTAATGTATGTAAATTATGAGTAAGCCATATGGCTCACCTAGATGTGAATGAAAATGTACGTTAAGAGGTGCCCGGAAGGGTTAGCACCGGGTGCCCGTCATGGCCCTCTGGTTGGGTCGTGACAGTATATGATTCCCTTACAAGTAAGAAGGGATACTTAGTGATTCTAATTAAGATTCCAAAGACATTTGAGGCGAGAGAAGAAAGCTCGTTGGAGAAAGTTAAGGTAGAAAGTGCCTTACCTCGTGTACAAACGTACCAGCAGGAATTCCTGGCAATTTTCAGTGTTAGAAGTTGAACGAATCAAATCGACACAATCGGAAAGGATTCAGGAAATTCTGCAGACATCAGTCACTGTCGAAGGGCCGTCGACATGTCGACGGACCGTCACTGTGCACCGTCAATATGATTCTGCAGTCAGTGATCTGCAGGCGCAAGTCAGCGGACCAAGTCGACAGACCGTCGACACGTCGACGGATCGTCGACCCGCTCGTCGAACCGCCTCTTTAGAATATTCTAGTCCCAGCTGTAAATAGACGGCCCTTGTTCATAATTTTCAGATTTCACCTTCTCGACAGGTCTTGAAGACTCTAGAATATTCTCCATATCATGTTAGTACATATCCAAGAGAAAGCAAGGATTAATTAGTAATAATCAAGGGAAATTAAGTGTATGGGTGCTCATTAAGGTTAATGGAAGCTAGAAATTCCTTTGGAATTGAAGTTGAGCTTTTTCTCCAAGTGGAGTATGTTCATCTAAACACCATTCCTATGTGATCAAAGGTGAGTTTCACATTTAATTCATGTTACTAAGAATATTGAGTAGTTGAAAGACTTGGATTATGGAGGAAAGTAGAGTATGAAGTTCAAATTTGAAAATAGTGGTATTCTTGAATATTAACTTGACTTGAATTATAGTTCTTCACATGTTACGGGTACAATCTTGTGGTGAATAATACAAATGATGTTAAAAGAGTATTATATGAGAATGAACATGGTATTATGTCATGGTTATGGTTATGGGTGACATTGGGAGGGCATTATAAGAATTGAATAATGATCAACTTGAAGAAGTTTATTGATTATGATGTCTTGGGTGTTGTTAATGATATTTGGGAGTTGTTGATTATATGGAGAAAGTTGTAGGAACAAAGGAAATGCTGCCCAATTTTCGTTAACCTTTTAGTCGCTTTAGTCTAGATTTAAGCATGTTCTCAATGAGCTAATTTTGTACGGATTCTCTTGAATGTAGAATCGCGAGCTTGGAAGGAGAACTCTTAGTCATTAAGAAGACATAAAGGTATGTAAGGCTAGTCCCCTTCTTTCAAAGGCATGACTTCTATATTATGATTTCTTTTCTATACTCCCATGACCTTCTTACATTCCAAAAGATGAGAGTTAAAGATTCTTACGAGTTTCTTATGAGATATGTTCTATGATAGTGATGATGATAATGATGCTTTCACGAGCTTGATAATCCTATGTTTATTATTTCATTGATGTTATTCCTTGTTGTTGCCTCACCTCATGACATTAGTTCTTTCAAGGCGAGGCGTAGCGATGATGATTGTGCCATAGCATAATCGGAGGTTTCCGACCTTACGTCACTCCAATATGATTGTAGCTTTGATTGGGCTCTCAAGTATGCTTATTTTTATATATGATTACACTGCGCCTATACGACCATGCAGCACCACTACGCTGGGCGTAGTGGGCGGCTTACGGATAATGATAATAACACCGTGTCTATATGACACAGGCAACACCACTAGTGGGCGGCGTGAGATGACTATCCCGGACGCGGGATACCCAGACGCGGGCTAGTGATGACATATGACTCAGAAAGCTTACTTATATCTGTATATGTGTGTTATCATTTGGTTTTAAAGGTAAAAGTTAGCATGCATGATTCCACCTTAAGTGGCAAGCAGTTACAGTTTTCTTTTCTTCTTATGCTTTCTACATTTCCTTATTATGTTACCATATATGCCTTACATACTCAGTACTTTGTTCGTACTGACGTCTTATTCTTTGTGGAGGCTGTGTTCATGCCCACAGGTAGACAGGGAGACGGTGCAGACGCTTAGGAGCTTACTCAGCAATTGTATAGGAGTATCTCACTACTCCGGAGGTGCAACCTATTGGTATATTCTTTTGTGTACATATTTGGGGCATGGCGGGGTCCTGTCCCGTCCTTATTACTTCAGTATTCTGGTTAGAGGCTTGTAGATACTTATGTGTGGGTAATAGATGTTATGAGACTTCTTTAGCCTATACTTTGTAGCCTTATGGGCCTATGTATGCACCCATGTTCTGGGAGATATTTGGAGATTGTTTCATGATGAGTCTGGTGTTGAGAATGATGTATGTTCAGGCTGAGTATGATAGACAGCATGATGAGTGGTGCTCGGTTGTCAGCTCCGAGTACCCGTCATGGCCCACTAGTTGGGTCGTGACAAAAGTGGTATCAGAGCAGTTCCATCCTAGGGTGTATCTACGAGCCGTGTCCAGTAAAGTCTTATTTATGGGGTTGAAGCGCGCCACATTTATAAACAAGAGGCTGCGAGGCATTTAGGAATCATGACCATCTTTCGTCTTCATAGATCGTGCGATAGAGCTATAATAGAAGAATTCCCTTTTTCCTAACCATGCATTATGCTTTCAGCAAAGTTGACAAGAGAAAAAGCTACAGCAGCCCCGAAGGGCAAGATAGTGGTCAAAGAGAGGACAGAATGGGAGCCGCCTATAGATATGGAGGAGGGCGAATCCCACAATAAGGCCCTATTTCGGTTCACTCATATTGTGCCCACTCTAGAGGAGCAAAGAGGAGTCTCAACCTTAGCTCTAGCACCCCCAGTTCCTCCACCAGATGCCTCAAGCCAGGAGATAAGGTAGGCCATCCTTTTGCTGACCTAGTTAGTGGCCGCTCAAGATCAGCAGCAGGATGCGGGCCATGGTAACAGGAATTAGAGGAAGAGAGTCAGGTCTTCAGGGTTTGACCATGAGTTCAGGGGCTCTCTAAGGCAGCAATTCTCTAGGCACTCAGCTCGTTCAATAGCTAGTGCGCCACCGCAGTTTTCTGGACCTAGGGTTGATAGATCTGCTTACGTGAGGCCAGTTCAGAGTTTTAGAGTTCCTAATTCCCAGAATAGGGGTAATTCAAACCAGATGAGATTACTTGTACCACGGTGTACTCGGTGTGGCAAGTTACATTCTGGACCGTGCCGCTTGGGTTTGAATGTTTGTTATGCTTGCGCTCGGCCAGGCCATTTCAGGCGCGACTGTCCATGGATGCATGGTAGGGGTAAGGTTCGGCTTACGGGATTGGCAGCTGGCTCTTCATCGGCACGTCTTTCGAGGCAAAGACCACAGGTATTAGCAGGCTGTGATAGAGACCGACGAGGAATGCCCAGTCCGAGTGGATCCTAGCATCATATCTATGCACTAGCTAGGCGACAGAATCTTGAGTCTCTCCCTGATATTGTTCCAGGTATATTGTTAGTACTCTCTTATGGTCTATACGTATCGATTGATTCGGGTTCTACGCTATCTTACATCACTCCTTGTGTTGCGGAGTGTATTGGGTTGAAACCCGAGCCAAATCAATGATTTGAGATGTCTATGCCTGTTTGTGACCCAGTGATAGCCAGAATTATGGTTTATGAGTAAGTAAACCTCCACGAAAAGGGAGTTGACTGACATAATATATATAATGGAATTATGGAAAGAGTGCGCAGGTACAACTTAAGAGAGAAGCCCTATTACTTAAATTCTTTTATAGTAGTCAGCCTTGTGCTGCTGAGCTGTATATTATATATGTGTTTCTATATGTGGCCTTTAGGGCATGGGATGCGTTTTCTGGGTTGTGTGCAGGTTCGGGATTTTATGTTTATAAAGGAAACTCTGCCGAAAATTCTTCCAGGAATCTAAAGGAAGTTGTGGGAGCTGTAGGCAGGATTGTTGCGAGAAGCAAGAAAAAGGGGCCTATCAATGAGTTATTAAGGACGGAGTTAGTAGTTAAATGCAGGATAAACATAGCAAGTATGTATTAAGCTGAGAGAATGAAGAATAGGTTAGGATATAATAAGGAACATGAGAAGGGGAAAGTGATGTGCTTGGAATAGAAAGAAGTTTTATACTAAGGAGGATTAAAGAGATAAGCATCCCAGAAGGAGTTGCAAGTTAGAAGAATTCGGCTAGTCCTTTTTATGGTTTGGAAGATTGATTTATGAAATGAACTTGATGTATACGTATAAGCCGATGCATGATACGCCGAATTAGATTATTAAGCTAGACTTCGCCCGATGATTATAGCGGGAGAAAAAAATTTCATGTTGCTAGAAGCCAGCCTTATTGACCCCGGTGAAACCTCGAGGAAAGAGAGTAAAAGAGATGTGTTAACAAAAGCTCCTTACCTGGCAATCGGGTAACCTTATGACCATAGTTGTGTTCTGTATTATAGTCCAGGATATATATATTCAGGAATTTACTCGAACAATTATATGACAGGGATTGCTATTACAGATATGAGGGAAAGCGAAAATAAGATAAGATTGATAGGCGAAACAGAAGGATGATAAGTGACGATTATTCGGTATGTCCTGGAAGCAGAGAAGGAAGGGTAGGAGCAAGGCAAATATGAGGGAAGTCTACTAGAGCAGTAACTCGATAAACAGAGGGTAGAAGAGAATCAAATCCTGCGGATCTTCTAATACCAAGTAAGCATGTTAATGGGTGTTACGAGGTGATTGAAATGGAACCATGCTGTAAGAACGGTGTGGCTAACTACATTATGACGGGAATTATTGAACCAAGTGTCAAGTAAGATATCCTATGCGTGGAGAGTGAGTTTATACAACATCCATACAAAGAATTCTGAAAGGACCATATGTTACCCCGTTATTAAAATGTTGGGATAACAGAGTACAATACTCCTATAGCAGGGTGAACTTGTCACACCCTAACAATGGTAGGGCATGACGGGCTCCCGACTCTCATCAGAGTCGAGTGAACCCTTAGACATTCGCTCTATCAAAACCTGTCATTTCAAAAACTTTTAAAAATATGAAACTTTTCTGAATAGAAATCATTGTCTTTATAATGATTATGAAAACTTTCAATCAAATAAGTACTTTAAACCAATTGAAATCATCTAAAATACATACTCTTTTAAAATCCACAAATGACTCAACTGACATCACTTTGTCGACATCTCGACAAACATACCACGAGACAACGTCTGCCGAAGCCTCTAAGAAGTAATTTGAACATTATGAGTCGGGACGGGGCCCACGACATACCCATAATCATACATATCTATACATGACTTAGCACGGCTCAGAACAAGGTGGAACTTGCCAATCCCGGTGACGTCAAGCATCCTAGCTATACACTTAACACCGCCAAATAATCGGGGTCGCGGGCATGAACGCGCGCGTCCCCGAGCAAAAGGACGTCGTACGGACAATGTACTGAGTATGTAAGGTGGTAACAAATCATAATCATAATTTGATTTAGGAGAGAAGAAATCACAACCTAACTCAATACCAGCAGCCTTCGTTGGAAGAAATATAAATGTGCACACGAAGTCTCAAAACAATCTTTAAGTAAATAATGCAATCCAATATACATGCCGCTTCCGACATGTTAACAGAATAGTCCCTTCGGACAGCCGCTTCCGGCTAGTATCACAATAGTCCCTTCGGACGGCTGCTTCCAGCATAATAATGATGGCCCCTTCGGGCAGCCGCTTCCGGCTTAATATCACAATAATGTCAATATAAACTCAATCCACAAGTATCAATTTCAATTCATATCATAAGTCACTAATCAATTCATCACAATCTAGTTATTAGCCTTAGTCTTTATAAGAAGTTATCAAATTTGTATATCACTAGACTTAGGAGGACATACTTCTAGGTTTGAGGGTAGAATTGTTATGAAATTCTTACTGCTTATATCCCACTCAATTTCATCTTATTGCCCTACCCAAAGAAAAAATGATCATATCAATACAAAGGGATGATATTATAGAATGTAAACATAAATCGTAAATGAAATGAAGTAGTAAAATCTCGCACCCCCTTCGGAGTAGTTTTGAAAATCAAACTTTATGTTTCCTTTAGTATAAACCTAATTTTCTCGAAATCATTAGTAAAACCATATACACAACTCAACTTGGCACCTTATGGGTGTTCCCTTTGGAACAGAATAGGAGTACAATATCAATAAGCCATCACAAGAAACATTTACACCTTACTCGTCTAAGAATGGAATCATATGGAGTACATATAGAATGAATAGCAACAAGAATCATGCCAAAGGAAGAAAGGTTTGCCTTACATACCTTGTCGCTTACGTGATTAGCTTAACTTATGCTTCCAAACACTGGCCAATCCACAATCAAGGTAAAGAAAATCGTGGACAACTTGAAAAAGGTTCATATACTTCTCTAAGCTCGTAATTAACTTCCGTAAATTCGGGCAGCATTTTCTCTGTAATCTTCGCTTCCCTCTAATTCCAATTCAATTTAACAACACAATCAGCAATCAATAACAACAAAAACCATCTCATATAAGCCTCTTTAAATTCAAAGCATCAAGTCCCAAAGATATACACCAAAACAGCCCAGTATACGCTTTGTATACGATATCTACATTCACTTTATTCTCCCAAATTCAAGAACACCAACTTATCAACAACAATATCAACAATCATTTTATATCAATATCCAACTAATTCTATCCATTTAATCATACCAAAGCAGCCCCCAAGTCATTTGATATCCAAAAATTATAACCAAACTTTCAATGTCATTTTCTATATTCTAACCCGTTAAATCTATCAATGATCATAGTAAGAACATCATTAAAATCTTAAACATACCTTATATGAGCAGCCACCACGAAAACAACATCCCCCAAGTTTAATTTTTAGCCTAAAACAATGGCAACAACTTGTACTACACTTTACTCTTCATGAGCCTCGGAATTCGGGACCTCAAACTTGATCAAAACTTGATTTCTCTCTCTAAGGGCTCTCTTCCCTCTCTCTAAAATATTCTGGAACTTTGGTATGAAAATGAGGCAGATAAGGCTGAAAATTTCCCTTAAATAGCAAGGGTAGTGGGCCTGACCCGACTTGGAATCGGGTTGGGCCGAGCCCTGCCCTTGACTTGACCTTTCTGCCTTAAAACATCCATAACTTTTTATACCTATGTCTCATGAAGGCCCACGACATATGGTTGGAAAGATAATTCAATTATATACAACTTTCATATTTGGAGTTTTCCCCAATTCCCAAATAATGATGGGGTTATGGCCTCTCGAAGTCAGATTATCCGAAAACGTAACATAAAAACATCTTTTTGGAGGGCTTACACTTGGATTTGGCTCAAGGGTCCTTCTTGAGTTGTGTTTAACTTCACATATACCATTCATATAACTTTTCATATGTCCTTTATAAAAACCCCATCATGTGGGCCCCACCTCAACTTACGATCACGAGGGCTATATATCTTTTAACGTATCATTCCAAATCATATTGTACGAATTCCAAATATCATACTCATGCTATCCTCATGCTAATACAGTAGAATTTCATCCTTTATACTTGTAATATTTGCTCCTCTTGAGCTCACACTAAGTCGCTATGACCTTAGTAACGTGAAATTTTACGGGGTGTAATAATCCTTTTCGATCGAGAGAAGAGTGTATAGAGATTGACATTGAACCTTAAGTTACAGTTTTATCAAAAGATGGTTGTCACGCCCCAAAACCCACCCTAGACGTGGCCGGCATCCGACGTCATGAATAACATCGGAAGAACCTAAACGACACAATAATAACACTTGAATCCGCCAGGTTTAACATTCGATTCCAACAATTTATAAAATAAAGGTAAACAAATCATGCATATATGAATTAAATCAGCGGAAGTCTTTATGTTATATCCCGCATTTTGTGCGTCGGAATATTTCGAGATCGAGTAAATCGAAGAAAATAAGTTTGACGAAAATTTGGGGAAATCTTTGGGCGAATTTTTAAGTCAACTATGGAGGCGCATATCTCATAGTATATGTGGAGTTTTAAGGTGTTTTAAAAGCCTAAAATGAAGTTCGTCGAGTCTAGTTTGTAATGCAACAAACCGTTCATTGATAGGACATCGGAGTAGAGAATTATAGACGTTACAAACTGAGCGTCGACGCAGAAACAGTATTCCGCGGTACCGCTACAGATACCGCTACAAGAAGTTCTGTCTATATGATAGCTACGATAAACCGACGTTGGCGAGTTTTTTAAAAGGGACAGAAACTTCATTTTATTTCAGCAAAAAAGCTCCACAAATTTCCGAAATTTCAGCAAGAAAGAAGAGAAAAAAAAAAAAAGAGAAATCTTGAAGCCTTCAACTTTGATTCAAAATTATAATTTGTTTGTATTCCTACTAAGTTCAAGATTCTCTACAAAGTGGTATAAATATCATGGCAAGAAAGAGCTTCTTTTGGCAAGTGGAAAAGTTGGAAAAGGGTAAGAATTTAATCTTCTTTTATATGTTATGTATGGTTGTGTATGTTGTGGTGTGTAGGAATGAGGGGAAATTCATGAAAAATATGGACTATATGTTGAGGCCGTGTGGTTGTGGTATAGTATGGAAAGGGATGAATCAATTTTCTTAAGTATTTTGGTTGTTGTTACAATGGAATCTATGATGAGAAATGGAAGTTTGATAATTCTAGTTCAAGTTGTAGTTGTCGGGAAGTTGTTTTAGAAGTTAAAGTGAATTGAATATAGTGTTCTTGTGTTTATGGAAACTAATGTTGTTAGTGTGAATTGTTGGTGTGATTTATGAAGTTGAAAGAAAGAAATATGTTGTCATTATTCTTGTTGAGTTTGGATAATTTTAGGTAGTGTGTTGGTTCGGCCGCTTGAAATGTCGAGCGGATTATTTGAAACATTCTTGACTATTGTTTGGAAGGTTTCGAATTGGTATTTGAATATGTGAACAATTATGAATTGAACATAAATGAGATGCCATGGAATTGTAAAAAAGAATTGGTGATGTTAGAATGCATTTGGGATTGAATATGGATATTGTAGGATGTGAAAATGAATGGAAAACATGAAAGTATAAATGTTGAAGTTGAGTTGTGAAAGTTGAAGGTTGGCCGTGTGTTGTGTGTGTTGTGTGGTGATAGTGATTTAATTGTATTTAACATGATTGTGTGTTGTTGAAATGTGTGGAGAATAAATGAAGTTCATGAAATCATGTATGGTGAAGTTGGGCCGTGTAGGGGCTGTTTTCGGTGGAACATGGTGAACCAAATTATATGTTGTATTTTGGTGGTTGTTTGTCATGGATTATGTGATGTAAATGAGAGTTTAATGTGTCAAGTTGGTGTTGTACTTGTTGGTGGGCTGATTTAGAATCTTAAGAAATTTTAATATAGTTTCATGAATTTGTGGAAGATAATGTTGTCCATGTGTGAATTGTTGGTATTGCTGTTGAAGATTTGGCCGAGTTAAATTCTCGGGGGCGTCCAAGTTATAGGGGAAGTGCTGCCCAAAATTCTGTAGAAAAAGCAATGGTTTGGAATTGGATCCTTTAGCGCTGGACTAATGTTCGATGCCTATTGATGTTGTTGTAGATTTTTGAGAAGACGAACTTACGTTGGATTAGCTTAGGAAGCAAGCCAGGTATGTGAAGCTTACCCTTCTTTTCTTTTTGGCATGTCTTAGACGGAACTAAGGTATGACATGATATGTGCCTCGGGGTAATTCCATTCGTAAATTTCAAGTATGTTTGTGAATCGTATTTGCTCGTCTTTGTGGTTTGTATGTTCTTGGTATGGTTGAGTTTGAGAAATTGTGTAAGCGATTCGTATAAGTTCCTTGATGTTCGTATCTTTAACGCGGTTGAGTTATGACCCTTATGTCTTTTGTAGGATTAAACTTTTAAGGTTTCAAAAGAGTTCTATTTTCAAAAGAATTTTGTTTTCAAAAGAGACTTGTTCCAAAACGACTTGAAACTACGAACGTCCGTAACTTTTGCATACGACCTCGAAACGCCCCAAAACATAATATGTAAGTTCATAAGACATCACTCTCCCCTACCCCTCGTAGTCGGGCTCGGACGGGGGTCGGCACCCGTCCGTGGGGCCCGCGGATCTCCTTTCTATGCTACCTTTATGGATTTTTCGGAAAATTTAATATTTTCTTCACTATGATTATTTATTTATCTGTCGAGTTGGAAATAAGGGTTTTATGCCCATGATTTTGATACGTGACAACGATTTCTGAAGTTCGGTTTGATATGTCCCGAGCGAGATTCGGGAGAAAACTATGATTTTGGATTTTCAAAAAAAAAGGGTTCGTTTTGATCATTCGGTTGAGTCTGTGATGGTGTCGATATGTGTGTGGTTACTTACGATCTGCTCGTGCGTTACGTGTTACCTCTTTCCGGATCCGGCCGGTATATGATCGTGCGCACTATGATATACTCGGTGTTATCTTTGTGTTACGGTTCCGAGACCTCGCCATAGGGCCGGGTTCCGTTTATGGAGTTATCTTTGTGATATGGCTTATGATGTGTTGTGACGATGTGTTGTGTTCGGGGATACGGAGATTTGAAACTTCGGTGTTATCTTGTGTTGTGGCGCCGGATAGGGTGGCGACCACGTTCATGATCGCCGGGTCCTATGGACCGTATTTGATATGTGATGATGTATGATGATATGATGAGTTTGATCACCGATGATGAGGCAAATCCCACATCGGTTAATGTCATTCCATGTGACAGATTATGATGCGTTCGGTATGAGTATGTATGATACGTGTGTCGGATGTAAGTACTTGGGTAGTTGGGTTATTACGACTTTACTTTTGTACTCCCTACTTTGGTTATGGCCTCATTTGATGTATCTTTGTGCTTCACATGCTCGGTACATATTTCGTCCCCGACCCCCTTTCTTCGGGGGCTGCGTTTCATGCCACGCGGTACCCACGGATGAGTAGGTGATGTTAGCGAGAAGATGCTCCCGGTGGATTGGCGACTCCATTTCCTCCGGAGTGGTTTGCCTATAGTACGGACGATTGAGTCGAGTGCTTTGTGTGGTGTTCGAAGTTATGATAGAGACTTTGCGGACGAGTGTCGAGTGTATGATATGTATAGGTAAATCGAAGGCGTTTTGTAGCGGCTACGTAAGCCGGTGTGTTTGTATGCATTATGCTACCGATGTGTTTGGCAAGCGGCTATATAAAGAGCTTGAATATCTAAATCTGACCAAGACTTATTAAAGTACAAAAATTCCGTTCAGCATGCCTTATATTATATTACTTATATTACGTAAGTTTTCATACGATTGCATTGGTACCGATTTTATTTGGTTTGAAAGAAAAAAACGAAAGGCATGTTTGTTTTTCTTGAAAAATTTTCATTTCGTGCGTATGTTATGTTTGTGGGCCCGGTATGATTGTGTGTATTACGAAAGTCTGCGGGTTCGCTCGGCCCTAGGTAAGGGTCGGGTGCCCATCACACCCTATCGGATTAAGGGTGTGACACTTTAGTAATCAATACTTGTCAAACATGGACATGTACGTGTTAAACAATACAATAACTCAACAAGTTGTGGACCCACAAGAATGTATACTATTTGAGCTTTTAAGATAAAAAAATAATAGTTTGACTAATCGGGATGCAGCCCAAAACTAATAATGAATGAACGAATAAATAGGTGTGTCCCACGAATGATTGTCCGTGTGGGCTATCAAATGCAAATAAAGAGATCAACAACAAGTCCTTCCTAGGTCTCGAAATAAGTATCAAGAATGATTTTGTGTTTTCAAAAAAAAAGTGTGGTGATAGTGATTTAATTGTATTTCTTTCGTTACATAACATACCATCAAAAGCAACAATGGTATGCCGATTAGCTTTATAAAGTACTTAACCCCTCATGAGTGCCTCATGAATTGATGATGGACAACAAGTAATACGAAAATAAATTATAATAATACATAAAGATATCATCAACCTTTCAAAATGATAGTATAAAAATGTTTATTCCACTTTGTGATTCTTGATATCATTTGTTAAACAGTTTGAAGCCATTTCAAGGTGGAGGAGAAATTGTGTAAATATATTATGCTTTAAATCGATCAAGCATAAATATTTGTGTTAATATTACGAAAGTTTTTGTTTTCCATAATAAAGATGGATATCACTATCGTTATATAGGCCTAATTTCAATATCAAACAACACTGCACAATACATAGTATTTTATGGATTACTATGAACGAAAAAAAGGGCTACTCTTCCTCCCGAATAGCAAGGCCATTAATACATTGGAATGTTGTATACGTGGAAATGACTTGTTAGTGTTAATGCATTGAAATAATACTTATTGATGTTGTGGAATGGAAGTTGGCCACTCTTCCTCCCGAATGGCAAGGCAATTAATACACTAGGATCCATAGTGGCTACTCTTCCTCCCGAATAGCAAGGCAAACACAACAACAAAGTCCATGGCATAGAAGCCGATTCGTAATGCATTTGTAAGGTAGCCACATCATCAATTGTCAATAAGGTTCATTATGCCATATCGAAAGAATAAGTCATTCCAATCAAGGTTTTGAAAACGTATAACTTCTTTACAAAAGATTTCCATATCCCAATTCATCAATGAGAATGTCATTACCAACTCTTAACCATCATTATTAAGCATCTCTCATAGAGGAAAGAATTCATAATATCTTACACATATATAGGGTTTGTTACAATCTAGGTTTAATGTGGGTTTGTCCCCTCACACACATTAACCACCATTTAGACATGAATTAGAGTTCAAGAAACATGAAAAGATTACTCATTAAAGAATCTTGAATAATAGTTTCAAAAAGTGATTTTCATTCAGAATAAGTTTTCAAAAGAGAGATATACAAATCACCTTTATAGTCAGAAATGATTTTAAAAGAGACATACCTTAATTCCCGCTCAAGCGTACTTCCCACAATCCAACAATTATTCTACAATATTTTTAGATAGGAGAGGTTAGAACTCTAACTTGTTATTTCAAAGTTTAACATTAAGCCCTTTTACCAACGAAAGCTAGGGTTTTCATGACTAGAACGTGTTCTTGAACACTTTATAAATCAATCAAGGATTCTAATCTCATAGTACAACCTACACTAGTATAAAACCTTTCAATAACATCACTAAAGTCAGGGATCATACTTTATTGAAGGAATATTAACTTCTCCTAAACGTCCCTTCCTCTTCTCTTTCTTGGGTTTCAAGAATCTAGGGTTTGTGGAAGATGAACTAGTGTTAATTTGATGTTAGATTGATGTTGAAATGATGGGAATTGATCAAGAACATACCTTATATCTTTTGGGGATGTTTTAGGGTTGTTTCCTCTCAGGAAGTCAGCCAAAACGAAGTGGGAATGAATATAACGAAGTTAGGCCTTTATAAAATTCGGGAAAAATCGCTTCAGGCGTAAAATGGCCTGGTGCGTCGCTTGGGGCAGCTCCCAGGGTGCCGCACAAAGTGTATCCATTTCAACAGCGTATCCATTTCGACAGCATCAAAATTTTGAGTTTGCTGAAAATTTGGGGTGCCGTTAAGGCGCGCGCACGCCTACTTTTTTTGCATACCGCACCAATGATGCTCAGTAAAATGGGCATAACTCCTAGTACAGAGCTTTGTTGGAGCTGGGCAACCTACCGTTGGAAAGGTATTTTAAAGATATACAACTTTTATCAATGAAGTGTTCCCAAATTCCCAACCTATGGTTACGAAACTGGCTTAGAAGTCAGACCTACCAAAACTTAAGCGAATTTAAGAGCCCTTAAGATCTTCAATTGTTGGTTTGACTTCAAATGACCATCTTCCACCCGAATTCATCAAGAATGGATTCATATAGGTATAATATAATCTTAACACTATATTTTTACATATTCACACCTAGTTCAAGTTTACGGGGCGTTACATTATCCCCCCCTTAAGATCATTCGTCCTCGAATGAGAATCGTATTCTAGGAAGTAATCACTAAACCACAAGTTAATTCAACAAACACAGATGATTCACCTAAGAATAGTTAAAACGATAGCTCATACCTGTCATAGGGAACAAGTGAGGATATCTCTTCTTCATGTCCTCCTCTAAGGCCGGTTCGTATATATTTACAATATCATGGTTTCGCCACAAAACCTTGAGTGATGCCACATCCTTCGTCCTCAACCTTCTAACTTGACGATCTAGAATACGACTTATATCTCCTCATAAGATAGCCCTTCATTGATTTCAATTCTCTTCATGATTCAACACATGGGAAGGATCGAGTTTGTACAACCTCATTTTGCATCGAAATGTGAAACACGGGATGCACCATGGGCATATCGGATGGTAACTTCAACTCATAAGCCACCGCCCAACTTTCCTAACAATCTCGTAAGTCCATATGAAAAGTTGGGACTAAGCCCTAACTTAGGTTTACCAAACCCCATTACTCCCTTCATCGGTAACACTTTTAAGAACACCTTATCACCGATAAGTAGAAAACTCTAGCTCATCGTTATGCTCATATACAGATTTCATATGGACATATTTTACTGTGACTCTGAGAAAGCTATCTTGAGTATTTTTGCAAAATAAGATTAACCTTCTCATGATTTGCTTCATGAGATTATGAGTATAACGAGACCCAACAACTCCACTTAAGTTGGTTCAGGTGCCCAATGCCCAATTGGAGACCGACAACGCCTCCCATAAAGAGCCTCATAAAGAGCCATCTGAATACTTGCTTGGTAACTGTTGTTGTACGTGAATTCCACCAGAGGGAAATGTTTATCCCAATTTCCTCCAAAATCTATAACACAGGCCCTCAGCATATCTTCCAACACTTGAATAGTTCTCTCTGCCTGCCCATCAGTCTGAGGATGAAAGGTAGTGCTCAATTTCACTCTAGTTCCCAAACCTTCCTGAAAGGATGTCCAAAAACGAGCAAAAGGAATTCTCGTACCTTTGTCCGATATGATGGATGTCGGAAAGGATAGCCTTAACTATCTCTTTTAGATATAGCTTGGCGTATTGCGCCGCGACATACGACGTCTTCACGGGGAGAAAGTGGCCTCAATTAGACTTTGAGTCTATCCACTATTTTAAATACGAATCAAACTTGGTCTTAGTGGGCAAACCCATAACTTACAATTCCATGTTGATCTCCTCCCACTTCCACAACAACAATGACAACTATATTCAAAATGAGCAAGGCCTCCAGCCCTTTGATGTTAGCCCCTTCACCTATTGACCCTTCATCCACTTAGCCACAAAGTATCCTTAGAAATATCAACCTTCATGCTCTTCCACCATTAATGTTGTTTCAAATCCTTATACATTTTGGTGGATCCTAAAATTCCAAGGAATACTTGGAACTATGAGCTTCCATCATTAATTCTTGAAGAAGACCATTAACAACAACACACAATCGTCCTTGCAACCACAGAACACTATCACTAGTACCCACGATAGAAAAATGTTGGGAGTAAATATACACCCCTTTCCACTCCATCTCTCGAGAAAATGAGAAAAGCTCATCATCATATTGCTTGGATTTAATCCTTTCTACAATGTCAGACCGTGATGGAGTGATTCCCACTAATTCTCCATCTTAAGTTTCATCAAGCCTAACCCCAAGACTGGCAAGCCTTCGAATCTCTTGCCCCATGGGTATGTCATGAGCACGCAAATAAGCCAACGTGCCCATAGATTTTTTCGCTTCAAAGCATCGGAAACCACATTAGCCTTACACCGGGTGATACAAGATATCTCAAGTCGTAATCTTTTAACAACTCCAACTACCCCTCTATAGGTTCTACTACAACGAGAAGCGTGCTCGCTTTCCTGCGAGATTCAACTCTCGCTATTTAAAGATGTATTGCAGGCTTTTATGGTCAGTAAAAACATCAAAATGCTCACCATACAAATAATGACGCCAAATTTTTAAGGCAAATACAATGGCAGCCAACTCCAAGTCATGAGTCGGATAATTCTTCTAATGCTTCTTCAACTGACGCGAAGCATAAGCAATCACCTTACCGTTCTGCATCAATACACAACCCAAACCATTTCTAGAAGCATCACAATACACCACATATCCACCAGACCCAGAAGGTAAAGTCAAAATAGGAGCCGAAGTTAACGTTGTCTTAAGCTCTTGGAAACTCTTTTCACAAGCTTCGGACCACTGAAACTTAGCAGTCTTCTGTGTCAATTTAGTCAATGGCGAGGCTATGGACGAAAAACCTTCCACAAACTTTCTGTAATAATTTGCCAAACCCAAGAAACTACGAATTTCCGTTGCACTAGTTGGTCTAGGCCAATCCTTAACCGCTGAAATTTTCTGAGGGTCTACTTTAATGCCATCACCAGTCACCTCTTGACCCAAGAAAGCCATAGACTCAAGCCAGAATTCACACTTAGAGAATTTTGCATAAAGCTCGTTCTCCTCAAGTGTTGTCAAAGTTATCCTCAAGTGATTTGCATGATCCTCACGACTTTTAAAATACACCAAAATATCATCAATAAACACAATAATGAAGCGGTCTAGATAAGGCTTAAACGCACGATTCATCAAATCCATGAAAGCAACAGGCGCATTAGTCAACCAAAAGGACATGACTAGAAACTCAAAGTGACCATAACGCGTACAGAAGGCGGTTTTCGGGATATCCTTTTCCTTTATCTTTAATTGGTGATACCCAGACCTCAGGTCAATCTATGAAAAGAACTTAGCACCCTGAAGTTGGTCAAATAGATCATCTATCCTAGGCAAAGGATATTTATTCTTAATGGTCACTTTATTAAGTTGATGGTAATCAACGCACATCCTAAGGGAGCCATCTTTCTTTCTAACAAACAAAACTGGACCACCCCAAGGTGAGGAACTTGGTCGGATGAAACCTTTATCCAACAAGTCCTTCAACCGATCCTTTGACTCCCGCCTAAGCTCCGGGAGCCATACGATAAGGAGGGATAGAAATAGGTTGGGTGTCAGGAATAACATCAATCCCAAAATCAATAACCCTATCAGGAGGAATATCAGGGAGATCTTTGGGAAACACTTTGGGATAATCACTAACTATGGGAACAAATGCAAATTCAGGTACTACGGCTTTTGTATCATTAACAGCAACCAAATGGTAAATGCACCCCTTCGTAATCATCTTATGAGCCTTAAGATAGGAAATAAATCTACCCCTTGGCTTAGCAATTTCACCCTCCCACATAATAACAGGCTCCTCGGGAAAGGCGAAGCGAACTAACTTATGGCGACAATCCACATTAGCATAACATGCGGACAACCAGTCCATCCCTATAATTATATCAAAATCCACCATCTCAAATTCATACAAATTAGCCATGGTCTCACGTCCCTTGATCACAACAACACAATTTCTATACACTAGAAACGATAAGCGAAACACCAATAGGGCGTATCAACAGCAAAAGATTCACACAAAGGTTTGGGTTTCATACCCAAATCAAGAGCAAAATAAGGGGTCATATAGGATAAATTTGAACCCGAATCAATCAATGAGTAAGCATCATGAGAACAGATGGTAAGGATACCTGTACCCACAGCATCAGAAGCCTCAGCCGCCGCTCTACGAGTCAACCCATAAAGTCGAGCTGTCCCTCCACCAGAAGTATTAGCAACTACCTTTCCCTTTCCGTTGTTACGAGCATTCTGATTATAATTGTTAGCATTACCAGCAGGTTGATTTTTAGCAGATGCAGAAGTAGGCGAATCATTCTTTTGGTTATTTATAGCAGCCATCTCACGTAGTCACTTTTAAGATGCCCCCTAATACCACAGTGATGACAGATACGATGCTCCCATACAACGGACCGACTACTGCCTTGGGAGAACCTGCTTTGGTTATTATTCTTCTGACCTTGCCTACCAGAAGGTACACTAGCATTCAAATATGCGTCGGACTGAGCAGGTGCCGAATACCCTTTACTCTGACCTCCCTTATAATTATTACCACTAAAACCACCTACCGATCTGTTACACCCCGTACTTCGTACGTTGGAATATTTTAAGTTGGTTGCGACGAGTTATGGACAAGACTTTTAATTTCCGGTTTTGTTGATTTTGTCCCAATGCATAAGTTGCATATTCATCTTTTGTTGATATGAAGTGTTAAGGGTAAGGTTGGAATAAGGAAAAATTAGAGAATGAAAGTTGGAAGAATTTTGGGACCAAAAAATGAATTAAGAAAACTTGGAAATCATTGAAGTTGAGGGGTCAAAGTGGCCGGCCAAGATAATTGTGGACAAGGCCACATGTTCTCATTTTACTTGGAAATTTAAAAGATGACCAAGTCATCTTTTCCTTCATTTATCCATAGAGAGTTCAAGAAGCATTGAGAGAAAGGGAGAGAGGCCATTCGGCTCTCCTTGGCCGAGCAACACCAAGGAAAAAAAAAAAGGGGTGAAGAAAAAAAAAAACAATAGTTTCCTCAAACAATTCTACTCTTGGGAAGGTGCTAAACAACATGAGATAGTTGTTGAATTGAGCAAAGCTCTTATTCTTGTGAAACTCCACC
>NC_081349.1:61379444-61387052 GCF_029784015.1 Lycium ferocissimum | reverse complement strand
AACTTCAACCCAAAAATTGCCGGAATTTCGGGACGTTTGTACACGAGGTAAGGCATTTTCCTTAACTTTCTCCAACGAGTTTCTTTCTGCCAAATTCTTTAAATTTTAAATTAGAATACAAATACCCCTTCTTACGGAATCATACCCCTCGCCCCAACGGGGGCCAGACGGGCACCCGGGCAACCCCTTTCCCCATCTTAACAATTTTTCATTCACTCTGGTGACCCATATGGCTTACTCAAATTTTCCCAAACATTAATGGGCAAATTTTTCAACAAACATTTATATCATCATCAATAAACGATGCCCATATCTAAAAACGACCGGAGGCTATAAAAAATGATATACAAATATGCGCCGAAACCCAAAGACATCTAACCATACACAACTCTCGAGTTCTAAGAAGAGTAGGTAAAACTATAGGGGAAGCCCCCCTGCCCATTTTCATAACAAATAAAAATACCCAAAAGCAGCCCCGATAAAAAGGGCTTTTGTAGTCTCCGAATAAAAAACAGGGATCGCCCCGTCCCCCCGTCCCCCCGGGCATGAGGGCGTCCACAAAAAAAAGACACGAATAATGTACAAGTATGTGTCAAATAAACATCAAAAAGGGAAGATAAGAGACGCCAAGAAATAACATGATATAGCATAAGAGGGAGAATCGGGGTAATAGAGTTTTGATTAGCGGCCTTCATCATATCTACTTACTTGTCTTTCATAGGGACCTTCCATTTCTAATGTTACTCATGTACATACATACATATATATATATATTTCGTTTCGTATTCATATTCATACCTACCCAATCATACCCGCCCAGTAGGTTCGGGTTTCACATACCCGGGATGACAAGGCCCCTGATTAACATCCCGGCCCCTCCCAAGGCTCGGGTTATCCGTCCAACGAAAGGGGTGCGGGGATAGATATCATCCCGGCCACTAACGTTTAAAAAGGGTCATCCTACTTAGATACGTATACATAAAACCATAAATATCATCAACATCATTGCCATCATTGTTTTCGTCACTTTCATCCTCGTGAGATCAACTATCATATAAAGGAGGTAATAAAAGATACACGTATCGAGAATCAGCTAACTTTGGTAATCAAGAGATAGTCATTTAAGTATTCATCATGAACTCATGATGCGATATATATATATATATATATATATATATATATATATATGTGAAAGCAAAGGAACCATGCCTTTAAATTGTTGGGCGTACAATCTTACATACTCTTTGTCTTTCTTAACTACTTAACGTTCACTGCCGTAGCTTGAACAATCTACTTAAAAGGATTCATACCTTGGTTAAGCCTTTAAAAATAATTTTAACCAAATCTGTATCAATTCACAGAAGTTAATGAAAATCAAGCAAGATTTATTTCCTTATCGATCACCATATTACAAAACAACTCCCAAATAACCATAACACACCCACAATATCATAATCAAGTAATCACATTCCATTAAGCCTCCAAAATTCATCCTTGTGTTCAACTTATACCAACAACCTCACACCCATTTTAGCACATTTTCTACTGATGCTTCCTTATCACTATTACTACCTTCCATAACAAGATTATTGTTACACCTCGTATTTTGTACATTTGGATGTTCCGAACTAAGTGCGGGAAGTTAAAGACAAGACCATTTCCGACTTTGTTTTAAGACGTGAGTCGTTTATGAATTATGTTGAAGGAGACATTAAGGAAAATTTGAGACTGTTATTTATGTAAAAGTTGGCCACTTTATGAAAATAGCCATAAGTGGCCGGCCACATGGGAGTGTGGGCCATGGCCACAAGGATGGCTATTATATGTTGTTAAAAGATGAAAAGGCAAGAGAATTAGTCATCTTTTCCACTTGGAAATTTCAAGAAGTTTGAAGAAACTTGGAGGGAAAAGAAAAGAGAAAAATCTAGAAAATTTGAAAAAAGTTTTGAGGGAAAATACATACATGGCCGTGCATGTGCTATGTAATATATATATATATATATTAGTGATAACAATACAAGGCAAGTCATCATTTCCTCTCTAGAGAGTTCAAGAAAAAAATGAAGAGAAAAAGAGAGGGAGTAGGCCAAGAAATTTGTGGCCGAACCAGCCCATAAATTTGATGAAAATTACTTTCCTTCAAGTTTTCCCACTCCTTAGAAGGTGCTTAACAACATGGAGGGGTTGTTGAAGTAGCAAGAACAAGAATTGGTTCAAGATCAAACTCTAGCCAACTTGAAGAATCAAGTGAGAGAGGTATGGTTTAATCTTATTTTTCATGTGTTATAGATGATTTGTATATGTTGTGGAGTATGGAAATGAATGAAAATCATGGAATATGGAAGTTGAAGTTGTGGCCGTGTATGTGTGTTGGCCGTGGGTATGTGTGGTGTTGTGTAAGGGTGGTGAGTTAATTGAATTTAGCATGTTCGTGTGTTGTAATGCATAGAAAATGAATGAAACTCATGGAGTGTTGTATGTTGTGGAGTGGCCGGAATAGGGGTCGCTTGGTGTGCAGTATAAAATGAATTAATGTTATCTAGAGTTTTGATTGTCGTCGTTATGAATATTATGATGTAGAATGAAGGTTTGATCACTTAAATTGAGGGATAAGATTGTTGTGGGCTGATTTAGAAGGTAATGTGATTTCAATATGGCTTCTTGTTTCGATGAAAAATGATGTTGTTAATGTATGGAATTGTTGATATAGTTTATGAATTCGAAAGAAAGAATTAAGTCGTTATTGCTCTTGTGGATAAAGGTTTGGTAACTTGGGAGTGGCTTATAGTTTGGGTTGCTTGAATGTTTTGTGAATTGAATTGAAAATGAATGGATTGTTGTTAATGGATAATTGAAGTAGACCATATTCTGACGGCGTATTCTGAGGGAAGTCTCGCCGAAATTTTTGTAGACAAATGTGCATTCAAGATTGGATTCTAAAAGCTCCTAATCAATGTTTGGTGAACATGACCAAATTGTAGATTACATGGATTTGCAACTTGGATTTGGGTAACGGGGGAGGAGCGGAAAGCAGGTAATGTAAGGCTTCACTTTTCTTTCTTGGCATGTCTTATATGTAATAGGTTTGGACACGGGCCTCGGGGACAATTCCTTTCCAATCCGAGATCGAAATTAACTACTATTCGTTAAGAGAATTGAATTAGAACTGCGTGAAATGCGGAAAAACTTCCTAAACATCAGACTTACACAATAGGACCGATTACCCTAAGATCCTCATAAGTGACGCCATAAATAGTAATATACATAAATTTGATACGCCGCCTCATTTGACCCGTAGGTGGGCCATTGTTCCTGTGGATTTTCCTTGTTGTTCCATTTGACTTATTCTTAAGTAGAATCCAATGGAAACTTTTGATCCTTATTAAGTCATCAAATGACAAGTACTATAAACTATGCTAACGAGGATATTCTTATGATGGCTATGAACATGTTTTACAATGACATGGATGATGTCACAAGAAAAATGTTTACATGATAACTATGTCCATGATGATTCTATGATTAAAAAGTTCCAAGTCTATGATTCCGGACGAGATGAGAATGTTAAGCTATCCCTTGAATTCTCAACTGCTCACTTGGAATAATGTTTTCCTTTAAAGACTCCAAGTATATTAAACGATGCCCTATGATCCTATTTTTATATTTTCTCATGATATTACTCTCCACTAATAGTCGCCTTATATTAACCATTCCTTCAAGCGTGAGACAAGCGCCCATAGTTATTCCATTATTACAATCGGAGGTTTCCGACCTTTACGTCACTCCGAATGGATACATGATTTTCTTGGGCTCTCCCGTACGCTTATATGACCTATGTCTATGAAAATGTATATGTGTACAAGTGGGGTAGGAATACATGGAAAATGGAAGGAACTATGTTTTCGTTGCCACCTGGACGCCTGGCTTATCATCCGGACGCGGGATGCCGGACGCGGGATTTATGGGCGGCGGGTATTTCGGCGCAATGTGGGCGAGCCGACGTTGGTCTTGCAAGGCTCCCAGCGATACACTATGATATGCTATGATCCTATGATACACTATGATATGCTATGATCCTATGATACACTATGATATGCTATGATCCTATGATACACTATGATATCTTATGATCCTATGATACGCTACGATATGCTATGATCCTACGATACGCTACGATATGCTATGATCTATGATACACTATGATACACTATGATATACTATGATTTAACATGATATGACATAAATTCTATTTTCTATGCCTATGAAAAGAAATGCTCTCTTTCAAAAAAGGAAGAACAAGCATGCATGGCATTCGCCCCCATGGGGCCCTTATATCACAAAGTTGCTCTGTTGCACATGATATGTTCTATGTTTCTATGCGGACATTGTTCATATATACAAGTCATCCCTTTACCTCACGATATGAAATCTTGTTATTATTCATGCTTATATCTTTCTACTATGTTGCTATTCACCCACATACCGCACAATGCTCGTATCGACCCCCTCTTCTTCGGGGGCTGCGTTTCATGCCGCGCGGTGTACACCCTGATGATCGGTACGTCTATTATAGACGATGTTCCGGAGTTGGCATCTCCATTCGCTCCGAGGGTTGCCGGGTCGGGAGTCCTATGCTATGATGTCATGTTCGGTTAGAGACTTTGCGGCAGACGGAGTCGTGGGTATAGTAGTGTCGGCTTGTAGGCAGCTTTGCCGATCAATATGTTATTATGTTTCGTGTCGCGGCCCCATATGATGATAGTCTTTACTTATGAAAAAATGGAGAAGTATACCACGTATCTTATTCTTAATTGATTCATGAGTTTACACATGTAATAAGAGTTAGCGGGTTCGCTCTGGCTCCGTACATGGGGTCGGTGCCCATCACACCCTAGTAAAGTCGGGGTGTGACAATTATATCCATATTATACTAAGAATCATACCTCAAGTTACTTCTTACTCAAAAACATCATAAAAGTTACACTTAACCCTATTTTCTACTATCTTCTTCAACCCAAGTTCTTCAACAACTAAGCATTCATGATAACATGAAATAAGAATGAAAACTAACCTTTTACCTCTCATGAGAAAGATCTTGGGGTACCTATCAACTTGGCTAAAAACCTAGCCTCAATATCCAAGAATCTCTTGTAGTCTACTAACCTTGGGAAGACTTCTGTAACATATGAGAAGTTTGATTCTTGCTCTTGATCTTTTTTTTTCTCTTGGATTGGGATGGAATAGGCTTGGATAAAGGTTTGGAGATCAAGACTTGTGGAAGATGAAAAATGAAATAAAATGAGCAAAGGCCATCTATTTATACAAAAACTTAAAATACATAGATGGATTTTATACGGGCCACTTATACGGTCCTTATAACATTATACGGTCGTATAAGTGGACCGTATAACACCACCATGGAAGGTCCCTTTCTTTAATGGGTCGAGTTATACGGATTTATACGGACCGTATAAAGTTATATGGACCGTGTAAGTAGTCGTATAACTTTCTCTCTCGTTAGATTCGTTTGACTTCTAATCTTCATGGAACCTTCTTGGCACTTACAAAATACTTCATTTACCATAAAATAGGCCCTATGCATCCCCTCGAAGATATTCTAAATAACCATTAGCTCAATTATAGAAAACCTTTCAAAAACGCGTGACTTATATTTCACTTCCCTTAACAAACTAAATTTCACATATTCGTATGACTTCAAAATCTTATGGCATGCTCCTTAAGCTATCTAATACTTTCCTTAATCTCATAAGAACTTCATGTTCATCTTAAGCTCGCATTGGTCTACTTTCAAGGCAACAAGTCCGAAAATTTACGAGGTGTAACATTTTCCCCCTTAGAACATTCGTCCTCGAATATTAGGTCCTTGGGGATTCTATAAAATTTTTTTCCGGAAGTTTCCCCTATAATATGGCACTACTATCTTGCACGGCAACCCAAAATACATGCGCCCAGAATACCAACAACAACATCAATAACCGTTTGCCACGCATGACAAAATCATGAGAAAAAACACATACACGAGGATAATGGCGTCTCTGCTGGGTCTCCTGGGGTGGAAATAGATGCGAATTTTCAGCTTCATGCCTTCTTTGGCTTCCCAAGTCATTTCCTCTCTATTATTATTTCTCCATAAAACTTTCTTTGAGCTAGTTCTTTGGTTAAGGTTTAGGTACTTACTTTGTCTAAAATGACAATGGCTTCTTCATAAGACAATTGTTTAGTAACTTGGACATCGTCTATTGGTACAATCCTAGAAGCATCTCCAATGCACTTACGAAGCTAGGATACATGGAAAGCGGTGAAATGTGTTATATCCCGTATTTTTGTACATCGGGATATTTTAAGCTAATCGCGACAAGTTAAGGACAAGACCTTTTGGGATCCAGGGTAGAGACTTTTAACCTCCGATTTTGTTGTAATGCACAAGTTACTTATAAATTTTATTTGTTATAGAAATATTAATGGAGATTAGGGATTAATTAACCATGATTAGATTATTAAAGTGGGATTAAGACTTAATCATTTCATTAATCAAGTCAAATTGGTTGTGGGTCCCACCCATGGCTTGACCACATTTGATTGGCTCAAGCCATGAGTGGGACATGTGTCCAACACCTAGGTACCATATAAATAGAAATTTTATAACCAAGCAAACCATTTTCATCTTCACCAAACTTAGAAACCTAAGAGATAGAGAGAACCTCTCGGCCATGGGTAGCTGAGAATGATCTTGCAAACCTTGATCAAAAATATTTTCTCCAAGCAATTCAACTCCTTAGAAGATGTGTAATAACATAGAGTTGATTTTAGGGCAACAAAGAACAAGTATAAATTCGAGCACAAGTTGGAGCAGAGTTGAAAAGCAGTATTAAAGGTAGAGTTTAATCTTTTGCATGTGTTGTGGATGGTTGAATGTGTTGTAGTATGTAGAAATGAATAGAAATTATGAAATTATGTATGTAGATGTTGGTAAGGTGTAGGGGCTGTTTGTGTAAGGAAATGGTGAATTGATTTACTTGATATTTTGGTTGTTGTTGTTATGGATTTTGTGATGAAAATGAAAGTAGTTGATGGTTCAAATTGGAGTTTAAATCGTTGGTGGGCTGTTGTAGAAGTTAGTATGTTGTTAATATAGTTTCTTACGTTTATATGGATAATATTGTAACATATGGATTGTTGGTATAGTTTATGAATTTGGAAGGAAATAATGTGTTGTTGTTGTTCTTGTTGAGTTGGGAAGATTGCGAGTTGCCTTGTAGGTTGGTTGGGCTGTTTTGAATATTGTGCGGGTTTCGAAGTGTTCTCGAGTCTTGTTTGAATAGTCTCGGGTTGTAAACCAACGTGATCATTAGTGTTAGCTTGATTGTATGTGGTTGATTTGAATGTAAAGGAAATGTCGTCAAATTACTTAGAAAGGAGTTTACCACGTTAGAATGCGTTTTGAATTCCCTCGTAGCCTAATCGTAGTTCTTGACGTCTTGTATAGGTTGAGACACTATTGGGCAGGGCATTATCGTGTTTGTGATATGGCAAGGTATGTAAAGCCTATCCTTTCTTTCTTTTGGCATGTCCTAGATATAAGTATGA
>NC_081349.1:61362986-61379344 GCF_029784015.1 Lycium ferocissimum | reverse complement strand
CATTATTCTTTCACAACTCACCAATATACATGACTATACATCAAGTATACACGGCCACATACACACCACACACTACACGGCCATATCATGCACACACACACAACCACGTTCTCTCCAAATTCATTCAATTTCCATTATCAATATAGTATTCACAACAATAATAACCAAACACTAAATAAATTAATTAGAACATGCTTTCTACACACACACACACATACATATATACACGGCCACACCATTTTTTTTCCTCTTCCATGAATTTCATCCATTTTCTTACACACTACACATGCAACATCATCCATAACATGCAAAAAGAGTCAAACCTCACCTTTTCTTCAATTCTTCACTTGAGTAGAGATTCCAACTTATAGAAATAGGTGTTCCTCTTGCTCCAAAAACCACTCCACCTTGCTAGGGACCCTTGAATTGGTAGGAAAAGATTTTTGTAAAAATTTTGAAATTTTTCTCTTGAAATTTTTCCTTTGGCCGAATGGCCTCTCAACTTCCTCCTTCCCTTTTCTTGTTCTTCTTTTCTTGAAAATTCTAGAGGTTGTTATGATAAAGATGACTTAGTCATCTTATTTAATACCAAGTATGAATTAGTCATGGGCCTAGCCCATGGCTTGGCAGTTGGGCCTTTGATTTTTCTAAAAAAAAAATTCAAGCCCACTTTGTATTTTTGGCTAGTTCTTGTAATTTATGAAATATTTTTCCAACTTCCAAATTTGCCCTTCGTCTTTCTCCATATATCCACGAGTCATATTGCAAATTTCCCTTTATACCCTTGACCTTCCTCATTATTTTTACTTCTAAATTTTTCATAAGCAACTCACATGTCAAACAAAATAAAATATGACCTTGCTTGTCGTCTTCCCGCGATTGTCTCGAATTATCCGATTATACAAAATGCGGGATATAACAACATATATTCATACCCACTTTGCAAACTTCCATAAACTACAACACAAACAAACCTTCATAACATAATAACAAGGAATTAATTCTTACCTTTTTCCCCTTAGTTCTTCACTTGTCCAAAGTGTGAGATTGAAGAAACTATTGCTCAATCTTCCAAAATAATTACACCAAGTTGTAGAGGAACCTTGAATTAGTAGGAATATAACAAGAAAGTAATTTTTGGAACAAGATTTTGAGGGTGAATTTTCCCATGGGCAAACCGAAATGCCTTCTTTTTTTGTTCTTGTTTTTCTTGTTCTTCTCCTTCTTTCTTTGTCTTGAAAGTTCTATGGAATTTGGATGATTAAGTGGTCTTTTATTTATTGACCACATGACTTAATTCCATGGGCTTGGATCTTTTTTATGGGCCATGGCCGAATGGCCTCTATTGGGCTTCATCTTCTCTTTTTTTTTCCATGGGCCTAATTCGGTTGGCCGGAGTTGGGCTAGTCCACTGACCTTTCGACCTTAAAACGTCCATATCTCCTTGTACCGATGTCACATGGGAACCCACAACCTATGGTTGGAAAGCTAATTCAATTATCTACAACTTCTATATCTTGGTATTTTTCCAAATTCCAAACTTATAATACCGTTTTTGCCCCTCGAATCCAGGTCACCCGAAAACGTTTTCTTAAAAATATTCGTTTGGAGGGCTTCCACTTGGATTTGGCCCAAGGGTCCTTCATGAGTTGTGTTTAACTTAACGTATGTGATTCATATAACTTGTCACATGTCCAAAAAAAAAAATCTCGATGTGCGGGCCCCATCTCAACTTACAAATAATCCAGCGTACAAAAGTACGGGATACGATACTATCGACGAGAGTTTAAATTACGTAGCTACAACATGATTGTCAATTTTGAGGAAGCACATGTCACGCTCATACTCCAAAAATGCGGGGTATAACAATAAGACTCAATAAAATAATTATAGCAGTTATTCTTTAGAAATTAGAAAGGTAGTTAAAAGTTTTCCTTAGTTTCCATTTAAAGGTAGTTTAAATAGGATATTAGGAAAAATTCGGACAAAAGTGAGCCCATATCGACCAAATGAGGTGGCGTATGTAAATTACGTATGTTAAACTTCATAACGTCATCTATGGGGATTTTAAGGTAATCGGATTTCATTTGCACAAGTTCTGAGGAGTTAGACAACTTTTATAACTATTCACACAATATTCAATTCAATTCTACCTAATGAAAAAAAAAGGGCGTTTTTGGACGTGGATTCCGAGGAGTAGAGTTGTCCCCGAGGTCTAAATTCAAACCTAGTACATCTAAGACATGCCAAGAGAAGGAATAGGAGAGCTTTACATACCTTTCTTGCCTTTTATGCTCGCCAACATTCAATTCCCGTTTCGTCCAAAACCTACAAATGGTCACGTTTACCAATTGACAATTGTAAGGCTTTTAGCATTCAAATCTTTAACTCACTAATTGTCTATAAAAATTTGGGCAGCATTTCCCCTATAAATTAACCGCCCGAGATTACAACTACTAGAATACCAGCCACCATACCAAGAACAACACCAACAACATCAATAAGCAATTAAAATACACTCTAACATAAAAATCTTTCTTTCTACACATCACCTTAACTTTCAATCCAACTATGCACGTTCAACCCAATATCAACACTCATATTTATTTGTTTACTAATTTACGACCATTTAAACATAATCAAGAGTATTTCCAACAAGTTACATAATATTCAAACAATTCCACCCAATCACCATGTTTACGCGAAACCTTCCCATTCCCACAAGGACAATCCTGACATATTTCCCTCCTTCCAAATTCATAATTTACATTAGCATTTCATATACTAACCATATCATTTTTCATCAACGCAAGAAGTCTACATTCAAGTCATACTAACTTTTACAACAACTTTCCAACAATTACAGCTTCACTAAATTCATCATATTTTTATTTGCATCATAGAATACATGTTAACAACGACTAAACTACTAACTAGAAATTGGGTCATATTTTCCCACACCACACACACATGCATACGGCCACCTCCCATATTGCCATCTTCAACCAAAATCATTAAACTTCCATTACCAATGTAAAGTCCACAATAACTACAATTAGAATACTACATAAAACTAGCTCACCTTGTCTACACCATGCACGCATACACACGGCCACATACCTATACCCCCAACCATCATGCAAACTTCCATATTCTAATGAATTCTTCCCATTCCTACATACTACAACATAACCAACTCTTCATAACATATAAAAATAGGTTAAATCTTACCTTTCTTCTTCAACTTCTTCACTTGAGTAAAATTGTGAGTTTGCAAAAATGAATGATTTTCTTGCCTCAATAATCATACCATGTTAAAGAGGACCCTTGATTTAGTATAAATACTAGAAGAATGACATTTTGGATCAAGATTAGAGGCCTCAATTTTTTTTTTTCTTCTCTCCTCTTGCTTGGCCGAATAGGCCATGTTTCTTGCTCTCATTTTTTTTTCTTGAAACTTCTTGAATAATGAAGAGCTCATGGCCTCTTTTCTTATTTATCACATGCATCAAATTAAAACTTGGGCTTGGGCCATTTTTAAGTGCCATGGCCGGCCACCCTATGGTCTTGGGCCTCTTCTTCTATTTTTTTTTTGTGTTCAAAGACACAAAATTTTCAAGAACAACAAAATTGGAAATTCCAATTTTGCCCTTAGCCTTTTCCAATATTTTCACATCCAAAATTTTCATCACCCACTTATATACTAAACATAGTCAAAACATAGCCTTGTCCCTATCTTGTTACAACCATTTCAAATTATCCGAACGCGCAAAATACGGGTTATAACAAAGATATTCCCATCATCTTGGGAAGACCCTTCCTTGCTACGGGCAGAGCGCTTATGGACTCTGAAAAAAACGAAATCAAGTTCCGATTAAATGATGAAGAGGTGACTTTCCAAGCAAGTAAGGGGATGAAGTTGCCAAGTGCTTATGATAATATCTCGGTTATTAATTCATTTGATGGGATTGATGATCTTTGTCGAACATAAAATGGAAGAAGAAATTTTGGGAGAAGATCTTGCAGCTATTCTGGTGAACTTTGATGCTGATGATATGGAGGGCTACATAGAAACTGTTAATGCGCTTGAGGGTCTGGGTTCTTACACTTACCACCCAAGAAAGCTTGATCTTGACCTTGCGAATAGAACTACTCCACCAGCTAAGCCTTCTATTGTTGAGCCATCAAGGCTTGAGCTTAAGCAGCTCCCATCACACTTAAGGTATGAGTTTCTTGGTCTGAATAAGACACTGCCAGTAATTGTTTCAGCATAACTGACTGAGGATCAGATTGAGCAATTATTGGAGATTTTATGCGAGTATAGACATGCTATTGGTTGGACCATAGCAGACATTCGGGGTATTCCTTCTAGTATTTATGAGCATAAAATTTAGCTAGAGGAGGACAACAAGCCGAGCATTGAACATCAACGGAGATTGAACCAAAACATGTAAGAGGTCTTGAAAAAGGAGATCATAAAGTGCTTAGATGCGGGGGTAGTATATCCAATTACAGACACAACAAGTGGGTGAGTCTTGTTCATTGTGTTCCAAATAAAGGAGGTATCACTGTAGTGCCTAATGCAAAGAATGAGCTGATTCCCACTCTACAGTCACTGATGGCATGTTTGCATGGACCATAGGAAGCTGAACTCAGCTACTTGTAAAGACCATTTTCCCATGCCGTTCATTGATCAGATGCTTGATAGGTTGGCTGGGAGGTCTTACTATTGCTTCTTAGATGGATACTCTGGCTTCAATCAGATCAATATTGCCTTAGAAGATCAAGAGAAGATGACTTCCACTTGTCCTTATGGGACCTTTGCGTTCAGCCGAATGCCCTTTGGGTTGTGTAATGCACCAGCCACTTTTCAGAGGTGCATGATGTCGATCTTTTCTGACATGGTAGAAGACTTCTTGGAAGTGTTTATGAATGATTTTTCTGTTATGGGCGATTCATTTGAGAACTGTCTTAACCATCTGGGTCAAGTCTTTGAATAGATGTGAATAGACAAATCTTGTGCGAAATTAGGAGAAGTTCCACTTTATGGTGAAGGAAGGGATTGTCCTCTGTCACAAAATCTCTGAAAAGGGAATTGAGGTCGATCAAGCGAAGATAGATGTGATTTCAAAACTTCCTCCACCCATCTCAGTCAAAGGTGTCCGGAGTTTCTTGGGACATCTTTGGGTTCTGTGCGCTTCATCAAGGATTTTTCCAATATTGCTAACCTAATGTGAAAGCTTCTTGAAAAAGAGGCTAATTTTGTATTTAATGACAAGTGCCGAGAGGAATTTAATGAATTGAAGGAGTGTGTCACTTCTGCTCCTGCTATTCTTACTCCTGATTGGTCCCTCCCTTTTGAGCTAATGTGTGATGCAAGTGGTTTCGCAATTGATGTTGTGCTTGGTCAGAGGCACAATAAAATTATGCACCCAATCTACTATGCTAGTAGGACTCTCAATGCGGCGCAGATGAATTACACGGCAACTGAGCAAGAGTTGCTTGCTATAGTGTATGCTTTCGAGAAGTTTAGATCTTATTTGTTGGGGTCCCAGGTTGTGGTCTACACTGATCATGCTGCGTTGAGGTATCTTATGGAAAAGAAAAAAGCTAAGCCATGACTGATTCGTTGGGTCCTTTTGTTGCAAGAGTTCGATTTTGAAGTGAAAGATCAAAAAGGGTTAGAAAATCAGGTTGCTGACCATCTCTCTAAGCTTGAGGAAACTAGGGTGGCAGCAGAGGAATATGATATTGATGATTCTTTTCCAGATGAGAAAGTTTTAGAGATGTCTATGCAAGTGGCACCTTGGTATACGGATTTGGCTAATTACTTGGTGACCGGTAGCATTCCAAATGAGATCAAATCTTACCAGAAAAAGAAGTTTTTGCGTGATTCTCATCAGTACTATTGGGATGAGCCATACTTATTCAAAACATGCACTGATAACATTATTCGACGTTGTGTTACAGAGAGTGAGGTGTTGGAGATTCTGAAGGCTTGCCACGACTCTCTAGTTGGGGGACATCATAGTGGTATGAGGGCTGCTGCAAAGGTTCTCGAATGTGGTTACTATTGGCCTACTCTCTTTCATGATACTAATTTTATGGTGCGGTCTTGTGATCAGTGCCAGCGGCAAAGGAGTATTGGTAGGAGGCAAGAGATGCCTATGAACTTTGTGATAGAAGTTGAGGTGTTCGATGCTTGGGAGATCGATTTTATGGGGCCCTTTGTGAGCTCTTGTGGCGTGAAGTACATCTTAGTGGTTGTTGACTATGTTTTTAAATAGGTAGAAGCGGTGGCTTTACCAAATAAGAAAGCCAAGAGTGTCATGGAATTCTTGAAAAAGAACATATTTACTCGTTTTGGTACCCCAAGAGCGATAATCAGTGATGGTGGTTCTCACTTTTGTAATAGAGCCTTTGCTGGATTGATGAAGAAATATGGCGTCAAGCATAGGGTGGCAGCCCCGTATCATCCTCAGATAAGTGGCCAAGTTAAAGTCTCTAATCGAGAAATAAAGAGTATTTTAGCTAAAACGATAAGTGCAAACAGAACTGATTGGGCCCGCAAGCTCGATGATGCTCTATGGGCTTACCGAACTGCTTTCAAGACTCCGATTGGGACTTCGCCTTTCAAGCTAGCTTTTGATAAAGCATGTCACCTGCCAGTTGAACTTGAACATAAGGCCATGTGGGCCTTGAAAAAATTGAACATGAATTGGGAAGAAGTGACCAAACTCAGGTTGTTTCAACTCAACGAGATGGATTAATTCCGATGCATGTGAATGCCCAACACTATATAAAGAGAGGATGAAACATTACTATGATAAAAAAATCCTACCATGATAAAAAGATCCTCAAGAGAGACATTCAGAAAAGGGACCCGGTGCTGCTGTATAATTCGAGACTGAAGTTATTGCCTTGTAAGTTGAAATCAAAGTGGTCTGGTCCATTCGAAGTGGTTAGTGTTTCACAAATGGTGCGATTGAGTTGAAGTCCGGAAATGGAACTCGGACATTTAAAGTGAACGGGCAGAGGGTAAAGCATTACCATGGTTGCATTGATGGTGATAGAATTGTGGACCGACACAGGCTGAAACATGGCTACACTCCTGACCCAGAGTAAAAATGGGTACTACCGTCGTGCAGCGACATTAAATCTGGCGCTTCTTGGGAGGCAACCCTAGTTTATATTTCTGTACTCTTGTTTTTTTTTTTTAGTTTTTCAAACTATGTAATGGGTGTTGATTGCGCAGGAACTGAAACACCAGAGCAGAAAGACGGACTGTCAATGTACAACGACGATGTGCAAAGTTGGTATTCTGAGAGTTAGCAACTGCTACTCTACAGGTAAGGAAGTCGACGGACCGTCGACACGTCGACGACACCATCAATGTGCAAAGACGGCCCCTTTTTTTTACTCGTCAACAGGTAAGGTTCCTTTTGAATTTTTTCTATAGTCGTATTTACTTGAAGATGAGTCGTGTTGATGACTCGTCCTTATATTAAAAAAAAAAAGACGAAAAATTATAAAACCAACGGGCAGAGGTTTTTTTCTTTTAAAACACCCAATAGTCGCCCCATCTACTCTTTCTCAACCTCTCCACATCTCCATAACTCCCTCCATTAATTCCTCTATTAAAAACATCCCAATAAACCCTCCCTCTCATCGTCACTGAAATCCCCAAACCTCTGCCCTACTCACGAATTTTCCTCTCAAAATTTTTGTTGTATTTTTCACTCAAGTGTTCCTCTAGTTCCTCTCATAATCAGGTGTATTGAGTGAAATTTGAGCCTCTCTTGACTTTTTGTTGTTTTTATTTTTGTCGGTTTGTTATGTTCGAAAATTGAAAGAAAAACGCACGACTAAGGTTCCTAAATGATTGCATCTATAGAATGGGAACTAGGTGTGTGCTTATACCATGATTATTTAAGTTGGGGGTCCATTAACTGGGTGAGGTTTGTGATATATGTGATGTTGAATGCAAAGGGTAGAATTCATGACCTAGGGTTTATACTTGTTTGATGAAATTCTAGCTTAAACTTGAAATATTGAGAAATTGTTGGTTGGGGGAAGGGAGTTTGGTATGGTTGTTGTTATTAGGACTAGTGGGGACAAGAATATCATACCCGCATTGAGTCGACGGGCATTTTGATCCATAATTTCTGTTGATTCATTATGCTCGCAAATGGTTCGTAAAAGTGTAATTCTGATAAATATGAAATTTGAAGAGTGAAGTCTGTGTAACTCCAACGGATTGGAGGATATTTTGATTCAAAATTTCAGTTTGATATCGTTATACCCACTAAACAAAAACTAAAAAAGTACCCAAGGTCAAAAAGGTCAAAAATGAGGGTGACGTCTGAGTAACCCGAAGCTCCAAAACCCCAAATGTGCAAAATAATTGAACAAGTATTCTCTAAATAATTGGATTTAAAACACGAAAATGAACCTGCAAACTTATAGTTGCTGCCGCCAGGGTCGTAAACATGTCAACGGTAGTGTCGAGCTGTTCGACGGTCCGTCGAGGCGCAACAACGGTCTACAGGTCCAAAGTTTAGAGAACTGAATATTTTTTTTTGAATTACTGAGTTTCGATTTCACTCGTACAGGTTAACTAGATTTTGATTTTAATTATTACAGGTATAGCTCCACCCAAGTTGACAACTACACGAGGGGGTGGCTCAAGGTAGACACAAAGAACAATGGGTAGAAAGAGGCCCAGTGATGAACCCACACTAAGATATGAACCCTCGGATGATGAGCCCGAGGTTATACCAGAAAGGAAGAATAAGGTTGCCGTTTTCGTTTAGAATAGGCAGGTCACTGTACCGGCTCCTACACCACCTAGTTCCTCCCAGTCTAACGAGGAGGGATCATATGCATCTAGGTCCGGTGATGGAACTGAGGATAAGTGTTCGGAGGCTGCTTCTGGAGATGCCTCACTTGCCTGCAGCCACAATCGACCGAGGATGTTGCTCAGTCCTCCCAGGCACCTTCTAGATCCTCAACCCGTCAAAGCTTGCAGCCCGATGATGGTGATGATGATGATAATGATGAGGCTAGGGCTTAGGAGATCAGAAGCAAGAGACTTGAGGATTGATTTACAGTTGAGAGTGCTAGGGACCTATTTGAGTATGGAATTGCCCGAAAAGATGACGCCGGCTCACATGAAAATCGTACTATAAATGAGGAGTGGCGGATTAGTTTTAAGGGGCTCAAGATATTACCCAGGGCCAGAGAGCTCATTCGCCATAATCAGCTGGGGTTTATGTAGGAGCTGCCTAGGGATTATTGTCCGATTTTGGTGCGTGAGTTATATGCTACATATGGTGCCTTGATAAAGAAAGTTAGAAAGAGGTGCCAGAAATTGTATAAGTTAGAGCCACTGAAAGAGGTCGAGATCCGAGGGGTGAGTGTTGATATATCTGCCAAGGCCATCAACAGAGCATATTTCAACGATAATTATACCACTCTGAGGCAGACGATTGAGTTAGCAGACAAGTTGGAGAGAATTAAGGAATAATCTGTCAGAGATTGGATGGCTGCAATTATTGGTCGTCCGAGCAAGAGGGTCGAGTGTACTAACTTGGCGAATCGGATAGTGAAGAGGTGGTTGACCTTAGAGGGAAAATTTTAGTGGAGCGTGGTGCGGTTGCGGCTTCTCCCCACTCAGGCCGACAATGCACTCACGGCTGACAGGCAGGTCATTGTTGTTGCATTGATTTCGAGGTACCAAATTGATTTCGGAGCATTGGCGAGTGCTGAGATATAGTTGAGGGCTTCCTAGCCTAACATTTCACTAGTCTATCTGTGCATGATTACAGAGCTGATTCGGAAGGCACGTGTTCATTTTATGCTTGACATCGACCATCGGATTATAGCCTCGTCGACCTATTCTGTGGAGAAGAGCAAAAATGAGGCAATCAAAGATTGCCAGGGAGAAGAAGATGAGCTCCCAGTTTCACTTGGAGTGGTACCTATGCCTCAGGAGTTTGTTCATTCAAAGGCCGCAGGTGATTCCACGGAGGAGTTACCCGCCACTACTGCCCCTGTTGCAGAGACTATCCGAACTTCAGAGCCTGAGCGTCCAGCTACTGTAACCGTTGATGCTGTTGTTGAGACATAGACTGTTGTCACTGAGCCACAGACTTCGGCTTCACACTCACAACCAGCGGGTCCCGCTACATAGCCCCGAGGTACGTACCAGAGTTGTTGACCCATATGCCTTCTCGATTGAAAACTTCAGAAAATTTACTAAGTAGGCGGCTACAGCGGATCAGCAGTCGAAGGTTATAGTGGCGACTAGATGAGTTTGTGAGAGAGAAAGTGGGTGCTATTGTAGAGCCCGTGAGGTCGACACTGACCACATTGGAGATGGCTCGGCCGACCACTTCCACTGATGCTTTGAGGGCAGAGTTAGAGCAGCTTAAGGCTGATCTATTATTGTTAAAGGCTCGTGACCCGAGCCTAGAAGCAGCCCCACCATCTGCTGCGGTGGAGGTAGAGGAGGAGCTTCCAGTAGTGCAGTTAGTTGCGCCTACCGCTGCAGATGGTTGGGGGAAGAGGAAATGAGTAGTTCTTGATGAGGAGGAGGTGAGTGAGAGTACTTGCCCGAGGGGTCCGAGTCTAGATGAGCAGCAGGTGGAGGAGGCCTTTAGGATATCTCTTGTGGTAAATCTTCCTTTTGGGACTGCGGGAGCCACCTCGAGCGATGCTCGGTACTGAGTGCCATTGTCACCGCCCCTTCCTACTCCAGTGTCAGTGCCTACTGGTACAACTATTGATGTTACTATTGATGTTGCTACTGATGCTGCTACTGATGCTGCCACTGATACTACTGTTGGTGCGGTTGCACTACCTGATGCCTCGCAGATCGATGAGTCGCGAGATAAGCAGCATGCCTAGTGTGCCACAAGTACTCTCACTCCCTTATTTTACTTTTACTGCATTGGGGACATTGCAGATTTTTTCAGTTGAGAGTGGGAGTATTTTATTTATTATAGTGTTTATATGTGTTTAGGACCCCCTCGGCTTTTCTTTGCCATGGTTCTTTTCCCGAGGGGTTTATTTTCTATTGAACCTGGAATGTTTAGGTTGTGTTTAGATAAATAGAATAATTTTTACTTATGTGGTGGTGGTTTGATTAACTTAAGGCAATCTTGTAATGATTTGGTTAAAAGCAGTCCCTTCCTAAAAAATTTGAAAACTTGGACTTGGTTGTTTAATTGAAATGCATGCTTTTTTGTGTGACATTTAGATTATTGAGTTACTTTGTGTGCCAAATTTTAGCGGGGAGACTAGTGTGTTGACAATTCTGATACCGTCTGTTGTGAGGTCTTATATTTAATTTCTCTAGTTATGTGTGTAATCTAGAACTTCCCTGGTTAGTCATGCCGGCATTATTAGGATAAGTTGAGCTGTGAAGTGATCTTAGGCCTTGTTTGTGTTAGGAACCCCTTTAGCCTAAATATAAGCCAACCTGCAGATAAATATCCCTTGTTAGCCATTTTGAGCCTTAAACCTGTTCTTTGACTAGCCGTCATAAGCCAATACCCATTTTGAATATCCCTCTCTTGCACCCGATCGTCTTTGACACTAAAATGATAAGAATTGAGGCAAAAATCCTAAGTTGGGGGTGATAGGTGGAATAAGGGGGAACCTGAGGCGTAAGCCTAAAGTTGGGTAGAAGTGAATTGCCAATTTAAAAGACATCGATGTGGTAAGTATAGGAAAAAAAATTAGGAAGTAGAGTAGCAACAAAACCACACCGAGGCAATGAAAAAAAAAAGGGAAGAAAACAAAAAAAAGGGCGAAAAAGGTGAAAAGAAAAAAAAATGTAGTGGTCAAGGAGAGTGAGTCACACTTATCCAAATATACATCCTACCCATCCCCAAGCCTACATTACAACCCTGAAAAAGTCCTAGTGTGATCACAGATGAACTATCCAAAGTCTAGGGTACTAAACACAAGGGCAAGCCTATGGTATCTGCATGCATAGCTAGAGAATTTCTTTGTGAGTGTGAGTGTTTCTCTTCTCCTTAGTCTTCTATCCCACTTTGTGTGTATATATGTGTTGGGACATTCTTTGGTCTTTGTGAGGGCATGAGAATTTGTTAAGTGACTTGTTTCCCGTAAGTCTTATTTCGTGTGTGCTATGGTTTCTGTAATAACTAGATGTCATTAATTGAAGCCTCATGGTTAGTTGCAACATGTCCTTGATTGGTTTTGTCTTTATTGGGAGGAGAGTCATTGAGCTACAAGTGATATGCCGATAGTTAATTTCCATAACCACTGTAGACAGTTTTACTTTGTGATATCGAGATATTGGTAGATTGAGTCTGTTGGCTGACTTGCTTGAGGAGAAGCAAAGACTTTAAGTTGGGGGTGTTGATGTGCCGTGAAATTGTGGCACATCTAATGCTTTTTAACTCTAAGTTTTACTTGTTTTCGAGTAAGTTTGTATTAGTTTGATATGTTTTGTGTGTTGTGTAGGTATTTCTAAGTTAGAATGATCGGCAAGTGAAAATGAGGAAACTCTGGTGTCCAGTACTGGTTTGGCACTAAGTACGGACCTTCGTCATGTCAACGGTCTGTCGTCTTGGTCTTCGAATGCATGGAGAGTTCCTGCAGCCAAGGAAGGTTGACGAGATAGAGAGCTGGCAGATTGACGAGCCGTCAACATGTTCGACAGTTTGTCGAGTTGCTCCGTCGACAGACATCCTGCAGATTGAAAAGTGTCATCAGACCGTCGAGTTTCACCGTCAACATGATCGACGGTCGTCGATGTACAAAGACGGTTGAGGTTCTGCAAAGTGAATTTTTGTCATCAAATCGTCATCATGCACCGTCTACATGTCGACGACCGTCAAAGCTACAAAGACGACCCGTCGAGTTGCAAGCCGACCCAGAACTGGATTGGGATTTATTATTCTGAGTTTAACTTGTATAAATACCTGTTTAGGTGTTATTTTTCAGACATCTGGAGTTTTAGACTTGTAGTAATTACTTTTGGGTTCTTAGTACTTTTGAAGATTTTCCAGACAATCAAATTCGTTTACTTTCAGTTTTATTCGTAAGTTCAATAATAATTTCAATTATGCAATCTTCAATCTTTTATTGCTTCTTCATTGCCATGAGTAGCTAAACACTTTTACTAAGGTTGTGAACCCAAGGATGGGTGTTTTGTGATTGGGGATTGTGATTGATATACGCATAATGAATTGTTAGGGTTTATTTGTTCTTCATTTTAATCATATAGTTAGTGGTTGCAAACATTCGACTCCTTCTGTTTAAAAATGTATTGAAGACTCTTGTGATCTGTATAGATATCAACATGCACACCATACAAGTAATGTCTCCACATCTTTAGTGTGTGAATAACTGCAGCCAATTCGAGATTATGAGTTGGGTAATTCTTTTCATGTTTCCGCAGCTGCCTCGAAGCATAAGCAATGACTTTACCGTGCTGCATCAATATGCATCCTAAGCCAACACCGGAAGCATCACAATATACAACATAACCATCTGGCCCTGCGGGAGTGTTAAGGCGGGGGCCGAGGTTAATCGTCCTTCAACTCTTGGAAGCCGCGTTCACAAGCATCATTTCACCGAAATTTAGCCGACTTCCGGGTTAGCTTCACAATGGGGTTGAAATAGATGAAAATCCTCTACGAACCTTCCATAGTAACACCGCCAATCCCAGTAAAACTACGGACTTCCGTAGGCGTCGTAGGCCTTGGCCAAGTCTTCACAGCCTCGATTTTCTGATTATCAACTCGAATGCCATCATTTGAAATAACATGACCCAAAAATGTCACCGAATTCAGCCAAAACTCGCACTTTGAAAATTTTGCATACAATTCTCGAGTTCGAAGAATTCCAAGAACAATACGTAAATGGTCTGCATGTTCTGATTATGTGCGAGAGTACACCAGAATATCGCCAATGAATACTATTACGAATAGATCTAAGAGAGGCCTGAATACATTATTTATCAAATTCATGAACACCGTCAGAGCATTAGTTAACCCAAATTACATCACCCGAAATTCATAATGGCCATATCTCTTTCTGAAAGCTGTCTTGGGAATATCTTCTTCTCTAACTCTCACTTGATGATAACCCGACCTCAAGTCTATTTTGGAGAACCACTTGGCACCTTGTAATTGATCAAACAGATCATCAATCCTTGGGAGAGGATATTTGTTCTTTATCGTCACCTTATTCAACTGCCTATAATCGATGCACATTCGTACGGAGCCATTTTTCTTTCTTATGAATAGGACTGGTGCTCCCCATGGTGATGAACTGGGTCTAATAAACCCCTTCTCAAGAAAATCTTTCAACTGCGCCTTTAACTCTTTCAATTCTGCCGGAGCCATTCGGTATGGAGGAATAAAAATAGGCTTGGTATCCGGCAACACATCAATAGCGAAATCAATTTCTCTTTCCGGAGGAAGGCCTGGAAGTTCATCTGGAAATACATCCGGAAATTCATTCACTATCGGAACGGATTGGAAAGTTGGAAACTTTGCTTCGGTTTCATGAACTCGTACTAAGTGATAAATATAGCCCTTAGCTATCATCTTTCTTGCCTTAAGGTAGGAAATAAAGCTATCTCTTGGAGATGCGGTATTACCCTTCCATTCAAGCACGGGCTCTCCAGGAAATTGAAATCAAACTACTTTCATTCGGCAATCAACATTAGCATAACATGAGGCCAACCAATCCGTACCCATAATCACGTCGAAATCCAACATTTCCAGCTCAACTAAATCGACTTTAGTCGGCGGTCACATATCACAATTATACAATCTTTGTATACTTGTCTAACTATCACGGGATCACCAATCGGAGTAGATACCTCAAAAGGTTTAATTGGCTCGGGTTTCACCCCAATACGACCAGCAACATACGGAGTAATATAAGATAGGGTAGAACCCGGATCTATCAATGCATACACATCATAAGAAAATAGGGATAATGTACCTGTAACCACATCCGGGGAAGACTTAAGATCCTGTCGTCCGGCTAAAGCATACATGCGGGCCGAGTGGCACCGAAGTAGATGCTCCCCTCGCCCTGCCGGAAACTGGGAGTCTACCCTACCGAGCAAAGACCGAAGAAGAACTAGCCGCTGATCCTATGGGTTGGACCCTAACTCTACCACTCATCGACGGGAAATCTCACATCATGTGCCCAACCTGGCCACAGGAATAGCAAGCATCTGAACCTTGGCGACACTGTCCGGAATGTAATCTACCGCACTGGCTGCATCGCGGTACTGGGGGGTCTCCTCTGGCTATAGTCTCCCCCAAACTGAGAACCTGGGGCCCTCGAACTCTGACCCTGTCCTGAACGAAAGGAGCGATCAAATCTCTTACTCGTAAATCGTGAAGGCGCACTAGTCGCCGACTGGCCTGAGTGCCTAGGATATGACTGTCTCGATCCCCCTCTATAATCACTTCCTGCCCCCATAGATCTGAACCTCTTGCTTTGCCCCCATCAATATCACGGTCACCCCTTTTCGGATGTTGTTGTCCTTCTAGATTTTGGGCATGGGCTTGTATGCGAGAAATATCCATCCCATCTTGCAACGAAGCCGTCAAACAATCCTTGAACAAGTGTGGTCCCAAACCACTCACAAACCTGTGCACCCTATCTCCCATGTCGGCCACCATAGTCGGGGCATATCTAGCCAATGAATTAAACTGAAGGCTATACTCCTGGGCACTCATATTTTCTTGCTTTAGATTTAAGGACCTATCCTGTTACACCTCGAAAAAATTTTCGTTGATGCACAAAGAATAAGATAATGAAGAGAACGAAGTCTATGATCTTTCAATAAGTAAGGAATAGCATTTGATGATTCTAAATGAGATTTTAAAGACATTCGACGCTAGACGAGAAAGTTGCCAAGAGAAGGCAATGTATACTATAAGTATCGGAAAGGATTTATGAGTAGCAAGTTGATGACAACTTAATGATGTTTTGGGGAAGAGTTATAATGCCCCTTAGATTGTTAATGAAGTGATAGACAAGTGCTAGGAAGGCCCCATAAGGATTGGAGATCAAACGAGGCGACGGGAACAACTTCGGTAGAACTGTGAGTTCCACGACCATGTTCCACGGCCCATATAATGTACTACGGACCATGGAAGGGTCTGTGGAACTACCAGCAGAAGTGGTGGCTAGCTGGTCATGAACCACGACCAGTTTCACGGGCAGCACTATGTTTCACGAACCGTGGAATAGTCCGTCGAACTCCCGACGGGCTGAAATGTTCTAAGTCTTTAAATGTGATTCTAACTTCATTATTTCATTCCAACACCTCCCCACTTCTTCTAAAGCCTCTA
>NC_081349.1:61346920-61362886 GCF_029784015.1 Lycium ferocissimum | reverse complement strand
CCAACCCAAACAACAATCGGTTATTCAAGAACACTTTATATTAATTCAATTCAATTCAATTCCTTCAATTCAATTCAAATCTTCTAATAACTCAATTAACATATTACTTTAGAAACCTTCAATTCACAACAACTATACATTTCATCATCATTCATGTATACTAACTTCAACAACAACCTTCCATCTTCATCACATAATTCATAACCCGACAACTAGAATATCCAATAATATCAATTTACATTAACAACATTATCCATGCAATGTAAGAATTCAAGCCAATATCACATTAACTAGAATTAATTCACCATAACTTGTCAACCTTCCATCATTTTCGACCACAACAACTACCAACAAGTTTTCATGAATTTTTCATCTATTTGTATACATTACGACAACAACCAATACTAAGAACAATTAATTCATTATCTTCCACATCATGCAACAACCATACGGCCAACATGCATACAGCACACGACCAACACACAACATTCATATTCTCATGAATTTCACCCCTTTTTACATACTACAACATGCATAACCATTCATAACATATAAAGAAGATGGAATCTTACCTTCTCCACTTGTCTTCTCACTTAGCTAGAGTTTTCAACTTACACAACCAATGCTTTTCTTACTCCCAGAACCACTCCATGTTGTAGAGGACCTCCAAATGAGCTAGAATATTGGGAGGAATAATTTTTTCACATCAATTTTCCATGACTAGATTTTGCTAGCCATGGACGAAACTTCCCTCCCTTCTCTTTTCTTTTTTTCTTTCTTTCTTTCTTTCTTTCTCTCCTTGATAAAATATGACCACCCCTTTCTTATACATATATATATTGCATGCATGTGAGGGGCACATGCCCCCTCTCTAGATTTTTCTTTTCTTTATTTCTAGAATTTTCTTATTTTCCATGGCAAAGATGACTTATTTTTTTGTCATCATTTTCGTTTCATTTTTCTAGAAATTTCTTGAAATAACAAAGAAGATTTAATTGTCTTCCTATGTACACTTTAGCCCTCATAAAAAAGTGTGAGCATACACCTACATATGCTACATTTTCGGCCAACATGGCCATTCATGATTTTTCTAGAACATCATAAATTTCCATTTTACCCTTAGCCTTTCAAAATTACCATGATGCCATTTGCAAATTTCCCTTTTTGCCCTTAACCTTTCCCAATATTTCCATACTAATAATAGTCATAAATAATATTTATAACAACTCGTCCATTAAAATAATTTTTGAAAATGGTCTCGCCCTTAACTTTCCACGACGACCCTGGGAATTTCCAAACGTACAATATACGGGCTCTAACAACATGATTTGAAAGCAGAGGCACCGACTCTTCAGTCAGTCCCGGTAGTCAATGAATTTCCAGATGTATTTCCAGATGAACTTCCAGGTCTTCCTCCTGAGCGGGAGATAGAGTTCACTATAGATGTGTTGCCAGATACTCAGCCCATATCTATTCCTCCTTACAGAATGGCACCTCAGAACTGAAAGAGTTGAAGGAGCAGCTGAGGGATTTGTTAGAAAAGGGCTTCATTAGGCCCGTGCCACATCACCTTGGGGAGCACCAGTATTGTTCGTGAGAAAGAAAGATGGGTCGCTGCGGATGTGTATTAATTACAGGCAGCTGAACAAGGTGACCATAAAGAATAGATATCCCCTTCCCAGGATTGACGATTTATTTGACCAGTTGCAGGGTGCTAAGTGTTTTTCAAAGATAGACCTGCGGTCAGGCTATCACCATGTGCGGGTAAGAGAGGCAGATATTCCAAAGACTGCCTTCAGAACCCGATACGGGCACTATGAGTTTAGGGTGATGTCTTTTGGGCTGACCAATGCTCCAGCAGTGTTTATGGATCTGATGAACCGAGTATTCAAGCCGTTCTTAGATATGTTCGTTATTGTATTTATTGATGATATTCTGATCTATTCACGATCAGAAGAGGAGCATGCGGATCATCTGAGAACGGTACTTGGGGTGCTCCAGCACCAGAAATTGTATCCTAAGTTCTCTAAATGTGAATTCCGGTTGACCTCAGTGGCATTCTTGGGGCATATTATTGGGGCTGATGGCATTCGGGTGGATACACAGAAGATTGAGGCCGTAAAGACTTGGCCTAGACCTACGACACCTACTGAGGTACGTAGTTTTCTGGGGTTAGCAGGATATTATAGGAGATTTGTGGAGAAGTTTGCTTCGATTTCAGCGCCTTTAACAAGGCTAACTCAGAAGGCAGCTATGTTCCAGTGGACTGATGCTTATGAACAAAGCTTCCAGTTGCTGAAAGAGAAGTTGACTACAGCTCCAGCTTCGACTCTTTCCGAGGGACCAGATGGCTATGTCATTTATTGTGATGCTTCCGGTGTTGGGCTAGGTTGTGTATTAATGCAGCATGGCAGAGTTATAGCCTATGCCTCCCAACAGCTCAAAAAACATGAAAGAAATTATCCCACTCATGATCTGGAATTAGCAGCGGTGATTCACGCTTTGAAGATATGGAGGCATTACCTATATGGCGTGCATGTTGATATTTATACGTATCACAAAAAGCCTCAAAGTATATCTTTAGCGAGAAGGAGCTAAATTTGCTGCGAGAGAAGGTGGCTAGAGTTCTTTGAAAGATTATGATGTCGATATTCTATACCATCCAGGGAAAGCAAATGTTGTAGCAGATGCACTTAGCCGTAAGTCTATGGGCAGTTTGACGGACGTGCAACCAGAAAGGAAGGGAATAGTCCGTGAGATTCATCAGCTAGCTAGTCTTGGAGTTCGTTTGGCTGATTCTGGAGATAGTGGGGTTTCTGTTCGAGGAGTTGCTGAATCCTCTATCATGGAAGAGGTAAAGCGACGTCAGTACGAGGACCCTGTTCTGGTACAGTATAGAGATGCAGCCCTTCAAAAAGAGAAGGCCCCATTCGAGGTCACACCTGATGGAGTGCTACGATATGCAGGCAGATTATGTGTACCTGAGGTTGCAGGGCTGCGGCAACAGGTTATGGGAGAGGCACATTATGCCCGTTATTCTATTCATCCGGGGTCAACAAAAATGTATCATGACCTCAGATGTTTGTACTGGTGGGATGGCATGAAGAGGGACATAGCAGAGTTTGTTGCTCAGTGCTCAAATTGCCAACAGGTTAAGATCGAGTATCAGAAGCCTAGTGGGTTATTACAGGAGATGGAAATTCTGACTTGGAAATGGGAAGCAATTAATATGGATTTCATTACAGGTTTACCTTGCACTCCACGGAAGTATGATTCCATATAGGTTATTGTAGATAGGCTGACAAAATCAGCCCATTTTCTTTCAGTCAGGACTACTTATTCAGCTGAGGACTATGCAAAGATATATATTAAGGAGATAGTAAGACTTCACGGAGTTCCCACATCTATTATATCCGACGGAGGTGCTCGGTTAGGTAGCTAACTTCTGGAGATCATTCCAGGAAGGATTGGGGACACAGGTGAGTCTTAGTACAGCATTTCACCCTCAGACTGACGGACAGGCCGAGCGTACTATTCAGACGCTAGGAGATATGTTGCGGGCCTGTGTTATTGACTTCAGAGGCAGCTGGGATGATCATCTGCCACTTATTGAGTTTGCCTATAATAATAGCTACCATTCTAGCATCCAGATGGCACCTTATAAAGCTCTGTATGGCAGAAAGTGCAGGTCACCTACTGGCTGGTTTGATATTGGGGAGCAAACCATTGATAAGGTAAAACTTATTCGGGAAAGGTTATTAGCAGCTCAGAGTCGACAGAAGTCATACGCAGATCATCGACGTCGACACTTAGAGTTCCAGATTGGCGATTGGGTATTTTTGAAGGTATCACCCATGAAAGGTGTAATGAGATTCGGCAAGAAGGGGAAACTCAGCCCAAGGTATATTGGGCCTTATCAGATTGTCCGTAAAGTAGGCAAGGTTGCCTATGAATTAGACCTACCATCTGAATTGAAAGCAGTACACCCAGTATTTCATGTATCGATTCTTCACAAATGTATTGGTGATCCTTCTAGAGTATTCCCCGTGGATGATGTCCAGGTAACGGAGGAGTTATCGTACGAGGAGAACCCTGTAGCTATACTGGATCGTCAAGTGAGAAGGTTGCGTACTAAAGACGTGGCTTCCGTTAAAGTATTGTGGCGAAACAATAACAGGGAAGATATGACTTGGGAAGCTGAAGAGGAGATGAAGAAGAAATATCCTCACTTGTTTCCCATGCCTACAGGTAATCTAAACTCCTCGTTGATTATATTGCTTGGTAAATAAAGTTATATGTTATAACAATAAAAGAGACTCCCCGAAGTCCCTGTAAGACCTTGTGAGACTAGTTTAACATTCGAGGACGAATGTTCTAAAGGGAGGAAGGATGTTATATCCCGTATTTTTGTACATGGGGATATTTTAGGCTAATCGCGGCAAGTTAAGGACAAGACTATTTTGGGATCCGAGGTAGAGACTTTTAACCTCCGATTTTATTTTAATGCACAAATGCTTATAAATTTTATTTAGTATAAAAATATTAATGGAGATTAGGGATTAATTAACCATGATTAGATTATTAAGTGGGATCAAAAATCTAATTAGTCACTAATTAAGCCATAAGTGGCCGTGTGGGCCCCACCCATGGCTTGGCCACATTTGATTGGCTCAAGCCATGAGTGGGACATGTGTCCACATTATAGAAGTCATATAAATAGCAAATTGATGACAAGGAAAGTCATTTATCATCTTCACAATTTGAGAGATTAAGAGATGGAAGGAGAGAAGCTCTCGGCCATGGCTGGCCGAGAATGAACTTGTAAACTATGATCAAAAAAATAATTTTCTTCTAGTAATCAACTCTTTGGAAGGTGTAAAACAACGTGGGATTGATCCTAGGCAGCAAGAACGAGTATTAAATTCAAGGCACAAATTCTAGCCAAGTTGAGAAGTCAAGTAATTAAGGTAAGGTTTAATCTTCTTTTGCATGTATTAAGGGTGGTTTTGAATGTGTTGTAGTGTGTAGAAATGAATGAAATTCATGAAACTATGTGTGTTGGTGTTGAGGCCGTGTAGGGGCTATTTTGTGTAGGAATGATGAACTAATTTTACTTAGTATTTTTGGTTCTTGTTGTTGTGGATTTTATGGTGAGAATGAAGGTTTAATGGTTCAAGTTGGAGTTGTAATTGTTTGTGGGCTGTGGTAGAACCAAATATGATGTTAATATAGTTTCTTGCAATTATATGAATGATGTTGCTAACGTGTGGTTGTTGGTATAGTTCATGAATTTGGAAGAAAAGAATGTGTTGTTGTTATTCTTGTTGAACTTGGAAAGTTATATGTTGTGTTGTGTGTTGGTTGGGCTATTTTGGAGGGTTGTACGGGTTGTCCGGAGTGTCCTCGAGTCATGTTTGAATAGTCTCGGGTTGATACTTGAATGCATGATTAGTGATGTTGGCTTGGTTGTATGTAGTTGATTTGAATAGAAGCGAAACGTCGTCTAATTATCTAGAAAGGAGTTATTAACGTTAGGATACGTTTTGAATCTCTCCGTAGTTTAATCGTAGTTCTTGACGTCTTAATATAGGTTGAGACACTATTGGGCAGCGTATACCTGTTGTGTCGCGAGTAAACGCTAAAGGTATGTAAAGCCTATCCCTTCTTTCTTTTGGCATGTCCTAGATGTAAGTAAGATACAATATGAGCTTTGGAGTAACTCTATTCATAAGTTCCGAGCATGTTTATGATTCTTATTCACTTCTTGATGTTAGAATTCTTAATATAGTCGAGCTGCTGCCCTCGAGTTTCTATATGATTGGATAGTAAACGATGCATAAAAGTTCCTATTCTTGAAAGACTTCATAATGACTAATGACCATAACTTTCATAAGCTGTTTCGTATTAATTTGATACATGTCTATGATCCCTAAGGCTTTATTTTGATATAGTTCTTAATGATATTCAAAGAATACTGAGTATGACTATCGTCCTGATACTCGAGCGATGGTTAGTCTACTTATCTATTAAGTCTCAAAAGATGATTTATATGCATATGGTTATTCACTACTCTGCTCGTGCATACTGTTATTACATCTTTCACCGAATCCCTCACTAGAGGGCCGGGTACGGTATATATATATATATTATGGTGTTATCTTTGTGTTATGGTGTTATGCTGTGTTATGGTGTTATACTGTGATACGGAGCTATGCTGTGATACGGAGTTATGCCGTGATACGGAGTTATCGCGTGTTCTGGAGTATCTTGTGTTATGGCGCCAAAGACGGGGTGGCGACCATGTTCACCGAGTCCTACAATGGGCCGGATATGATATATGATATTGACATGCATGATTTGTGTTTCAAAAGCAAGCATTTTGGTATTAGTTATTGTACTTGTTTTCTATACTTCTTATTTCGGTTATAATCCCGTTTCTCGTATTTCATGCTTTATATACTCGGACATATTTCGTATCGACCCCTTTCTTCGGGGGTTGCGTTTCATGCCCCAGTACGGACGCTCGTTTTTGGTGATCCGCCAGCTTAGGATATCTATTCTGCTATCTTGGAGTGCTCCCTTATTCCGGAGCCTATATTTTTGGTACAAATCCTGTTGTTGTATATGTATGCTTAGCCAGGGGTACGGCGGGGCCCTGTCCCGTCATATGTTACTGTTGTCACTCTTAGAGGTCTGTCGACATAGGTGTGGGTTGTATATAGTTACTGTTCAGTTGTGTCTGTATGACTTATGTTTTGGGGCGTTCCCATTCGTAGTGGCAGCCTTGTCGGCTTGCGTATATATATGTTTTGGGATGTTGTGAGTAGTGGCAGCCTTGTCGGCTTGCATAAGTATATATATATATGTTTTGGAAGTCGTGTGCTATGGTAGCCTTGTTGGCTCGTGTATGGCTGGGACGTTCCCCTATATTATGATAGCCTTGTCGGCTTATATACGATTTTATCTATTGAAAGTTGTAACTCCTCGTGCGACAGTTCTTGTGATATATATATATATATATATATATATATATATATATATATATATATATATATATATATATATTTTTTGAGACGACGTCATGCCTTTTATATATAAGTTCTTTATTATGCTAGTTGTGGACTGATTATAGTTAACATGTGTATACGAGTGTCCAGCTCGGGCGCTAGTCACGGCCTACGTGGTTGGGTCGTGATAGCTAATGAAGTGATAAACAAGTGTCAAGAAGGTTCCATAAGGATTGGAGATCAAACGAGTCGACGAGAACAAGATCGGAATCACTGGGCATTATACGCCAAACATACTGGCCGTATAAAACATAAGGACCGTATGTTCAGCCGTACTTCGGCCAGTTGAGACCCTCTCTGGACCAAATCTACGGCCGGACATACGGTCGGTATAAATTATACGGACCGTATGTTGGTCCGTAGGAGTTGGTCGGGTCGAATTGAGTTATTAAATAAGGATCCAAGTTTCATTTCATTTCATTTCCTTTTCACTCCCCTTCTCTCTAAAACATCTCTCCACTTTTCTCCCACAAGTTTTCAAGAGAAATTAGTGTTCAACTTCATCAAACCAAGTGGATCAAGTATAAGAAACCCATTAAAGTTCATCCGAAGCGAGAAATCCAAGTGAAGGAAAAACTAGGGTTTTGATCAAGTGAGGTATTTGCACCCGAGGTTCAATCCTACACCATCTAAGGTAAGTTTTATGGCATTTACTTGTTGTTTAAGGTATTTGAAAGTTGAAACACTTGGATTATATAAGGAAATTGGAAATGGGTCATGAATGTGGAAGTAGTGTCACTTTTGAGTAAATGCTTGGATTGATTACGATTCTTGATACATTATGATTATAATCATGTTATAAATGATGTTGAGAACATGGAATGGACATTGTATATGAATGAACGTAATCATGTGATATGACCATGAATATGGATGATTGGGAATGAATTGAGAAGTAAGGATAATGTAGGTGATTAAAGGCTATCGTTATGATGTTGTGAATGTTATTAATGATGTTCGGGAGTTGATATATGATATGGAGGAAGTCGTATAAATAAAGGGGGTGCTGTCCGATTTTCTCTAGATTTAGTCATGTATGTTAAGTCATCGATTTCCTAATGTTAGTATAACTCTAATGAAGGTAGAACGTGAGCATTGAAGAAGCACGTGCAAGTGATAGAATAGTTGAACGGAAAGGTATGTAAGGCTAACCCTTCTTTCCTAAGGCATGGTTCTTTGGCAAATTATTTATCCTTCTATGAGCCTACGATATCCTCTAATGATCCTATCTCTAAAAGCTACTAGGCTTATGATGCTAGACACGATACGATTGTACTAAGTTCCTTATACGACGAGGAATCCTTCAAGGATAGATGTAATGAATGACGAAGGTAAAAAGGCTAAAGATGCTTATGAGCTTATATGTATTATGTGCCCATGTGTGGCTACTATAAAACCCCGAGCTTATATGGCCGGGTAGAATGTATAATATGTATGTATATGGATAATGCGCGCACACCACTGCAGTTGGGTACGGATAACACTGAGCCTTGGTAGGGCCAGGTATGCATGACACTGAGCCTTGGTAGGGCCAGGTATGTGAAACACCGAACCTTCATAGTCGGGTATGCTATATAAATGCTATGTATATGACATCAATATGAGTACGAATATGCTAAGTATATGTAAATGCCAAGCAAGGGCTATGTATATGCAATGTATATGATATGAATATGAGTATGAATGGAAATATGAATACGAATACGAAAATGGATACGAAAGGTAAATGAGTACGGATATGGATGTATGTACACGAATACACAATAGAAATGGAACGTCCCAATGGAAAGCAAGTAAGTGCTATGACGATGATGCTATTATCTCCCATCCTATGTTATTTCACATGTTGTCTATTATGCTTTCATATTGATATTGATCATGCTTTACATACTCAGTACATTCTTCGTACTGACGTCCTTTTGTTTGTGGACGCTGCGTCATGCCCGCAGGTGGCCAGGGAGATAGACTTGATCCATAGCTGCTTTATTCAGGGACTACATAGCGGAGCTCCATTTCATTCGGAGCTATAGCTTTTGGTATAGATTCTTTTGTGTACATATTTATGGGCACGGCGGGGTCCTGTCCCGCCTACGTGATATGATGTATTCTTCTTAGAGGCTCGTAGACATGTGTATATGGTTAGATATGTTTGTCCTTGTCGGCCTATATTTTGGGATATTATTTCGATAGCCTTGTCGGCTTTTGTACATTTATATGCGCATAGTTGTTAATGATGATATTAGTGAATTGTCGCCCAATGGGATTAATATGAATGATGAATGAAAGCATGATTTAGCTATGTGGCTCACTTAGATGTGATGTGAAAGCATGTTAAGAGGTGCCCGGGTGGGTTAGCACCGGGTGCCTGTCGCGGCCCTCCGGTTGGGTCGTGATAGGATCTCACATAGATAAATCAAATAACGCAAACCTTTAGACATAACTAAACATAAAACATTCCGAACCGGTAAGATATTCTGAGCTAGCTAATCCTTTTGTTTCACCTTTTTTTCAAGTCGTTTATTGAATCACAATTTCATAGAAGTGCACAATACAAACCGAAACCAGGACTTACTCTTCCCAAAAGAGGATCCTAAATCCTCCAGAAAACTCTAAGCTATTTCTTCAAAACTTATCTTTCTTGTAGCCAACTTGGTAAGTCTTAAGCCTTCTTAACTCTTCAACTCACTTACCTAGGAACATACCATAGAGTACCGCATAGAGCAAGATTTGCCAACATCCAATGATCAGAACGGAGCCTTATCAGAATCCTAGAATCTCTTCGAAGCACAACCATTATCATGACAACCCATTGTACTAACCGAAAGGCTGGCTCTGGTGAGTAACCACAGTGACTACTAATAACAAACCTCAAAAATCTGGCGTTCCTTATCACATCCATTAAACTGATTTACTTGGAACCCATAAGTTCCCTTGGAGTTACAAGCTCGATCCAACCACTTCCATTCAAACCATAAGGACGCAGAATGAGTGCACCATTTCAGAATGTATCACCGGCCACGCAATTGATTCCAAGATCCGGAACCCATCACATTCTTTCCGCGCATAGTAGACCATAATTGTTACACCTTTGAAATTTCCCGTTAACGTGCAATGAATAGACTAAGGAAGGACACGACGTATACGATTTTTGGACAAGTAAGAAGTAGCATTTGATGATTCTAATCGAGATTAAGAAAGATATTTAAGGTAAGAGGAGAAAGTTTGCCAAGAGAAGGCAAGGCATACGATGTGTATCGGAAAAGATTTACGAGTAACAAGTTAATGATGATTTAATGATACTTTGGAGGAGGGTTATAACATCCCTTAGATTGGTAATGAGGTGTTAAACAAGTGTCAAGAAGGTTCCATAAGGATTGGAGATCAAACGAGTCAACGAGAATGAGTTCGAATAAGCCCAGGCATTATACGGCCCAACATGCGGCCGTATGTCTGGCCGTATAATCAGCCCATAATAGCACACCTCACTGGACCAGATCTACAGCCAGACATATGGTCAGTATAATTTATACGGATCGTATGTTGGTCCGCAGAATCTGGTCGGGACAGATTTAAATGTTGATATAAGGGACCCAAGTTCACTTATTTTCATTTCATTTTCACTCCACACCTCAATAATCGTCTAGAACTCTCTCCACTATTCATCCATAAGAACCTTAGAGAAATTGACGATCAACTTCATCAAACCAACAAAACCAAGTGTATGAAACACATTAAAGTTCATCCAAGTCAAGAAATCCCATTGGAAGTGAACTAGGGCTTTGGTGCAAGAAGAGTATTTCCACTCAAGGCTTGTTCCTACACTATCTAAGTTAGGTTTTATGGTATTCTCATGTTGTTTAAAGTATTGAAAAGTTGAAACACTTGGATTGTAGAAGGATATAGAAAATGGGTCATGAATGTGGGAATAGTGTCATTTTGAGTGGTAGTTTGAAGTGAATCATGAATATTGATATGATATGATTGTAAGTAGATTATGAATGACATTTAGAACATGGGATAAGTATTATATGTGAGAAAACGCAATAGTGAACTATGACCATGATTATGGAGAAATCGAAGTGAAATTGAGAAATGTGGATAATGTAGATGAATGGTGATTATTGCCTATAGTATTGTGAATGTTGTTATGGATGATTGGGAGTTGATATTTTTATACCTCGCGTTTTGTACATTTGAATATTCCGAGTTAATGGCGGGAAGTTAAGGACGAGGTTATATTTTTCGGTTTGTTAAGAATGCATAAGTTGCACGTTCATCTTTTATTGGTATGGAGCATTAAGGGTAAAATTGGAACAAGGAAAAGTAAGGGAAAACTTGGAATGTGGGAAAAAAATTATTATTTCATGAAATGGCCATGAAAAGCCAAAGTGGCCATGTATAGTGGAAAGTCGGCCCCACTCATGGTTGGCCAATATTTTCATGCCATGAGATGGCACATGTGTACATTACATATTTTGTGGAGCTATATATATGCACATGCATGGAATGACTAAGCAAGACTACAAATTCATCTTTTATAGTTTAAGAAAATTCTAGAAACTTTTAGAAAATTGTAGGAAAATAAAGGGCACATGACCGGCCATGTGCCCCTTTGTATATATAAATATGACTAAGTCTTGAAAAGGAAGACCAATTCATCATTTTGTTAAGTCTAGAAAATTCAAGAAAAAAAAAAGGAAGAAGAGGAGAGGCATTCGGCCATGGCTGGCCGAATGGATGCCCTTGGGAGATGATTAAGAAAAAAATTATTTCTTCATGCTTTCCTACTAATTAGAAGGTCCTCGTCGACGTGGAGTAGTTGTTGGAACGAGAAAATCATTCGTTGTGGCTAGGACTACTTCTAGCCGAGAAGAGGAATTGAAAGAAAAGGTAAGATGCAATCCTTCTTTACATGTTTTATGGATGTTTTGGACGTGTCATAGTGTAAGAAAATGGATGAAAATCAGGAAATGTTGTATGATGGTGTGTGGCCGTGGATATGGATTATGTGTGTAGAAGGAATGAATTGGTGTTATTTAGTGTTCTAGTGATGTTGTTGTGGATATTATGATGTAAAATGAATGTTTGATGACTCATGTTGAAGTTGTAGTGTTGCGGGCTGTTTTGGAAAATTAATATGATTTTAATATAGTTTCTTGTATTGATCGAAATAATGTTGCTAACATATGCAAGTGTCGATATAGTTCATGGATTCGGAAGAATGAAATGTGTTGCCATTGCTCTTATGGAATTTGGCAATTTCGGGTGGAAGAGTGTAATGGTTGGGTAGTTTGAATATTGTATGGATTGCTTGGAATATTCTTAAATCATTTTTAATGGTTGCGGATGAGTAATTGAGTATGTGAGCATTGGTGTTGAATTGATCGTATGTAGTTATTTGAATATGAATGAAATATTGTCGAATTGTGTAGAAAGGAATTATTAATGTTAGAATGCGTTTTGAATCACTAATGGATATTGTTAGTATGGTTGTTGGTTTGGTTGTTGTTGATTTGGCCGAGTTGAATTCTCGGGATGTCGAAGTTATAGGGGAAATCTGCCCGAAATTTTTGTAGACAAAGTATTAATTTGAAATTGGATTCTCGAGTGTTATGGCTAATGTCTGATAACCTAAAGACATTATTGTAGACCGTGAGAAGTCGAGACTCAAGTTTGGATTAGCTTAGAGGGCGGCCAAGGTATGTGAAGCTCACCTTTCTTTCTTTTGGCATGTCCTAGTTGTAATTAGGCTATGACACGAGTTTCGAGGTAATTCCGCTCCTAAATTCCGAGCATGTTCATGATTTATAATTGTTTATTGATGTTGGTATCCATAATATGGTCATGCTACGGTCTTTATGTCTCCGATGTGGTTGGATTAGAATGTCGTATAACCGGTTTTGTCCCTAAGGAATCCTATGTCTAGAAATGTCCATAACTTTCGTAAAAAGAATCGGATTGCTTTGAAACGTTCGTAGAAAGTTTTGTAACGTGTAATGACTTTGATTTTCATAGGCGAGCTCGGAATGATTTGATATACGACTATGGTCCCTACGATACTTTGATATACTATGGTCCCTACGATACTTTGATATACTTATGATATTTGATATGTTTCCGAGTACCGTCCGAAAGATTTTTGATATAACTATTGTCCGATTTTCAAATGACGATTCGTTTATGATTACTTCATTGAGTCTCTAGAAATGATTTATGTGCATATGGTGTCTCACTGCTCTGCTCGTGCGAAGCTCAATATGTCTTTCACTGAGACCCGGGCCAGGACACGCATTCGTGCAACTTCACTGCATTATTCACCGAGTCCCTCACTAGAGGGCCGGGACACGCTATATATATATATATATATATATATATATATATATATATATATATATATGATGATGTGATGATGTGGGGATGGCGGCCGGGATGGCATACCGAGTCCCTTGCTAGCGGGGCCGGGACATGCTATTCACCGAGTCCCTCACTAAAGGGCCGGGTACGGTATATATATATATATATATATATATTTATATATATATATATATATATATTTATGCATGCATACATAATGATGACATGATTTTATTCACCGCGTCCCTCGTTAGAGGGGGCGGGGCACGTTATATGTATACTTTATTTATGCATATTATGGTTTTACCCACCGAGTCCCTCGCTAGAGGGCCGGGACACGCTATATGTTTTTACGATGATTTTATGACATTGACATGCATGACATATGTTTTCAAAAGGCAAGTCTTACGATTTTCGTACTCTTTATTTCAAGTATGATCCGCTTACTACATTTCATGCTTTACATACTCAGTACATACTCCGTACTGACCCCATTTCTTCGAGGGCTGCGTTTCATGCCGCGCAGGTACACCCAGATAAGCTGAAGATATTAGTAGAAGATGTTCCAGCGGGATTGGCGAGCTCCCGTTGCTCCGGAGTGCTGCCGAGTCAAAGTATTATGTTATGGTATCATGTTCTGTGTTAGAGACTTTGCAGACAGTGTCGTGGGTATAAGATGTCGGTTGTGTAAGCGGCTATGTAAGCCGATGTATTATTACGCATTGTATTATAAGTTTTATATGTTACAGATTTTATTTGATTCAAGAAAGGTAAAAAGCATATTGTTCTTCGTAAAGCTTTCATTATGTATTTGTGGCATGATTTGAGGGCCAGCATGATTGTGAGCATTACGAGAGTCGGCCCAGTTCGCTCGGCCCTAAATAAGGGTCGGGTGTCCATCACACCCTATCGGATTAAGGGTGTGACAAATTGGTATCGGAAAGCGATTCGTCCTAGCGGTTGTACGCAAAGTCGTGTCCGGTGAGTCCGTTTATGGTGTGAAGCCCGCCACGTTTTATAAACCGGAGGCTACGGGGCATCTAGGGTGGTTACTCTTCTTTCACTTCTTAGATCGTTCCATAGAGCCAAGTTATAGGGAATAAGATTTCCGGTACTAACCTTTGATTTTAGCAGAAGAACGACACTGATCGAAGAAGGCGATTGATGATGGAAGTTACAAAGCACGCAGGTAAGTAAAGGTACGAAAGATATATGTTGAGTAAGGTATTGGCGCATGATTGAAATATGAAGTTGAAAAAAAAAATGAAAAATGAAAAATGAAAAGGAAAGTAAGCAAGAAAGGGTAACAGGTATGCCCCAGCCATGATCGCTGATATGGGGGATCATGTACATCGATTTGTGAGTGGGTTGGGGCCACATATAATTAAGGAGTGCTTGACGGCCTCACTCCAGGATGGGATGACTATTGCTCGCATACAGGCCCATGCCCAAAACCTGGAGGAGCAACATCAGCTTCAGAGAGAGGAGCGCTACCCGGATAGGGGTTCCAGGAAAAGGGGCAGATCTTCCGGGGCGAGAGCGAGTACAGAGAAGGCGGGACACAGCAGTATCCTGGATATTCGGGCCAATCAGTGGCCAGTGCACCTCCTCGAACCGCGAATAGAAGGTTTGATTATCCTATTTATTCGGGACCAGATCAGAATGCCAACGCTTCAGGATCCCAGTACAGAGCTGATTTTAGTAGGACGGGGCGCCCCACCGCGATGCGCTCGATGTGGCAAGCCACATTCGGCGTGTTACACGGAAACGGTGGTTGCTTTGCCCGCGGTCGAACCGACCATTTAGTGCGTGACCGCCCATTAAAGGATGGAAGAGGCCAAACTCGGCCAGTACCGATCGTGGTTCATCGTCGACCGCGCGCCCTCGCGGACGAGACTTCTCGGCCCCGGCGGCCACGGCGAGGTAGGCGGAGGGCACCTAGTTCACTCTGTCCTATGCACCGCTTATATGCATCGACGGGGATCGACGTGACCCCGAGCCTTCCGCCGCATGCGGCCACGGTACTTTTCCCAAGACCTTTCATGATACGCGTGTTAATTGATTCGGATTCTATCTTATCCCATGCCGCCCTCGTATTGTTGAACATTCGGAAATTAGGACGAAAAGTGACCATACGTACGAGTAATGTTGAATACCAGAGACTTGCGGAGGGTAGAACCGTAAATAAAAAGAAAAGATGTGTTACGCGGGTACTTTGAAAACTCAAGCTAAGACTCCAACTCGTTCCATATTATGTGATATAAGCAGTGTGAGGGTGAGACGAAAATACTAACGCTAAGACGGAATGCATTAGAGTTTCAAGGTTAAGCGTCTTAGGGTGAGGGTAATTTCACGATGGGTGACCACATCGGGAAATATGTTGAAAATTTCATAATTGTGGGAACGGGGGACGAATGTGAAAGTAAGTAGTTTAGAGTAAATTAGAGTGTGTGGAGCGACCGGAAGCTCTATAAAAGCCGTGTAAGTTGGGGCGAGTGTCGCACTAGCAAAAAGGGAGAACGTGCTAGACTTAAAATGGATATGC
>NC_081349.1:61334848-61346820 GCF_029784015.1 Lycium ferocissimum | reverse complement strand
CCACATACAAAATTCCATAATTTCATTCCTTTCATACACTCTACAACATTCTAACCATCCTTAATAAATGTACAAGAATTTAGAGCATTGCTTCATATAATCTCATCACACACGGCTCACTTCAACTTCAACAACAACAATCCAATACCAACATGCAAAATTTTATACATTCAATTCATCATAAAACACATGAAAATGATCAACTCTTACCTTGATACTCGACCTTCAACTTGTCCTTAACATGTACCTTGACTTCTAACACTTGTTTTTGCTATCTCAATGGATGCCCCACGTTATAATACACCTTCCTAAGAATTTGAATTGCTTGAGAAACTTAGCTTTTTTTTTCAATTGAGCAGCCCATTCCCTCGGCCGCCTATGGCCGAGACTCTCCCTCTCTATCTCTTAATTTCTTTGGCTTCAGAAGATGAAATGACTTAGTAGTTGAAGTGTGAATCAGCCCTTTAGTATATATATGCAGTTCATGGGTTGGACATGTGTCCCACCCAAGTTCTTAGCCAATAAGAGTTGGCCAAATCACAAGTGGGACCCACACGGCCACTTAGGCTCACTAATGAAGTAATTAAGTTCTTAATCTCTCTTAGTCATCCAATCTTGGTCAATTAATCCTTATTCTCCAATAATGTTCTTATACCAAACTAAATTCATAGGCAACTTGTGCATAGAAACGAAAATCTAAGACGAAAACCTTTTGAACCCTAAAATACCTTTGTCTTTAACTTGTCGCACTTAGCTTTACAATGTCCCAATGTAAGGATACGGGACATAACAGATAGCTCTAAACAACAGTTTTTATTCATTATGATTCGATAAATGCTTATTATATATGGAATCATGCCAAGAAACGAAAGGACAGCCATTACATACCTTGGCTGAATCAACTCCGACAACACAATGAACCAGCTTGTACTATTCTTCAATCTACACCAACACAAGCATGCTACAATCACTTCTTTGAAACAAAGAACAATTACTATAATCGACAAGTTCGATTCGACGTTAGACTTGATTCTTTCTTCCCTTCTTCTAAATGACAATAGCAACATCACTCAAAGCATAGTGTAACATGGCAACCACAACAACCACTATATATACATGTAGTTTCTCTAATTTTCCAGCCATTACAACTCCAAGAGTTCGCTCAAAACAGCCCCAACAACAATAACAACACATTAGCACAACTAGGATACTTCTTCATGGAATTTCATGTTCGCAACTTATCCAATCAACAAACTAAACTCAAACACAAGTAGAGAAGAGTTAAACTTACCTTATGAAATTAGAAATAACTCTAATAACTACTTCGTCAAAGTTAAGTCCAATAACTACTTCATCAAAGTAAAGACTGCCCACAACAACAACGAGCTCGTGTTCTGTTATTTACATTCAAGTCTACTTTGACGTTAGATTAGATTCAAATTAACTAGATGTATTATGGAACCTTAAAGACTATTATGGAACTCTTATGGGAGGTGGAAGGGTTTACCTTTGACGAAAAATGAGAAAAATTTGAGGCCCCAATTGTTTTACAAGATCTTAAACTCGGCCACTGCCTTGGATATACGATCCATACTTGAAATCGTATATTTTTGTACGAGCTGTATAATGCACCGTGCTTCTCGGATTTCTGATCTATCAGTTGCATTGGAAAGAAAACTTTCTGATCTTGCATTTACATAGGTTATCCTTTCGATAACTACTTGTATGCTAGAAAATATACCTCCCCAAAGTTGGACCAAAAATCCAGTCCAAAATTCTACCAAATTTTGCCAAAGTTTTGACAAATTTAATTTCTTCGATTCTCTTGATCCCAGAACATTCCAATACCTACTAAACATTGTCTTAAACTCTTATATACTCAAGATAGACATGTCTAATCCCATATGACCTCGAAGGTTGTCTCGATCTTCCAAGTCTACGACGACTAACTTGCGATGAAATCTATGTACAAAAGTACGAGGTTTAACATCCTTCTCCCCTTAGAAACATTCATCCTCGATTGTTGAAAGGTACCAAGCAGGTAGACACCTCTGAGTGAACCTTGGAGCATTGGATCTCTTCCCCCAATCTTATTCCATAACTTTCGTCATACTTAGAACATGCGATCGAACCTCATGCCTCAATATCCCTTCTTTATTAAATTCCAGGTCCGAAGTTTACCCTTATCAAAAAACCAGACTTATAGGAAGGGATATTCCTTCTTGTCCTTTTTTCATTTGTAGATATTATTCCATGGCTCACTTCTAATACTAATTCCTTCTTCTCCCCTTTAAACTCATTTTTAAAATTTGTACTAGTTTCCCTTGTCACCCTTGTCACTTACCGTACTTCCCTAGGACGCTACCTTATAAAGACAAATCTTGTCACGACCCGACTAGGGGCCATGACGGGTACCCGGAGCTAACTACTGAGCTCCACTCATTATGTCAATAATCATTCCCATCCTGGACAACCATAATCTCCAATGCGATACATAAATATACATAAGCCCTCACGGCTGCAAAAATGATATACAAAAATATACACTGATGTATTCATGCGACAACTACTACCCATGCATACGTATCTATGAGCCTTTACTAGAGTAATGAGACATAAGGACGGGACAAGACCCCGTCATACCCAAATATGTACACAAAATAGCATATCAAAGACTGCACCTCCGGAGTAGGGAAGTGCTCATGTGCAAGCCGATCTGGCTCCTAAAGATCTCGACAGCCCCCCTGTCTACCTGTGGCCATGAACATAGCGTCCAAAAGAAAAGGACGTCAGTACGAACAATGTACTAAGTATGTAAGGCATACATGGTAACATAATGAGAAAATGTAGAAAGTGTGAGAAGAAGAGATAATCAGAATCGCTTGCCTTCGAGGCGGAATCATGCATGCTTACTTTTTACCTTTATAACATATCACACATACATCCATGAACTGTCCGCATCAATAACATCATTAGCCAGCGTCCGGGGTAATCATGTCGCGCCGCCCACTAGTTGTGTCATATCCGGCAAAATAGGCATGGTGTTATCATTATACATAAGCCGCCCACCGAAGTGGTGTCACGTTTGGCCAAATAGGCACGGTGTTATCATTATCCATAAGCCGCCCACTGAAGTGGTGTCATGTCCGACCAAATAGGCGTGGTGTACTCATACATATATACTTATCATGAAACATGCATAAGAGCTCAAGAAAAAGCTGTAACTCTATTGGAGTGACGTAAGGTCGAGAACCCCCGATGCCTTTATGGAGTAGCCATGATCATCATGTCTCACCTTGAAGGAACTAGCTTCTTAAGGTGAGTCTAACAATAATGAATAACATGAAGGAATCATATAAGGATCATTAGCTTCATAAGACTACCATATCATAAACATTAGAGTCTCTAGATTCAGATTCGCCATCATCATTATCACATTCATAACACGTCTCTTATCATTATCTTGTGAGTAGCACTTAATAATCATAGACTTATAATCTCCGAAATATAAGAAAGTGATAGAAAGATAAAAGAAGTCATATTACAGGAATCATGCCTTAGAAAAAGAAGGGACTAGCCTCACATCCCTTTACGTCTCCTTACGCTATTGACTAATTGGTTTCCTTCCACGCTCACAATTCTACATTCAAGAGAATTCATACTAGATTAGATAATCGAAAACATTCTTAAAACTTAAGCTAAAGTGGCTAAGAGCTAATGAAAATTGGGCAACATTTCCTTTGTTTCAACAACTTCCTCCATATACTAAACAACTCCCAAACACCAATAACAACACCACAATGTCATAATCAACAATCTTCATCAAACTATACATCATTCAATTCTCACCATTCCATTTCAAAATCGTCCATAACCATAATTACCACACCACATCGTATTCGTTCACACACAATGCTTCTTCAACACTCTTAATATCATTTATAACAAGATTATATTCATAATATGTCACGACCTAACCCCGTAGGCCGCGACTAGTGCCCGAGCTGGACACTAACATGTATACCTGTTAACTATAATCAGACCACAACTAGCATGATAAGAAACTTATATATAAAAGGGCGTGATGTCGTCTCAAACTGTTGCATATGTATATATACCAAAATAATCTGTCTCCTGTGGAGTCATAGCTACCAACAGATAACATCGTACATAAGCCGGCAAGGCTATCAGAACATGTGGGTTCACCCCAACTAAACATGGACGCAAGCCGACAAGGCTGCCACTACGTACAACATACCAAAATATATATATACGCAAGCCGACAAGGCTGCCACTACGAATGGGAACGTCCCAAAACATATATCATACAGACAGAACTGAACGGCAACTATATACAAATCCACGCATATGTCTACAGACCTCTAAGAGTAACAACAGTATCATATGACGGGACAGGGCCCCGCCGTACCCCTGGATAGACACATATATACAACAAGGATTTGTACCCAAAAGAAGCTAGGCTCCGGAACAGGGGAGCACTCCAAGATAGCTGAATCAGGATCCTAAGCTGACGGATCACCAAATCGAGTGTCTGTACCTGCGGGCATGAAGCGCAGCCCCCCGAAGAAAGGGGGCGATGCGGAATAATACCGAGTATGTAAAGCATAAAGTACAAAAGAGATTATACTGAAATAAGGGGTATAGAAACTAACACTATAACCAGAAAACCAAGGCTTGCCTTTGAACATAAGTCATATGAGACCATATGATACCCAACTCATTCTGGGACTTAGTGACTTAAATAGATAATCATCCTGAACATATGCATATATAACGTGTCCCGGCCCTCTAGTGAGGGACTCGGTAAGTAAAATCATCATATACATATACATATAACGTGTCCTGGCCCTCTAGTGAGGGACTCGGTGAAATAAGTCATCATATGCCCTCCTGGCCACCATCCCCATATCATTATATCATCATGTCATCATATGCCCTCCTGGCCGCCATCCCCATATCATCATATCATCATGTCATCATATCATCATATACATATACATATAACGTGTCCCGGCCCCTCTAGGAGGGACTCGGTGAATGATATAATAAAGGCGTGCACGAGAACATGTCCCGGCCGGGACTCGGCGGGAAAGAAGTAATAACGGCCAAGCACGAGCAGAGTAGTGAGCAACCATATGCATATAAATCATCTTTTGAGACTCAATAGATAAGTAAACTAATCAACGCTCGAGTATTAAAATGATAGTCATGTTAAGTTTCCTCTAACGTCATTAAGAACTATATTAAGGAAAGCCTCAGGAGTCATAAACATGTATCAAGTCAATCCGAGTCAGTTTACAAAAGTTATGACATTATTCATTATAGAATCTTTTAGGAATAGAAACTTTTATGCATCATTTACTTACTTAGTCATATAAAAGACTCGAGGGCAATAGCCCGATCATCATAAGGAATTCAATATCAAGAAGTGAATAGGAATCATAAAACATGCTCGGAATATGAATGGAGTTACCCCAAGGCTCATATCGTTTCATGCTTACATCTAGGACATGCCAAAATAAGGAAAGGATAGGCTTCACATACCTTTAGCGTTTACTTGCAACGCAACTCGTATACCCTACCCAATAGTATCTCAACCTATATTAAGACGTCAAGAATTACGATTAAGTTACGAAGAGGTTCAAACGCATCCTAATGTTAGTAACTCACTTCTAAACAATTTGACGACATTTCCTTTACATTCAAATCAACTACGTACAATCAAGCCAACATCAATAGTCATGCGTTCAGGTGCTAACCCGAGACCATTTAAACAAGACTCGACAACGCTTCGGACAACCCACATAACATCTCAAACAGCCCAACCAATACACCATATCACCCGAAATTCCAATTCAACAAGAACAACAACAACACATTCTTTTCTTCCAATTTCATGAACTATACCAACAACCACATGTTGACAACATCATTTACATAACTATAACAAACTATATTAACATCATATTAACTCCTACAACAGCCCACAACAATTACAACTTCAATCTAGAATCATTAAACCTTCATTTTCTCCATACAATTCATAACAACAACAATCAAATACCAAGCAAAATTAATTCATCATTTCCATGTAAAACAGCCCCTACACGGCTTGGACAGCCTTCCAACATCAACATACATAATTTTTATACACATCTACACATCACCACATGTTCAAAGCATTCACAACACATCTAAGAGAAGATTGAATCTTACCTTATAGACTTGGTTTCTCAACTTGGTTCTAACTTGTGCTTTGAATTTATTCTTGTTTTTGTTGCTCTAAGCTCAGCTCCACGTTATTACCCATCTTCTCTAGAGTTGAAACACTTGATGAAAATCAAATTTTGATCCAAAATTCCAAGCTCCACTCTCGGCAAGCCATGGCCAAGAGCTTCTCCTCTCTATCTCTTAACCTTTCCTTTAGTTTGTGAAGATGAAAAATGGTTGCTTTGTCATCATATTTCTATTTATATGCTACACATGATGGTGACACATGTCCAACCTTGACATGTGTCCCATTATCTTTCATGAACCAATTATATTTGGCCAAGTGTTGTGGGGTCCACTTAATTATCCAATTAGGCTAATTAATCATAATTAATCACTAATTCCCCCTTAATAATTTAATCATGATTAATTAATCCCCAATATTCATTAATAATTTCCACGCCAATTAATATTTATAAGCAACTCGTGCGTTAATAAAAATCGGGGATTAAAAGTCCTTGTCACATATTCAAAAGTAATCTTGTCCTTGGATTTATGTCAATTGGCTTACGAATAATCCGTCGTATAAAATATGGGATATAACATCCTTCCCCCCTTTAGAACATTCGTCCTCAAATGTTAACTAGCTTCATAAGATCTTACAACGGTTTTTGAGGAAGTCCCTTTCGTTGCGAGAACATATAGCCTCATCCACCAATCAATATAATAAAATGAGGGATTTAAATTGCCTGTAGGCATAGGGAACAAGTAAAAATACTCATTCCTTATCTTCCCTTCAGCTTTCCAAGTCATCTCTTTTCGATTATTATTCCGCTACAATACCTTAATGAAAGCCACATCCTTAGTATGCAACTTCCTCACTCGACGGTCAAGTATAACTTTGGGGTTCTCCTCGTATGATAGCTCCTCCATTACCTGGACGTTATCCACAGGGAATACTCTAGAAAGGTCACCAACACATTTGTGAAGCGTAGACACAGGAAGCACTGGATGCACTGCTTCCAAATCAGATGGTAAGTCTAATTCATAGGCAACCTTGCCTACCTTACGAAAATCTGATAAGGCCCAACATACCTCGGGCTAAGCTTCCCCTTCTTTCCGAAACTCATCACACCTTTCATGGGTGCTACCTTCAAGAATACCCAATTGCCAACTTGGAGCTTTAAGTGTCGACGTCGATTATCTGCATATGGCTTCTGTCGACTCTGGGCTGCTAATAATCTCTCCTGAATAAGCTTTACTTTATCAACTGCTTGCTGAATCATATCTGGGCCAATTATCTTAGTTTCACCCACATCAAGCCAGTCAATAGGTGACCTGCACTTTCTACCATACAGAGCCTCCTCTGGATACTGGAATCGTAGCTATTGTTATAGGCAAATTCAATAAGTGGCAACTGATCATCCCAGCTACCTCTGGTGTCAATAATACAGGCCCGTAGCATATCTTCTAGCATCTGAACAGTACGCTCAGCCGGTCCGACACTCTGAGGGTGAAATGCTATGCTAAGATTCACCTGTGTCCCCAATCTTTTTTTTGAAATGGTCTCCAAAAATTAGCTATATACTGAGCTCTTCTGTCCAATATAATAGGTGTGGAAACCTTATGAAGTCTCCCTATTCCCTTGATATATAACCGCACATAGTTCTCAGCTGAATAGGTTGTCCTGATTTGAAAGAAAATGGGCTGATTTATCAGCCTATCCACAATGCTCCATATAAAATCATACTTCTGTGGAGTGCGAGGTAAGCCTGTAATGAAATTCATATTCTGAAATCTTTAGCCTCATACATTACTTTTTGACTTCTTTAAAAGACTCTAACTGTCACTTTGCTCTTTAGCTCTTAATCTCTATCCTTAGGGTTAGCTACTGAGTAGCGCTGGAGTTCCCTCATATAACGACTTCACATAGCTGCTCTGTGCCCTATCTATCATTTAACTGGTATGATTCTGAAAGAATTTGACATGTAAGTTCACCATCTTTTAGTAACCAGCTAGTTCTGGTCGTTTCACTTAAATCATTTCATAATTTCCCTTAATCTAACTTGTAACACTTTAGGCATGTTATCGCGTGCCATTCTTTTATCTTTAATTCAAACTTCTCTCATTGCTTCTTTACTCAAATTTAGCTCTTAGCTTTTCTGTCACACGTTATGTTGTAATCTCCACAAAGACATGCGAAGGTGCTCAAAGTAGCCCAAGAAATACTTTAATGTTGTTTTACTAATCCTTATGTTTTACCTTGTCTTCTCCCCTCTTATCTTATGACCGGTATCGGGATAGATCCTTGATTTAACCGTGATCGTGTCCTGTTGCCTTGAGTTCTAATTCTATCTCGGTAATTTGGCTTAAACCATCTTTACATCTTTCTGTAATGTACCCAAAATATCATAACTGCATTGTCACTATTGAATCTCTACTCCTCTTATAAAGTACTCACTCACTTGGTCTTACGCTTAACGTACAATTATTCGTAGGTTGCATGGCTATTCTTGTACAATTTATATAATGTCTATTCAATCTTAGACATAGTCTTTCCGTCTCCTGGTTCATTCTATTTTACATATCTCATTCATACTGAAACTCGTTCGTCCTATCTTGTCATACTTCTTTCCCTTCCTTTAATCACTCTTTGATTTGTTCATTTCTTACCATAGGAGATTTTCTACTCCCTCTCCTTTGTTACTTATAGGTCGCTATATCATTAGCGACAATTCTATTGCCAATATCTTAGCTTCTAATCCTAAGATAGCATCCCTATCCTTTACAATGTCTCTTAAGTTACTCGTTACCATTCTCTTATCGCACTTTTCTTTTCATACGCACCCACTTTCTAACGTCATATCATTCAAGATTTCCACGAATAATTCTCAACACTGTCTCAATTACTATTCTGACATCTATTCTGTCACGACCCAGCCCCGTAGGCCGTGACTAATGTCCGAATTGGACACTCATACGTACCCGACACCCAGAATTAGCATATTAACTCGCATAATCATAATTAATCACATATAGCCTCAGATATCGCATAGTAGTCATCATAGTAGCATAAGTCGGTTAGGCTGTCAAAATGTACAGAATCTCCACATATACACCGAGGCAAGCCGACTAGGCTGCCGCGGCGGGTAAACCGCCCAAATCATATAACACACACATATATCTGTATAGATATAGCCATACCCACAGACATATCCACAGACCTCTAAGCAGAGTAACAAAATCATATGACGGGACAGGGCCCCGTCGTACCCCTGAATAAATATGTACATATGCATCGGAATAGTATATATACCAAATATAGGCTCCGAATGAAGGAGCACTCTCAGAAAGCAGAACGGGTGTCCTAGACAGGTGGATCACCAAGCTGAGCGTCTGTACCTGCGGGCATGAAACGCAGCCCCCGAAGAAAGGGGGTCAGTACGGAATATGTACTGAGTATGTAAAAGCGTAAATACGTAATCATAATAACAAATTACAGAAAATAGATATGGTATGCAAAATATCAAAATGTTTATCAAAATATAAATCATGCATAGGCTCTTAGAACGATGGTCGCCCGCCTGTCGATGGCGCCATACCACATCATACTCCAGAAGGTTTCAAATTTCCGACACCCGACATATCATATCACATCATAAAGCCGTACCCCCGTAACGCCAAACATACACGGTACCCGGCCAAAGGGGACTCGGCGTACGGAACACATCATACTCGAATATATCAAAGTGCGCGCGAACATAACCGGCCCGGGATCCGGTGAAAGAAGTACTAACCATATGCACGAGCGGAGTCGTGAGGGACAATAATACGCATAAAATCATGATCACAAACTCATTAAATAAGTAGGAATCCATATGCGGAAGTTAAGACGAAAATAGCATCAAATTTTTTCGAAAGTCATTAAGAATAGCATAGAAAAGCCGCGGGCCCCACGGACGGGTGCCGACCGCCATCCGAGCCCGACAACGAGAGTTAGGGGAAAGTTATGTCTTATGAACTTACCTATTATGTTTTGGGGCGTTCCGAGCTCGTATGCCAAAGTTACGGGCGTTTGAAGTTTGGGACCCTTTTTGTAGTCAATTCTTTATAGGACTTTTGAAATTCAATCTTTTGAAAACATAAGAACCTTAGTTTGGTCACATTAAAGGATAGATCTTTAGGAACGAATAAAGTACGTAACTAAGCTCGGATTCTAAGAGAGTGGAATTACCCCGAGGCTCGGGTCATAGCCTAGTAGTACTAAGACATGCCAAAGAATAAAAAGTAACGCCTTACATACCTTGTTCACTCGGAAGCTAAATCAAGTCTCAACTCTCGGCAACTCCAAGACCTACATAACGCCAAATATATTAACATTAGCCATAAGCCCTTAGGCATTCGATTTCAAACGAACATTAAATTCTACAGAAATTTCGGCAAAGATTTCCCCTGTAAATACACCAACCCCGAGATTTCAACTCGGCTAATTTTCAACAACAACCAAACCAACAACCAAACTACAACATCAATAATCAATTCACAATGCATTCCAACATTACAAGTTCTTTCTACACGACTTTAACAAGATACATAATATTCCAACAACATTTGCAATATACTCATTTCAACCACTTACATTCAAACTAATATCAACGTTCATACGTTCGACTACCAATCCAAACCCATTCAAACCATATACAAGAACACTTCAAGCAATTCATACAATATTTCAAACGACCCAAACATTGTCCCAACTCACCCGAATTGGTCTCCAAACCCGAGAACAACATGATCTACATTCTTTCCTTCCAAATTCATGAATTACACTAATAATCCACACATTAACAACACAATCCTCATAAATGCAAAAATTACATAAAATTCACATAAACTTCCAAATCATCCTATAACCAACATAACATTATTTTGAGTCATCAAACTTGCATTTTCCTTATAAAATCCATAACGACGATAACGAAAATATTAACGACGATTTGTTCATTCTCAATCCACACAAAGGGGCCATTCGGCCAACACCCAACAACCACCTAAGGATGATTTTCATTCTTTCTTCACACTACAACATTCAAAACATGCTAATTAACATTAATACCTTACTTCTACTCCAACTCACACACACACGATCAAGACCTCATATACACGCCCAACCTCAACATCATTTCTATCATGAATTACTTCCTTTTTAGCATACTACAACATATCTAAACCATGTATAACTCATAAAACAAGCTTAAAACTCACCTTTCTTCTTCACTTCTTAACTTGACCAAAGTTGGTAGATAGAGAAAACGAGCAAACTATTGTTCGAAACAACGACTCCACGTTACTTAGCACCCTTGAATTAGCAAGTTTGCTTGAAGAATTTATTTTTTTGATGGCTAAATCTTTGGCTTGAAATTTCTAGGGTTGGCCGAACCCCTTTGTTCTTTTTCTCCTCTCCGTGTTTTCTTGAGTTTTCTAGAACTAGAATGAGGAACAAGATGACTTAGTCATCTTTTTGTCACACCCCGATCTTGATCAGGGTGTGATGGGCACCCGACCCCATGACCGGAGCCGAGCGAACCCGCTGACCCTTACTACGTAAAATTTTTTTTTTGAAAACCTTTAAGACAAGTAAACATAAATAGATGACTGAAATACTCTTTTGTTGCTTTTAAGTCAAGTAAAGCATGTAACGGAATATAACTCGTGTCATAATACAATCTGACTCCCGGAAC
>NC_081349.1:61320871-61334748 GCF_029784015.1 Lycium ferocissimum | reverse complement strand
CCGGGATCCACCGATTCGGGTAAACCTAAATATCGAAAAGGTTATAGAAAGGAAAAGAAAAAGTATAAGATACGTTACCCATGTCAAATATAGTATTTACCATGATTTTGGGCAACCCATCGGTCACGCGACAGGATTTCCCATGTTAGTTCTGTCACACCCCGACTTCACTAGGGTGTGATGGGCACCCGACCCCGTGTACGGAGCCGAGCGAACCCGCTAACTCTTATTACCTATATGAACTCTTGGATTCTTAAGACAAAATGAAGTAAAATACATAGTAATTTTTTTTTTCTTGTTGAAAATCTTTTCGTCATCTCTCAAAGTAAATACGGCCTTGAAAATATGAGGGCTCGTATAATAAAACACGTCAACCTAAGTGAAACTCTTTTCAAAATCGACACCTTAGACCCACGACTCGTCCGCAAAGTCTCTAACTCCAATCGGATATCATAGCACGTTGTCTTGTATGACTCGCTACACTCCAAAGCAAACGGAGTTCGCCAACTTCGCTGGAACATCTTCTATGCTAACTTTGCGTCGTCGGGTGTACCGCGCGGCACGAAACGCAGCCCAAAGAAGAGGGGTCAGTACGAGCAATGTACCGAGTATGTAAGACATGAATAATAACATAGTAAGGAATATAAACGTGAATAAAACAGGATATCGTATCGTGAGATCAAGAAAATAACCTGTGCATAGGAACACCCTTTTCGGGCATGGATATCATGCATGCTTGTTGTCTTTGTTTGAAAACAAAGCATTTCTTTTCATAGGCATAGAAAGTAGAATTTATATCGTATCATAATGTATCATAGCATAGCATAGTATATCATAGTATCATAGCATAGCATAGTATATCATAGTATCATAGCATAGCATAGTATATCATAGTACCGAATATATCGGCCTGCCCACATAGTATAATTCCCGCGTCCGGCATCCCGCGTCCGGGATGATATCAAGTCAAGTACGGATACATGCACCGTGAGTAACCCGCCATAGCGGCTCTGCCCTTTTTCCCGTTTTCCCCAAATACATTTTTATACATATATATATATATCATAGCATGCAGGGGAGCCCAAGAAAATCGTGTATCCATCGGAGTGACGTAAGGTCGGGAACCTCCGATCGCTTTATGGAATAATCATGGTCGCTTTGTCTCACCTTGAAGGGACGATGATTATAAGGCGAGACTATCAACATAGAACGTGTCATAGCATTTCGGATTATAGACACGGCATAGCGGACATCGTAGAATCACAAGTAACAGGGAATCGTAGTCACCATAGAATCATAGTAGTCATAGGATCACAGTCTTCATAGGATCGTAGTCGTCATGGGATCATAGTATTCATAGGATCATAGGCGTCCTAGATTTATAGTCATCATAGGATTATAGTCGTTGTTTAGGTCATAAAAATTGGCAACATTATAAAACTTGGTTTTTTAAAGAAAGATGTATATTTTGGAAAATGGCAATATTGAAAACTTGGTTTTTAAAGAGAAGGAATATTTTGGAAAACACTTGTAAGCTTCGGGAGAAAAATCATTGGTGTTGAGGGTTTAGTTAAAACAATTCTTGTTTAGTAGTCAAAAAGATGTCCAAAAGTTTCCTTACATTATAGAATAAAAAGTAAGCTAAATGGAACATTAGGAGAAAATTCGGAATAGTGGGCCCACCTCGAGTCAAACGAGGCGGCGTATCAAATTTACGTATATTACGGTCATGGCGTCACTTGGGAGGGTCTTAGAGTAATCGAGTCTTATTTGGGTAGTTACGATGTTAAAGAAGTTTTTCCGACATTTCGCGCAAGTTCTAATTCAATTCTAATCGAGTGAATAGTAAATGTTTTCAATCTTAGATTCCGAGAGAAGGAATGGTCCTCGGACACGTAGTCGACTTAGTACGTCTAAGACATGCCATAGAAAGAAGGGTGAAGCCTTACATACCTTTTCCGCTTCTTGCCGGGCTCCAAATCTCCATTCCAATCTCGCCAAAATTTTCACTTTGGTCAAGTTTACCAAATCTTGGTTAGTGCATTTTGGAGTTGGATTCTTAAACGACATTTGGCTACAAATTTTGGCAAAGACTTCCCCTGCACATACACCATGCCACCAAGTTAAACTTGGCCGATTTCAATCAAACAACACCCCGGGAATGCAACCCGGCCAAACCAACAATAATACGAACAATAACATCTCATTCACCTTCAAGTAAGCTACGCATATTCATACTCACCTTATTGATCATTCGTTCACTATTAATCCGGAACCATTCAAACATGATTTAAGAACGTTTCAAGCAATCCATATAATATTCGGAACAACCCATCCATTACACCATAAAACCCGAAATCACCTAAGTTTAAGAGAACACCAACAACTCATTCCTTTCCTTCCAAATTCATAAACTATGTCAATAATCCACATGTTTACAACATTATTTCCATAAATTCAAGAAATCACATTAACGTCATGTTAATTCTCCAAATCAGCCCGCAACACCACAACTTTAACATGAATCATCAAACATTCATTTCATACCATAGAATTCATAACAACGACAATTAAAATACTAAATAAATGGTCCATTCTCTTGCTACACCTACACCCAAACTCTCGGCCACAACATCAACATCTTTGTTTCATGCATTTCATTCATTTCAATACATTACAACATGTTCCAACATCCATACACAACAACAAACACTAAACAACAATAGTTCATCACTTCCATATCATACACATATGCACGGCTCCACAACAACTTCCCTAGCTTCATGATTTTTATTCATTTCCACACTTCACAACATGTACAAACATCTATAAAACATGTAAAGAAGATCAAAACTCACCTTCTCTCCTTCATCCTTCCCTTTCGGCTAGGATTCCATATCACCACAACGGATGACTTCCTTGTTCCAACAATTATTCCACGTTGACGAGGGCCTCCCAATTGGTAAGAAAGCCCAAAAAATATTCCCTCATGATCGTCGTTTATGGGGCTGGTTCGCCCCCCTCTTGGCCGTGCCTCTCTCTCTTTTTTTTTTCTTTCTTTCTTTCTTTCTCTTCCTTCTCTTAAAAGATGACTACCTTATATATATATATATATATCATATATATAGATGTATATATATATGCCCCTCTCTAGAATTTTCTTTCTTTTTCTTGATTTTTTCTTCAATTTTCCACAAAGATGACTAATTCTCTTCTTTGTCTCTTTCTCTTTTCTTTTGTGTCACATGACCAATTTGGTCCTTTTAATTTTCATGAACCCTTGGTGAAATTACCATTTTGCCCCTCGACTTTCTCCAATATTACCATTCCGTCCCTAGCCTTCCGCATTATTTCCACGGCCCATTTTGCGAATTTCTTTCTTGCCCTTAGCCTTTCTCAATATTTCCGTCCAATAATATTCATAGATAATATTCATAACCAACTTATGCACTAAAAAAATTTTGAAGATGGTCTTGCCCTTAACTTCCCGCAATTGTCCTAAAATATTCCGACGTACAAAATGCGGGATATAACATCCTTCCCCCCTTTTGAAACATTCGTCCTCGAATGTTCAACTAGTCTTATAGGGTCACATAAGCACCTCGGGGGAGCTCCCTTTTCATAGTCATCTTTGTCCTTTATACTATTTCCTAAGCTGTCCAGTACCATCCTCTTGTCATTCTTGTTTCTCCTTATATACATCCATTTTAAAGGGTCGCACTACTCAAAGTTTATGCGAACACACCATATCACCTTAAACATTAACCGGACTTCTATCCACTTATCGGCTTCCCCTACCTTACTAACTCACTTAAGAAAAGGTCTCTCGCAGCTCAATCGTTCATATCACACACACTACCGTATCATGACGTCTTTATCTCATTCTTACATTTCTCTCTCCCGCTTCCCCCTTTACTCGCACCTATACCATTATCCGTTCGTACTTCGTCTCACGCGACCTCTTAAGGTTTCTAGCCACTCCTTACACTCTGGTTCTCCTTAGGTTATTCTCAACTTCTCGTTTGTCCCTTAGATCTCAATATATGGAATTCCTGGCATACTTCCCAGGGGGGGTCACCCATCCTCCCACCTGAGCACGCTTAACTTCAAAACTTTGGCGGAATTCGGTGCCTTAACGCTGATATTTTCGCGTCCGCTTTCTTACATGGCCTTTACTACTCGATCTGAAGCCAGTCAAAACTTTATAATTTCCGAGACATTTTCGTAATACGTCCCTCCTTCTACAATGACCGTTTTACCCTTTTTTAATTCCGGATGTTCACCTTCCGCCCGCATGCATGACCATTTCCCTATACGTCCGCGCCCAACTCCACGTAACAGAACAAATATATCCATCCAGCCTCACCTTTTCGTTTGGCTTCCATATCATTCCTCGCCTTTTTCCGCCGATACCGGCGCCTACGGAAATTAACGATTAGCATATGAAGAATCTTATTCCTATGACTTGGCTCTATCGCACGATCTCATGACGAAAGAAGGTCAACCATTCCTAGATGCCCCGTAGCCTCCTGTCTATAGATGTGGCCGGCTTCACACCCATAAACAGGACTCTACCGGACACGACTTTGCAGACAACCCTTGGACCGACCTGCTCTGATACCACTTTGTCACACCCCGACTTCACTAGGGTGTGATGGGCACCCGACCCCGTGTACGGAGCCGAGCGAACCCGCTAACTCTTATTACCTATATGAACTCTTGGATTCTTAAGACAAAATGAAGTAAAATACATAGTAATTTTTTTTTCTTGTTGAAAATCTTTTCGTCATCTCTCAAAGTAAATACAGCTTGAAAATATGAGGGCTCTGTATAATAAAACACGTCAACCGGTGAAACTCTTTTCAAAACTGACACCTTAGACCCACGACTCGTCCGCAAAGTCTCTAATCGAATCGATATCATAGCACGCGCGCGCCGACTGCTACACTCCAAAGCAAACGGAGTTCGCCAACTTCGCTGGAACATCTTCTATGCTAACTTTGCGTCGTCTGGGTGTACCTGCGCGGCATGAAACGCAGCCCCCCGAAGAAGAGGGGTCAGTACGAGCAATGTACTGAGTATGTAAGACATGAATAATAACATAGTAAGGAATATAAACGTGAATAAAACAGGATATCGTATCGTGAGATCAAGAAAATAACCCGTGCATAGGAACACCCTTTTCAGGGCGGATATCATGCATGCTTGTTGTCTTTGTTTGAAAACAAAGCATTTCTTTTCATAGGCATAGAAAGTAGAATTTATATCGTATCATAATGTATCATAGCATAGCATAGTATATCATAGTATCATAGCATAGCATAACATAGTATATCATAGTATCATAGCATAGCATAGTATATCATAGTACCGAATATATCATAGCATAGCATAGTATATCATAGTATATCGGCTCGCCCACATAGTATAATTCCCGCGTCCGGCATCCCGCGTCCGGGATGATATCAAGTCAAGTACGGATACATGCACCGTGAGTAACCCGGCGCTCGCCATAGCGCTCTGCTCTTTTTCCCGCCTTTCCCCAAATACATTTTTATACATATATATATATATCATAGCATGCGGGGAGCCCAAGAAAATCGTGTATCCATCGGAGTGACGTAAGGTCGGAACCTCCGATCGCTTTATGGAATAATCATGGTCGCTTTGTCTCACCTTGAAGGGACGATGATTATAAGGCGAGACTATCAACATAGAACGTGTCATAGCATTTCGGATTATAGACACGGCATAGCGGACATCGTAGAATCACAAGTAACGGGGAATCGTAGTCACCATAGAATCATAGTAGTCATAGGATCCGCAGTCTTCATAGGATCGTAGTCGTCATGGGATCATAGTATTCATAGGATCATAGGCGTCCTAGATTTATAGTCATCATAGGATTATAGTCGTTGTTTAGGTCATAAAAATTGGCAACATTATAAAACTTGGTTTTTTAAAGAAAGATGTATATTTTGGAAAATGGCAATATTGAAAACTTGGTCTTTAAAGAGAAGGAATATTTTGGAAAACACTTGTAAGCTTCAGTGAGGAAAAATCATGCATTGGTGTTAAGGGTTTAGTTAAAACAATTCTTGTTTAGTAGTCAAAAAGATGTCCAAAAGTTTCCTTACATTATAGAATAAAAGTAAGCTAAATGGAACATTAGAGAAAATTCGGGAATAGTGGGCCCACCTCGAGTCAAACGAGGCGGCGTATCAAATTTACGTATATTACAGTTCATGGCGTCACTTGGGAGGGTCTTAGAGTAATCGAGTCTTATTTGGGTAGTTCTGGATGTTAAAGAAGTTTTTCCGACATTTCGCGCAAGTTCTAATTCAATTCTACTGAGTGAATAGTAAATGTTTTCAATCTTAGATTCCGAGAGAAGGAATGGTCCTCGGGACACGTAGTCGACTTAGTACGTCTAAGACATGCCATAGAAAGAAGGGTGAAGCCTTACATACCTTTTCCGCTTCTTGCTTCTCCAAATCTCCATTCCAATCTCGCCAAAATTTTCACTTTGGTCAAGTTTACCAAATCTTGGTTAGTGCATTTTGGAGTTGGATTCTTAAACGACATTTGGCTACCGAAATTTTGGCAAAAGCACTTCCCCATCGCACATACACCATGCCACCAAGTTAAACTTGGCCGATTTCAATCAAACAACACCCCGGGAATGCAACCCGGCCAAACCAACAATAATACGAACAATAACATCTCATTCACCTTCAAGTAAGCTACGCATATTCATACTCACATTATTGATCATTCGTTCACTATTAATCCGAACCATTCAAACATGATTTAAGAACGTTTCAAAGAATCCATATAATATTCGGAACAACCCATCCATTACACCATAAAACCCGAAATCACCTAAGTTTAAGAGAACACCAACAACTCATTCCTTTCCTTCCAAATTCATAAACTATGTCAATAATCCACATGTTTACAACATTATTTCCATAAATTCAAGAAATCACATTAACGTCATGTTAATTCTCCAAATCAGCCCGCAACACCACAACTTTAACATGAATCATCAAACATTCATTTCATACCATAGAATTCATAACAACGACAATTAAAATACTAAATAAATGGTCCATTCTCTTGCTACACCTACAGCCCAAACTCTCGGCTACAACATCAACATCTTTGTTTCATGCATTTCATTCATTTCAATACATTACAACATGTTCCAACATCCATACACAACAATTCAAACACTAAACAACAATAGTTCATCACTTCCATATCATACTACATATGCACGGCTCCACAACAACTTCCCTAGCTTCATGATTTTTATTCATTTCCACACTTCACAACATGTACAAACATCTATAAAACATGTAAAGAAGATCAAAACTCACCTTCTCTCCTTCATCCTTTCCTCTCGGCTAGGATTCCATATCACCACAACGGATGACTTTCTTGTTCCAACAATTATTCCACGTTGACGAGGGCCTCCCAATTGGTAAGAAAAGCCCAAAAAAACAGTCCCTCATGATCAGTTTATGGGGCTGGTTCGGCCAGCCCCTTGCAGCCGTGCACTCTCCTCTTTTTTTTCTTTCTTTCTTTCTTTCTTTCTTTCTCTTCCTTCTCTTAAAAGATGACTACCTTATATATATATATATACATAGCAAGCATGTGAGGGGCACATGCCCCTCTCTAGAATTTTCTTTCTTTTTCTTGATTTTTCTTCAATTTTCCACAAAGATGACTAATTCTCTTCTTTGTCTCTTTTCTCTTTTCTTTTGTGTCACATGACCAATTTGGCCCTTTTTGGAATTTTCATGAACCCTTGGTGAAATTACCATTTTGCCCCTCGACTTTCTCCAATATTACCATTCCGTCCCTAGCCTTCCGCATTATTTCCACGGCCCATTTTGCGAATTTCTCTTCTTGCCCTTAGCCTTTCTCAATATTTCCGTCCAATAATATTCATAGATAATATTCATAACCAACTTATGCACTAAAAAAAATTTTGAAGATGGTCTTGCCCTTAACTTCCCGCAATTGTCCTAAAATATTCCGACGTACAAAATGCGGGATATAACAAGTTCTTCATGGGTATGTCGGCCGAGAAGTGCTTCAACCCACTCATTCATGTGTTGGATGGCCGGAGGTATCCATGCCACGGTTAATAAAAGGAGAAGGGGAGTGTAAATACAAGGGTTTGATGGAACAATTCAAGAATAATTACTGAAGGGAGAACTAAGAAACTCAGGGTTATCGTTCCATTTTTTCGGGAAGGGCATATACTCAGCCCGAATAATGTATGCGGTCCTCACCCGGATAAAGCGCTCTAACCAGCCCCGGTCTCTGTCTTCGTCTATCTTTGAAAAGATCGGATTCCTGCCACGCTTGGCGAGCTTTATCACACCCTCTCGAAATCGCCTCGGGGAGTATAAGCGGATTAGATGGGTTATCGTGAATTCCTTTTTGGCATTATTGGTGGCGGGAGCGAGCCACGGTCCTCCAGATTATTGGACCAATTTGGTCCAAGGTTACGTTATAAGTCCGGCACATCTCCAATATAACCGGTTCAATTGGGGGGTCCAGCTTGAGCGTAAAGGGATAGGTGTAAACATACAAGAAGCCTACCCTATGGTCGGTAATAGACTCATCTGGTCCGGGGGCGAACACTTGCACCAGACGGTTATCCCATCCACAATCAGCCCGGACACATCAAGTTTATCCTCGGTAATGGACGAGGGATATCGCCTTACATCGTACCCTCTGTCAGCAACTACGGAAGGCTTTTCAGCTTCGAATTCTTTGTTGTAATTGGGCTTGGATGGTAATATGTCTAAAGCAGTAGGCTCGGCGATGATTTTTCCTTTTGGTTGAGAAATTGGCTTGGCTCCTTGAGAAGAAACCGAGGGAACGTCCTGGGAAGTGGTTTCGGCATTGGCAGACATTCGGAAGAAATGGAGAAGGAGATTGAAAAATTGGTAAGGAAGAAGTTCCAAGTTAAGAAAAGAGAAGCAGCAATTGAAAGGAGAATTGAAAATTACAAAGTGAGAAGAAACGAAGCAGCGTTTTCAATCAAAGAACAGCAGTTGAGGGGTAAACATGGTTCTTGCAAACAAATGTAAGCAACGAATTTGGGTATGAGTTGGTTGAATCAACGAGAACTGTGAGATACAGGTGATTTGGAAAAGAAGAAGATGATTTGGAAGTGGAGAATTAAAATGAAGAAGTGTAAAATGAAGAAATGAAGGCATCAAAGGCATTATATAGGCATGGGAACCGAGACTATTCCAGATCCCAACCAATCGAGGGATGCCACGTGTCCCACAATTAATGAGAAGTGATTTGAAATGACGTGCGTTACGGCGGTTATCAAAATTGGCTGTTCGGGGTCTGATACGTGGCAGATGGCAGAAGGACATGACGTAACTGTTCCCGCCAAAATGAAAAGATAAGAACGGGCTTATGGAACCACCGGTTTCGTGACACATCCACTTCCCGTTACTCCGGCAAAACTTCAGACCGAAAAGTGTAGGGACTATCTATAGACGGTAAAATTTGGATTAATGCTAGACCGGTGAGACCGGGGGCCAAGGGAAGGGAGAAACAAGCACGAACGATCAGACTGGGGGTATTGCATCGAAAGTGGTTGATCAAAAGAAGTCGGAGGAAAACTGTAAGGTCCAGTTTATCAAGAGCAAACTCCTCATCACAGCCAGTCCGGTCCCTCCATGGCCGAGTTGATCGTGGCCGTTAGTCCGGTTTCTCCATGGCCGAGTTAATCGTGGCCGTTAGTCCAGTTTCTCCATGGCCGAGTTGATTGTGGCCATTAGTCCGGTTTCTCCATGGCCGAGTTGATCGTGGCTGTTAGTCCGGTTGATCAGTTATTCAATTGCCACATGTCAAGACCGTTCTGCCACATAATGCTGCCAATCGTACGGGTGTCAGACCATACGACCCAACCTTATCCTTTTAGGGATTTATTTTATTTTAAAAGGGCTTTATGTTGTATGAGAGGCCCATAGGGAAAAACTATAAATAGGGGGCACTTCCCTACTTTTAAGGGTTAGTTTTTTAGATCTAAAATATTGTATTAGAATTTATATTGAAGCTCTTTCTCTCTCCCTCTCTCTCTCTTTCTAATTTAGGTCCGGGTTGTAGTGTTGTTAACTTGATTCAACCATATACGATATAGCACCGAAATATACGTATATATTTAGCTCAAATCCACAATATTAACATATTCATCCAATTTATTAGCACATAGATTTATATCTATAAGTCACTATAAACAAATCCGCATATACATTCCTCATTAATCGAAATAGATTAAAGTATCCACATATCCTATACCTCACTTACAAATTCAACTTATTACCTAATTTCGGGGTAAACAATTCTGTTTCTAGAAGTTTCAAAGTTTATGATTTAAATGCTATGATGAGATTGTTGAGCTTATTTCATGATTTCCTTGATTTTATTCATTGTAGTTGATCTCACCTTATAATCATTGTTCCTTCAAGGTGAGGTAAAGCGATGATAATTGTTCCATAATATAAATCGGAGGTTACCGACCTTACGTCACTCCGATAAAGTGGTAACATTTATTTGGGCTCTCATGCATGCCACCTGATCAGTTGGTATATTATGACATCGTCCCAGACGTGGGATGCCCGGACGCGGGATATATGGGTATGGATCGGGCTGCACGTTCCGCAGCAATATAATATATTTATCGATCGGGCTGTACATTCTGCAGCACTATTATGTTATACAAGTATGAGAAGGGTTTCTATGAAAAAACTAAGCATGCATGATATTCTCCCTAAGAGGCAATCAAACATGCAGCTTATCCTTATCTCATGTTTTGTTCTATATTTCTTATTATATTGTTATTCATGCCTTACATACTCAGATTGTTTGTACTGATGTCCTTTCTTGTGGACGCTGCGTTCATGCCCGCAGGTAGACAGGTACAAGAATTTGACCCGTAGGTGATTTATCAGCGGATTCTCCGGGGTGCTCCATTTACTTCAGTGCTGCAGTCTATTGGTATTGGTCCTTATGGTCACTTGTATTCTATGTAGAGGCTCTTAGACATGTGTGTATAGTTAGACATTTCATAACCCTACCGATCCATAACATTGTATAACATTTTAGTAGCCTTGTCGGTTGGTAATGATGGACATAACTGTTGAGGATTATATAGGGATGTGCCATTATATTGTGATATATGTCCTTACAGATCATGATATCCAGGAGCTATCTTTATGGTCCACTCAGAAATGTTTATGAGATATATGTTTAGAGGTGCTCGGTGTGTTAGCTCCGGGTGCCCGTCATGGCCCTCTAGTTGGGTCGTGACAGGAGCCCTGGTGGAGCCTAAAATGATATCTCCTCGGGAAAGGTAATCCTTTTAACTTCATTCATTCATTTCTTCACGTTAGTGATTCTTCTTAAAAGTCCCTCACCTAGACACTACAAAAATGGATTTCGCCAATTCATGAATTTAGGTGGAAAAATGGTTAGCACGTTTTAATATGGGTTACATAGATCTAATCGCTCTTGTTGATAAGACTAGCTTGATTATTAGATTAAATTTAACTTACCTTCCCCAACTAGTAAGTGGGTCATTCCATTAATATTGAAAATGGCTTTCTAAGGAATAGAGTTAAAAATGGTGACTTTACCCAGCTAATGGTTTAAAGGGTTGACTTTAGTCATGAATGAGGATTAATAAATCACTTAGCTTCAATTATGAGTTAGGGAAAAGGATTATTTTTTAATAAAGACCTAGAAAATCTAGAAGAAGTCTAAATTTCCAACATTCTTTATCAATCCGAACCTCTTATAACTGCTATAATGGTGACTCCAATTTTGGGTCTCAGGATTGTCCGAAGTTCCTTCATGCGGATTACGACTTGATGGAAAGTTGATGAGTTACAGATGTTCGTGGCGCCCGCTCGGCCTCGAGGTAGGTTACGGCTTCCTTTTTGGTAGACTCTGGTTAGATTTGCATATTCATGTATTAGAAGGAACGGAGAATGCATGTATAGGAATTGGAGATTTGGGATGAATTCTTAGGATGGTACTGTTATGTGATATATGTGTTCGGGCTTGTGGCCTTTAGATTCCCTTGGATTCTTGTATTGGTTTCCCTTGAATATCGGTTGTGTTTATGTGACTTGGAAGTAGTTGTTGGTACTTCCTTTTCTATGTGCCTTGGTGAGAAATTTCTATAAGATGCGCCTAGTGGGTTCTATGCTAAAAGAGTGGATCTTAATTGGTACTGAAATGGATAAAATGTACCAACGACCATGAATTGATGCTAGACTAGGTATTATTGATGTCTTGTAAGTAGAAGGTGAAATTATCATATATTAATGTTGATAGGTAGTAAAAGAAGAGTGGTAATATTGTGTTGCGACTTGATTGTTCTATTGTAGTTGGCTTGATGTCACGTGGTAATAGTAGATGTTGGAGACTATTGTTATAAATTGAATAGTCTATCATGATATGGTTGGCGTTCCCATGCTTGGGACTTGTGATATTGATCTTATTATTGATGTTGATTTATACATTGTACGCATTCCCATCTCTTATGATATACTGTTGATACATTATTGATACTTGAGGAAACGCTATGATGAGCTAGGATTAGTTTGCATGAGAGTGATGTGAGAAATCCGATATCCGATAGTTGTCCCAGAATCGTGGATAGAGTGGAGTGATATGAGACGTCCGATATCCGATGGTTGTCCCAAAATCGTGTATTGAGTGAAGTGATGTGAGAGTCCGAGTTCTGATGGTTGTCCAGGAATCATGGATTGAGTAAGTACATGGGCTTCGCGGGTCCCCCATGCGTTATGCTACCGGGACATTGATACTTTTGTCCAGAGTACATGTGTACACAGCATTGTATTGCATTTGCATTCATACATTATTGCATTGCATTGTATTGCATTATGACTTATATTGTGATGATCTGATAATTCCTTGTGTTGGGTTTCGGGTTGGATATATTGAGGCTTGACACGATTGGGCTTAGTTGCTAAACCATAGGCCATGATCTTGAATTATCCTTGTTGGCTGTTCTTTGTTCTAGCTATATATGTTGGGTTGATAAAAATTAGGTGAACAATGGTTATCATAATGGCGAGTTGACTTCTATACTAAGATTGAACAGTGTAATGATATTTGACTTAGGAGACTTGTGTGGAATGCCTAGTGTCTGTTCGATAAGAGTTAAGAAATCTAAGGGTCTTAATGATATGATGAGCGGTACATAAAGTACGTTGTTTATCTAGGTATTTATCATTCCTATTTTCGAACTCTTTTACTAGTATGTGCCTCTAACCATTGTCGGTCAATGATGCTTACTTAGTACGTGTTGATTGTACTGATACTACTCTTGCTATATCCCTTTTGGGGTGTAGAGTGTTTCAGGTTGTCACGACCCAACCCCGTAGGCCGTAACTGGTACCCGAGCCGGGCACCCAGACGTACCTATTAACCATAATCAACATACAAACAGGTTATGCGTACACAGAGTTCAACATCAGACTATAAGTGACATAATCAGGTCTTATACTTGCAAATAGTGACACATCGCCCCGTAGCCATCACAGATACATATACATATATATATACATTCCGCGGTCACAACATCCGGCGAGAATATCATACGTGAGCATTAGGCCAACTTCATACAGGGGCGTACAGAACACAGATCACACAGACACAATGAAACGGTAACTACCCATAACCCACACGTATATGTCTACAGACCTCTAAGAATCATAACAGAATTATATGACGGGACAGGACCCCGCCGTACCCATGAACAAACATATGTACGTATACAGATGTCAATACCAAAATGTATAGGCTCC
>NC_081349.1:61313820-61320771 GCF_029784015.1 Lycium ferocissimum | reverse complement strand
AGGGCGGAAATGGATGGGGTTCGTTTTTTGCAATATAATATACTTATGGATGGGGCTGCACGTTTCTCAGCAATATTATATATATATATATATATATATATATATATATATATATATATATATATATATATATATATATATATATAGACACACACACATATGGATCGGGCTGCACGTTCCAAAGACTATCGTGATTCATATGTATGAGGTATATTTGGCGGAAAGCTAATGTACGGTATCCGCCTTAAGAGGCACTAAGATGTACAAGTTACCCTTTTTATCTCATGATATGCCCCATGTGTCTTATTATATTATTGTTCATGCCTTACATACTCAGTACATTATAAGACAACGTCCTTTCTTTTATGGACGCCGCTTTCATGCCCTCAGGTAAATAGGTAGACACTCCTGATCTCTAGAGCTCCCATTAAGCATGATTCGAAAGCGCTCCCGCTTGTTCGGGCTACAAATTTTTATTGGTACTACTCATGTGTATATATTTGGGCATGGTGAAATCCTGCCCCGTCCTTATGGATTTTTATATCTTATTTAGAGGCTCGTAGACAGACGTATATGGATAGATGTTTCGTGACTTTGTCCGTCCTTGTTGTTGTATAATATTTTGGTAAAGCTTATTGACATAAGCATACGAATGTTGCCATTGATGACGGTATTGAGTAAAATAGACATAAAACGTCCATGTGACCCACCTAGTAGCGAGAATGGAATGTTTGATTAGAGGTGCTCGGTATATTAATACTGGGTACCCGTCATGGCCCTCTGGTTGGGTCGTGACACGCATACTCTTTCATCCTACTGTAAGCCGCTAGAAGATTTTCTTGAATCAACTTCACCTTATCCAATAACACCCGCAAAAGATCAGTACCCAAAGTCTCACCTCAGAAGCATCAAACCTGCCATTCAGAGATCGGCATATTCTCCCATATAAGGCTTTGAATTGAGCCATGTCGATACTTGAATGATAGCTATTGTTCTACGTAAACTTTGCCAAGAACTGGTCCCAATAACCATCAAATCGATAACACAAGCTCAGAGCATATCCTCTATAACCTAAATCGTCCTCTCAGACTGACCATCCGTTTAAGGGTTAAAAGCAAAGATTACTAGGATCAATCGATTCCCATCTCACCGCAAAGTCCTCCGTAAATGGACGTGAAACCGAGTGCCTTTGTTGGAGATAATTGAAATGGGCACTCCACGCAATCAAATAATCTCTTGGATAAAAATCTTGTCCAACTTCTCCGTATTGTAGGTCATCTGAATTGGAATGAACTGCGCAGACTTAGTCAACTTGTTGACAATAACCCAAATCGAACAAACTTGCCCAAGTTCTTCGGAAGAACAATAACAATATTCATGGCTATCATCTCCCACTTCCACTGTAGAATGGACATCCTCTGAAATGTACCCCCGGATCTCCCGTGCTCGTACTTAACCTTCTGGCAATTCAAACACTGAGAAATGAACTAAACAATGCCACGCTTCATCCTACCCCACCAATAGTGTTGTCTCAAATCACAATACATCTTGGTAGCACCAGGGTGAATAGAATATCTAGAACTGTGAGCCACCCTAAAATCAACTTGATCAAGCCACCAGCCTGTGGAATGCAATCATGCCCTTTTATCCTTAAAACCCCTCACTATTAAGAATTGCTTCCTTGGCCTCTCCACTTAACACCTTATCACAAATCTTACTCAAATTAGCATCCTCGAATTACTTTTTCTTAATCTAACAAAAAAGCGATGCCCCCGCCTTAACACAAGCCAAAACCCTACCAAAATCTGAAATATCAAGTATCACCATCCCCTTTGCCAAAGTCCGAACATCCCTAGCGAAAGGCCTCTCCTTAGATACGAATCGGGCCATACTACCCATACTCACCACCTTACAGCTCAAAGCATCTGCCACCAAATTGTCCTTTCCCAGATGATACAGAATGGTCAAATCATAGTCCTTGAGAAACTTTATCCATCTGCGTTATCTGGAGTTCAAATCCCTCTGATTGAACACATGCTAAAGACTACGGTGATGGGTGAAAAGCTAACATAGAATCCCATGCAAGTAGTGCCTCATACCCAAGATAACATTGAAATCTACCATATCAAGAATCACCAAGTCTACCCATGCACCATAACCCATCAATGTAATTGTACTAGACCGATAGACTCAATCTACCACAACAGAATCTCTGATTGGAGTAGACACATGAAAAGGCACGTCAAGTAGATCACAAATCATATCCAAACCCATAGAGAAATATGTAGACACATAAGAGAAAGTAGAACCCTAGTCGAATAACACTGAAACAACATGGTGATAGACTGAGATATTACCTATGCTAATAACATTGGAAGCTACAGCCTCAGGCCTGCCAAGGAAAGCTTAACAATGAATCCATCGACAGTCAGTTTGCGAACATCTATGACTACCCTGACATGACTGTGCTCCGCCACTACCGGGCTGGTGTCCATCTCGGCCTGACTAGTATCCCTCCTTTACTAGGCTAGGTCCCACCTCTACCAGATGTGTGGCCACCCTACCCAGGCTGGGCACTGCCTATACCATAAGATCCACCCCTTCTACAACGTACGATGAGTTGGAGCTGCGGGGTTCCGATATTGAGTAGGCCCTGCAACCGTACATGCGTGTTAGATAATTCATCTTCAAATGCCCAGGCTCACCACACTCATAACATATCTTGTCAAGCACAGGTCGTTTAATTTAAACTGAAGCACCCGAATACCCACCACGATTAGAGAATCTTGAATACGAACCTACGGGCACCCTGAAGAATGACGATTGGGCACTGAAGGCCCTCCAAGAGATGTCTACATAGCTGACTCGATTGGGCAACCAGAATAGATTTAGGAACTCTGCCCATACTGGCCTTCTCTCTGGAGAATGAACCACTGAAGTTATCCCCCCTGTAGGCCCTCTTATCATCACCCTTACCAAAGCTATCATGTCTCACCAACTCAATTATAGTGACACGATCTACTACCTCCAGAAATGAAGCCTCTGTGGATACTAGCTAAAGAGCTGACAACTTCAAAGTAGTATTCAACCCCTTGATGAATCTTCTCACTCTTTCCGCCTCTGTAGGAAGCAACTGAAGCGTATATCTGGATAAGGAGTGAAAATGAGCCTCATACTCAACAACTGAAGACCCTCTCTGCTCGATATGACTGAACTCATCATGCCTTCTATCTCTCAAATTACACGAGACGTACTTCCTAAAAAAGATTTGACAAAACTGAGTCCATGTTAACGTAGGCAATCCGGCTAGTCTTTACTCAACATATGCTCTCCACCAAATCTTGGCATCACCCAATAACTGAAAATTCACACACTCAACCTCGTGGATCTCTACTTCCCCCATCTTGTGGAGCCTCTCATGATAGTGGATGATAAACTCAAAGGCACCCTCTTGCTGGGTGTGGTAGACGACGGGAGGCTTCATCTTGGTGAACCTCTAAAACTTGGGTGACAAAAGTGAACCCCCCACCCTCTTTACCTCCATTGTATCACCAACACACATGAACTCACAGAACTTACTGTCATAAGCGAAAGATCAAAACCAAAAAGGGCAAAAACATCATTCTTTTAAGTGATGAAGGATTAAAAAGATTGAGAAAGTTTGTGGTCAAATTAACTAACTTGTTCTCTAGAAATCTCAACAAGTCACATGATGACACCATCCTCCTCTTTTGTAAGGCGACCTTTGAGCCTAGCTAGTATCTTATGATCTCGAACCCTTAAGCTAGGAATATGGTGGGCCGGTGACGAAGCTGGAGACGGCAAAAATACCTTTGTTTGGCGGGTTCCCTTAATCGAGCCATGATTGAAATGAATCATTGTTTGGACAGCTATTGAATTTCTTGAAGGAAAGACTTCTCCACATTTGATGCATTCGTAAGCCACGGTTCTTCCCTGCATTTTTTGAAGAATTTAATTAGATACGATTTTTATCCCCTGTTAATTTCATGTGTTCTTGTAACTTTAGTGAGTGGAGTAGGATTATATATATAACGGGGAAACTTAGAAGATACAGGTCTAAGGGGGAGTTTGGTTGGGAGACAACTCGGCTTTTATTAAGATTCTTGGATGTATTATAAAATTTGTTTGACTGTTTTAGAGTAATTTATTCCTTTGTTTGCATTGTGCATTTATTTATTTTCCTAATAACCCGACTTACAAAATGATCATCTAGACATATTTAAAATTATGTGCCATGTCAGTTTCGGGTGTCCATGAGACACGTTGGGGACGAGTTGAGGTGTCCAGATATGCATTCTGAAAATTGGAGAATTTAATTATCAGTTAAGGACAAGTTAAGGTGTCTATCTATGTATTATACCGTTTAACAAATTGAATAAGATGAAATTGTATATTTTATCATGTAAAGATGTTGAACTCTTTTTGTTTATTTTCTGCCCGGATGCTCGAGTGTTTTCGAAATCATTTTCAATGTACGTCTATTCCCTAGATATATCAAAAATATTATATCACAAGCATCACCTAAATGTTTAAAATTGTTTTCCTTCATAATAGCAACATTAAACATACATATTGCAACGACCCTCCCGGTCATTATGGAAAATCTAGGATCACCCTGCCAAATAGAACCCTTCCAATGGTAGAACGAGCTAATAGAAACTCAAATGTAAAAGTCTAAGAACTGGAAACTTGTCTTGTTTGAGATTATTCTTTAGTTGTGTTGAGTTCCTGGGGGGCTGACGTATGTAATTAGACCTCCGTTGGGGATTCCGAGGTCACGGATGAGTCTGTATGGTGTTTTTACATTAATGTGCATGTTTTATTGTGTTTGTGAGGCCTCAAATGAAGTGTTGGGTGGTAGAGTGGAAAATCGGTGAGAAAAACCGAGCTCACTAGTTTGGGTTGTCACTGGGGCGAACAAAGTGCCACTGTAGCGAGCCCACGGTAGTGATGGACCGGTCGCTGCCACGGGGGGGAGGGGGGAAGAAGGGGGGGCGTCTGCTATGGCAGACACTAAACCGCTAGAGCGCTTGTGCCATAGCGAGTCTATGATTTGACACAACAAAAGATTAGGGAAATTCGGTGTCCACTACAGCGGGCCATACCCTCTATAGCGGGGGCGCATAGTCGTTATAAAGACCGGCTGGCGGTCGACGAAGCTTGAGAAATCGTGTTTTTAGACACTTAGTCTGAATTCTTTATTCATAAAGCTCTAACGCAGTTTTCATGGAGAACCTAGGGTGAAATTCTAAGGCTAGGGCAAGAATATTCTTGAAAGGTAAGTCTCAACCCTTCCTTCCTTCATTACGCATTCGTCTCTAAGATTATCATCATTCTAATGGGTCTACAATGGTGAATTAAGACTAGTAACCCTAGAACTTAATAGACCTTTAATAGTTGGAGGGTTATGAATAATATTGTGTTATTATCATTTAAAGGCTTGGCTTATCACTTTCTAATCAAGAATTGAACAGTTAGTGTAACGACCTCGCCGTTGTTACCGTGATTTCTGAAAAATTCGCGACGTTGACTCCTTGAAACATCCTTGGTCCTTTTTACATTTCTGGAAACCATTAACTTGATCGGGCAATCAGTTTAGTTGCATATAAATACTAGATTTGGGCCACCCAGGCCCAGTGGTACCAGCGCAGCACCCTTAATGCCGCCCCAAAGGTGGCGTAGTGACGGTTTGGACACCGCAATAGAAGTGTAGTTCATTTTTTCAAGGTTCGCCCATGCGGGTCCTTGGGCTTAGAAGCAGTACCGCTGAAGCAGCGTCTGAGACCGCAACAGCGGTGATGAGTAGTGATTTTTCCCTATTTAAGTGTCATTTCGAGATTTGACTTCATTTTTCAAAACCTTAAAAAGTCCAGCCGCCCTTGGAGCCCTTGTGGAGCCTAAAATAGTATCTCCTCGGGAAAGGTAATCCTTTTAACTTCATCGATTCATTTCTTCACATTAGTGATTCTTCTTGAAAGTCCCTCCTCTAGAAACTACAAAAATGGATGTCACCAAATCATGAGTTCAGGTGGAAAAACGGTTAGCACGTTTTAATATGGGTTACATAGATCTAATCTCTCTTGTTGATAAGACTAGCTTGATTATTAACTTAGATTTCTCTTACCTTCCCACAACTAATAAGTGGGTTCTTCCATTAACATTTGAAATGGCTTTCTAAGGAATAGAGTTAAAAATGGTGACTTTACCTTGCTAGTGGTTTAAATGGTTGACTTTAGTCATGAATGAGGGTTAATAAATCACTTAGCTTCAATTATTTGTTGGGGAAAAGGATTATTTGGTAATAAAGGCCTAGAAAATCTAGAAGAAGTCTAAAATTCCAACTTTCTTTATCAATCTGAACCTCTTATAAGTGCTCTAATGGTGATTCCTATTTTGGGTCTCATGATTGTCCCAAGTTCCTTTGTGCGGATTACGACGTGATGGAAAGTTGATGAGTTACAAATGTTCATGGCGCCAGCTCGGCCTCGAGGCAGGTTACGGCTTCCCTTTTTGGTAGACTCGAGATAGATTTGCATATTCATGTATCGTTGAACGGAGAATGCATGTATAGGAATTGGAGATTTGGGATGGATTCTTGGGATGGTACTGTTATATGATGTATGTGTTCAAACTTGTGGCCTGTAGATTCCCTAGGATTCTTTTATTGGTTTCCCTTGAATATTGGTGGAGTTTATGTGACTTGGAAGTAGTTGTTGGTACTTACTTTTCTGTGTCCCTTGATGAGAAATTTCTGTAAGATGCGCCTAGGGGGTTCTATGCTAAAAGAGTGGATCTTAATTGGTATTGAAACGGATAAAACGTACCAACGACCATGAATTGATGCCAGACTGGGTATTATTCATGTCTTATAAGTAGAAGGTGAAATTATCATATATTAATGTTGATAGGCAGTAAAAGAAGAGTGGTAAT